>NW_020797890.1:2047909-2455140 GCF_003369625.1 Aspergillus mulundensis | reverse complement strand
AAAAAAAAAAAAGCCTAAAAAGGGTAAAAAAGCTAATAAAACCTACAGGGTTTTATTACGTGTGCCTGTTTATTTAATAGTATTATAGTGCCTAATATACTTTTAATCCATACTAAAAGCTAGTAATCTAAATAATAGTAACATGTTATTTTAGTTTAATTATAAATTTAATATTATTATATTAATTTTATATAAAACTTATTTTTACTATAATAAAACTTGCAAGCCGGTAAGTTTTTAATATTTTTTTTTTTATATTTTATGGCTAATTTATTATATTCCTTAGGTTAAAGTAATAATAACAAGAAATATTTATAATTTACAACTTTTTATTAAATACTATTATTCTTTTTACCCGCGGACTAACAACAAAGGGGTAAAGCTTTTTTTAAAAAATAAAAAGTATTAATAGGGCCAGGAATTTATTTTCCAAGTTTACTTTATAATAATCTAATTACTAAAAGCCTTTAAAAATATAAAAAAAGCTTATTAAAAAAAATTCTCCCTTTTAAGCAAGGTAAAAAAGAACTAGTAAAAGTTAAACCTTTAATACTATATAAAAGTACTATTATATCACGCCCTACTTCCCACCATCCAGCTTATAAATTCCTTTATTACTAATATAAAAAATAATACTAAAGTTTTATAATTATACCTTTATTTTTTTTTTGGTAATTTAGGCCACGTCTAGTAGTTTATTATTAAATTTTAATTTTAAAAAAAAGTTAAGCTTGCTTATTAGGCTTATTTTATTAATACTCTAAATTTTAACGCTAAACTTGCTTATATTAAAATAAAGTTTCCTATTATTATTAAGGGCATTTAGCCAGGTTTATTATATATTTAGTGTTAGTAACAGCGTTTTTTTATCTTCTTACTTTTTTAAAATTAGTATTTTATTTTATTTTTAGTGCCTTTTTAACGCCTTGGTTATTTATTTTTATTATTTTTTAGTTTAATTATGCCAGGCAATAGCTTGGTAATATTAGGGCCTTATTCCCTTAATAATACTTTATTTTTTTTTTTTGCTTTGGCGCTTACTACTTTTTAGGTTTATAGTTTTTTATAGTTGCTTGTAGTTTAAGGCTAAAATAATAATTTTTAGGTAGTATCTTATTAAGGTCTTTCTTATTTAAGTATATTAGGCATATTTTAACTTAAAATTAGGTCCTGTTTTTATTTTTAATTAAATAATAAATAACTATCTTGCTGCGCTTGCCTTTTTTTATATTTTTAAATAAGATTTAATACATTTATATTTTTAATAAAAACCTATTAATTATATTTTAAAGGCTATTCTTTTTATTTTACTAGGTATAAGTCTTTATTTTTAATAAAGTTATGGCTAATAATATTATTAATTTCTTATTTTTTATCTTCTTTTAAATTAGGCATAGCCTTTATATTAATTTTACCGTGCCAAGGCTCAAGCAATAAAATATAAAAAATATTATATATTTAATAATACTTCTTAGAAAGTAGGAGTTAATATACTGTAAAACTAATTTTATTTAGCACTTAAAAGGGACTAATAAACTTAGGCTTAAGTTTTATTAGCACTTTTAAATTTAAATTTTTAGTGCTAAGTTTAACAGGTTATTTTAGCTTAAACTTTATATTTTTCCGGCCTTTATTATAATAGGTTTAATAGTATTCCATGTTTTTTTTTTAATCTTTTTTATATTTAGCTTAAATTTTTTTAAGTTTTTTAATCCTGGCTAATGTAGCTAGTACCTTTATTTATTTAGGGTTAACCTTAAACCATGCTATAATTTCCAGGTTTTAGCTATATATAGCTTAAAAAAGTAATATCCTAATAATGGCATTTCTAGTATTATTATAGGTAAATTATGCTATTTTAAGTAATATAGGCCAGGCATAGTAATTTTCCATGGTAAAATAATATAGGTACTATTTTAAAACTTGGTTAATCCGCTTGGTTTGTCCATTAGTTTAGGGGTGAAAAGTAGTTAATAAATATAATTTAGTTTTATAATAAAACTATAGCTTTTTCTAATATTTACTTATAAAAAGGGAATCTTAGTTAAATATAATACCTCTAGGCTAGCCATAATTTAAAGTCTAATTTTAATAAAAAACTTTAGCTAGTTCATGGGCTTGGATTAATGTTAAAACAGGGATAAATTAATACTATTTTATATAATAGTTTACTATTATAAAAATAGCATTAACATGTTATTTTTAATATATAGTAGGTGGTAGGCCAATAATAAAATCCATGCTAATTTTAAAAAAAGGGTAATTTAATTTTAGTAGGGTGGATAGTTTTTTATAAGGTTAATATTAAGGCGCCATGGTATATTAGCATGTAGGGCATAAATAAGTAAAAGTTTTTATTATAGCTTTTATTTTTAGCTAAAAAAACTTTTATTTTACCAAAGATTTAGTTTTTTATAAACCAAAATATCCTGCTAAAAAATTATTATAATATACTTAAATAATTATAGTTTTAAGCCTTTAATTTAGTAAAACATAAATTTAATCTTAAAAAGCTAGTAAATTACTTTTTATAATTAACTAGTTTTTAAAACTTAATTTTTTAGCTTTTTTAGCCTAATCTTTTACCTTTAAGGCTTTAATTTACTTTTAAGTTTAATTATCCATAAATTATAACACTAAGAGTAACTTTATTAAATAATTTAATATATAATTAAAGTAAATATTTTTAATTAATATAATATTTTAGACTTAACACTAGGCTAGAACCTAATTTTTCTTAAAATTAAATTATATATTTATAGTACCACGGTTTTTAAAATTAAGATTTAACTTTATTTTATCTTAAAAATAAAAAAATTCCTTAAAAATATTAAAGCACTTATTACACCTAATATTTTAAACTTAAATATCTTATTTTTTATTTAAATTAAGCTTTTTTTTATAAAAACTTTATATTAAGTTTAGGTAAGTAATTATTTACACTTTAATACCTTATACCATTTTTTTTTTAATAGGTGCTAAAAAATCTTTTTTTAAAACTATTTTAGTCTTGCTTCCATACCTTTTAAATAGGGTATTTATAAGGTTATACTTGCCTAAATAATATAAAATCTTAAAGTTATATACTACTAAATTTATACACTATTTTACTTGCTTTTTACTATACTTTTACTACTATATAAAAAAATAAAAATTTATATAATCTAACCATACCATTATTTTATAAGGGGAACCTTTAAAATATTACCTTTAATAATAAAATAACCAAACAATAGCAAATAATTCCTTATTTAGGATTAACTAATTAATTTTTACTTTAATAAATTTATAAGACCAAAACGCAACTAAATAATATTTTCCTATATTATTTAATTAAGAATAAATTCCAGCCATCCCTGTATTACTAATATTTACTTTTAACTATCCTTTCCGCATAGGATTAAAATAATGTAATAAAGGGGCTTTTATAAAGGCATTAAAAAAAAATTAAAACGCTAGCTTTTTACACTTTTAAAATTACAGGGGCCTAATTTTCTTTTTATATTATATTCCCTTTATTAAACTAGTTAATAGCAAGATAATTCGTGCAAAATTATAAATAAAATAATAATAAAAATTAACAAAACCTAAAAAGGATTACAAGGCTTTATAAGAACAAGGTTCTTCTTATAAGATTATGATAGTTACTTGTTCCAGGTCTATTTTAATACTGTTTTAATTAATTATAAAACCTAAAAATTTTACCTTTTTTTTAAAAAAGGTATATTTTTTTAAATTAGCAAATAATTTAGCCTTGCGTAACTATTTAAGAACTTGTTTAACATGCTTAATATATTACTTAGGGTTAATAAAAAAAATTAAAATATTATTAAGGTAAATAACACAAATTTAATTTAAAATATTATAAACTATAAAATAAATATAACTTTAAAAAGTAGCAGGAGCATTAGTTAAATTAAAAGGCATAATAATATATTTATAGTAACTATATTAATATTAAAAAGCTATTTTTTATTAATCTTCTTTACAAACCTAAATATAATAATAAGCATTTTTTAAATTAACTTTGGTGTAGCGGGTTGCTCCTAAGATTTAGTTAAAAATTTTTAAAATAAAAAATAAAGGGTATTAATTTTTAATTATTATTTTATTTAATCCTTAATAATTAACATATAATTATAAGCCTTTATTTTTTTTAGGCACAAAAAAAATAGGTGCTCTAGTAAGACTTTTAAAAGGTTTAATATAATTATATTAAATATTTTTATTAATATACTAGCGTAACGTGGCTAATTTAGCAAGTAAAAAAGGGTAGATTAGCCTATAGGGAGGTAACTAGCTATTTATTATTATAATACCATGCGTAGGTACTAACTTTAAAAATATTATTTTTATACCATGTAAGGAAAATACGTCTTGGAATATATTAAGTTTAGGTAGTAAATTATTTATTTAATTTAACTTACTGCTGTTATAAACTTTTTTAGGTAAAAAAATAATAATAAATATATAAGCTTAATTCTTACAAGCCTTTATAAACTTATATTATCCAAGAATTTAATATTTTACTGCTTTGTTACTAAACCACTATTAATTTATTATTATATAAATATACATGGCTTGGATAGTTATAATAAAAAGAATAATTAGGTATTTAACTTTAGTTTACTTAATTTTTATATAAGGCTATTTAAATATTTTTGTGGTGCCCCTAGAATTAGTAACTTTAATAAGTACTTTTTATACTCCCTTTAAATTATCTTGCTAACCGCTATATCCCTTTAAAATAAGATAAGAAAGTTTTACCTAATTTAAATAAGCATACTTAATAAATTCTATACTTATTATATTTACCTTTACTTTAATATTTAAGTTTACCCTGGTTTTAATCTTGTCCCGCGGAGCTTTTACCATTATTTTTATTTAAAAATACTTACTTATTTTTATTTTTAAATATTAAGCTAGGGTATAAGACTTTACTTTAGCTTTTTTTTATTTTTTTTTTTATATATCTTATTTTTATTTTAATTTATATACTTACCTTCTTGCTAATTATCTTGCTTTTTCTTATAATATTTTTTATTTTAAGGGTTTTTAACTATTATTTTATAAACTTTGGCAGTTTAATTAGGATTTACCGGTTAAAAGTTAGGGTTTTATAATAATTTTATATAATTAAGTATAATATAACTAGGTTTTCCACACTTAAAATATATTATAGGAGTTAATTTTAACTAATCCTAATTTAGTACTATTCTAGTGCGACTTTAAGGGGGTTTTATTATATTAAAAGTTTATCCCGCAGGTATTTTATTATAACTTTTTTTAAAAGTTTGTCCTATAAAATAATTTCTTTTTTAGGTTTTTTTACCACGGGTAAATCCATGTTAATTTTCTCTTAAATTAATAGTGTTTTCTTTTTATTTAGCGGGTTTTAATTATTTATTATAATATAAGGTAATGCAAGGTTGCAAATATAATATACAAGACTAATATTATAAGGCAAGTTAAACTAGGTATTTTTTAATATTAAGGAGTTTTATATTATTAAGATTATAGATTTTATTTTAAAGTAAAGGTAAAAGTTTACTAAAATAGTGTTAAATCTATATTTTTTTATTATTTCTTAAAAAATACTATTTTAACATGGCTAAATAATTAGCAAAATCCCTAGGATTTTGGTCTTTTTTTTAACAAGCTAACTTTAGTTTAATTATAGTATCTAGTAAACTAGTTATTAAACTCCTTAAAATTATAGCTATTTATTTTTTAAAGTATTCCTAAGAAAATCCTTAATATTCCTTATTTATACCCTTTAATTTATTAGCATGTTAAATCTAGTTACTTTTATATACTAATTTTATTATAGTTAAAGCTCCTAGGATTTGCTGTTAATCTAATTTATATTTTCTAGGTACTTTTTTAAAATTTAATTTTAAAGTACTAAGCTAGTTAAGATATTACTATAAGCTAAAATTAAAATTATACTTAGGTATATTTTTATTTTTAATTTTACTATAATTTTTTGGTAAATTATCCCAATATTAACATTATTTTAAAGATGTGTTATATTTAGCTAATTAATTTTTTAAATACTTAATATATCTTTTTATATCTTATAATTATTAGGTTACTGGCGTTTTACAAGTATTTTAATAATTTTTTATAGTAGTATTTTTAATAATCTTAATAATAAAAAATTATTAAGTATTAAAGGGTTTTTTTCCAGGACTATTAAAATAGTCCTATTTAAAAATAAGGCGTGAGTATACTAGCGGCATAGTATACATTTTATAGGTGGTTAATAGGTAAAAAAGTTAAAACTATAAAAACCTTAAGTAGGCTAACCAGGTACAAAACAAAGTACTAAAAGGCTATTTAATAAGGGATTAATATTAAATCTTAAGGCCTAGAATATATAAAAACTAATTTTTAGCTAATTATTCTTTACTAGGGCATTGGCCTTAAATATACTGTTAAAATGGTGGTGATATTATTACTGCGTGTTGGGTTGACGTCACCGTGACTCTTATCTTATTAGTTCCCTTATCTTATTGGGGCTTGGCACCCATGGGTGTGACACCACGTGGTGTTTAACTAGGAATAAAGTTATTAATATATTAATAAGATTATTAGCATGTTAGTAAGATTATTAGTATATTAATAAGGCTATTAATATGCTAGTACTTAATTTTTTATAAAAAATTATATATAATTTAAAGTACTTATATTTATAAAATTATTTAGTATATCCGCGCGGTATTTAGCTAAAAATAAAATTATTAATATATTAATAAGGCTATTAATATACTAGTACTTGGTTTTTTATAAAAAATTATATATAATTTAAAGTACTTATATTTATAAAGCTATTTAAAGGTTTATTAGCATAAAATTTAGCTTAATAATAGCAAAGGGCTTACCTAGTAGGAATATATAAAAAAATATATACCTAATTTTATTATAGCTTTTGTTTATATAAGGGTTTTTATATAAAGTATAGCTTTATTTAAGCAAAGCACGTGTATAATTATACTTATATATTAAAAAATTAATATTTTTATAAAACTATTATACTTTTAAATTTTAATTAAATATATTAAAAAAGCGCCCTTAAAAATATATATAAGCTTAATATAAAGCTCTAAATATTTATTATTATAAAAATATTATAGTATAATTTAAAAGTAATAATTATACTAATATATATTTATACTAATTTTATGGTATTTAGTGGTAGTTTTTTTTTAAGTTTAAATTTTACTAAATTAGCGTGAATACTACTTTTTAATTAGCTAAAACTAGTTTAACCGCCCCTGTAATTATTTATTTTTAACTTTTTTTTTTTAAAAACCTTAAGAGTTTTACAGGTATATTAATTTTTATATAATTTTTTATATAATATAATATACCAGCATAACTTAGCAAGTTTACTATAAGTTTTAATATTAAATTAGGTATAAAAAAGGCTAATATAGCAAGGCTAGTGTATAGTTTTAAATTATATAATTACTATTATACAAACTGGAACATATTAAATACTAACTAATGGGTGGGGCCCCCCTTGGTGGACCGTCGGTAGAATAAGAGCTTCCCTTTTGGCTGGGCAGCACTTTGACTCTGACACATCAGAGCGGGTTCAGAGCTGGTAACCGTTGATTAGGGAGGATGGAAGAGAGGATTCGCCCCACTCTGAACACTGTCGGCAACCGGAGAGCGAGCCTCGATATTTTCGTGTCTTAAAGTTTGCTCGATCTTAATGAGACATTCATGTCTAGGCAAGTAGATAGAGCGTAGAAGTTAGACCCTGAAGGGGCAACGCCGGTTTTGCTTTCGGAGTTCAGATCTTGGAGATCTACTGTAGAGGGAGCCACTTTGATGAGGTCTCCGATTGATATATCCAACAAAACACTTTGGAACGGTAGACTCTATCCTGAGTCGGACCTGACTCGGTGTAGGCAAAGTAACTGCCGATCTGCGTATGCGAGATGCGCCAACGTCAAACTCGTGGCTTTGAGTTCCTTGGCAAAACAGGCAGTGTCCGTGAGCTCGAGCTAGGCACCATTCGGCATCTGGCACTATCGCACTTACCCTCAATACAAGAGAAGCGTGGATGTCCTCGAATCTTCAAGGACAACAACTGAGGAGTGCAACAGTAGTAGGGTAGTGTTGGACCGGTGGTCACTGGTAACTTGTAAGGGCTGAGATTATATTTCAAGTGGATATGCCTAGGAGAGCCAAACATTAGCAGTTAGATTATGGCCCTATGGGGAATTGGGGATCCATACTTACCGTTCGTCCCGCGACGCATGTTCGAGAAGGCGATGCTTGGGTTTCGCGCCCCAGTCACGGATTGTGTATTATTTTCTCCTCTGGCCGATGTTTAGACTTAGAGCTGGATCATGTAAAGAACTGTTTCTGCTTTGTACTCTGTATATGATGTTACCCGCGGGTTATCCACGACTTCAGATGATGAACGTCAACCAAAAGATGGAATTCGTCAAGGACCCAGAGTGGGTAGGATCAGGATTCAGGAGCCGAACCATTCATGAGAGCAGTTCTAGTACCAAATTGGCAGGCAAGCTGCTGGTTGGTTTGTTTACCTGTCAGGGACTCAGGCTAGCTGAGTAGCACGCACGGACTAAGGGAGAGCTAGCAGGCTATGTCCCAAAAGCTCTTAGTGCTGTGTTGGCTTACAGGCTTACAATGATTCGATGAATCCCCTCCTCCGATCGGATGCATCACTATAACTAACAAATTGCGCGACACTCTCACAAAACCCCATCCTTCTTCAGCTTCCTGCAGCGAATCTTCCACAATTCATTCTAGAACCTCTCCCCCATTCCGCTCTTTCCCTTCCTAAGTTCCTCACTTATCCGTTGACGCCTGGTACCTACAGAGCTACTTCTCTCCACTATACTCAGCTCCAATTTCCCCTTTCTTCCCCTCGGTGCTCGCCTTGCCGCCAGGCCAGCGCCCAGCAACTCATCGCCTGAAGAAGTTCGAAATACGGCGCCGGATTCGGTCATTGCCAACAACCCCCTTGGATTACGCCCCTAGAATTGCCGCGTTTATTTCCCTGAAGATCTGCGAACACTCCTCCTAGTCTCCCAACCTCGAACGTGGGCGATCACTCTCGACGACTGACTCGCAACCTGCTACTACCGCCCGTCGATTTTAATACCGCCGACATTTGTCCCCCTAGCAATCGCGGCTGCTATAAGACTGTGTCCATATTCCATAACGAACTGAAAACCGCAGCGCCGCACTTCGAGTCCCGCCGGATTATATTTTGCGCCTCAACTACAAAGCTATAACCAGACGTCAGAGGTCATTGATCTTTGCGCGTGGGCAGACAAAGCGCTTGCTCAAATCACCGATCCCCAGAGCTTCACCTGAATTGGGGGACGTTTACTCGCAAGCCTTCTGGTTAGCGCTGGAGTCGGACCGGATCGATTCCTATTGGTTTCTATCACCTTGTGAACTAGTTGGTAGGTGTCTTTGCTTTTTTCTTTAACGGCTTCCGCCTTCCTCAACTTGACAAAAGTGTAAGAAGAAGGAAAAGCCGAACACTGAAGCTTGGATCTCGGATAAAGTTATGGTACATGAATCTTCTTTGTTTGGCTGTTTCGCGGCACGAGGAGCCACTGATTCACCTCGGCAATTGTCAGCATTGCTGCTCAAGTCCTAAATTTCGCACAAACTCAGGGAGATCATCAACTAACGGTGTTACCATTCTTGAACAGTAGATAATACTGCAATTTGCGACTCTCTTCGCGCGCTTGTCCAACATGGGTTGTATGAGTTCAAAGCAGGCTGAGGCGGGGGAGGACAAAGAGGCCGTCCAGCGCAATGCGAGGATAGAAAAAGGGCTAAAAAATGATAAGAAAGTGATGGACAGGACGATCAAGATCCTGCTTCTCGGTGCGTATCAAGCTCAGTAATCGCTACAAGCATGCTTACCGAAATATTCCAGGTGCTGGTGAATCAGGAAAATCAACCATCATCAAGCAGATGCGCATTATCCACTCCGGAGGATTTCCCGAAGATGAACGCCGCCAGACACGGGCAGTGATCTACTCGAACATCGTGGTCGCTTACAAAGTGCTTCTGGAAATCATGCGGACCGAGAATATTGATTTCGAACATGAAGATACCAAAGTTAGTCCCGTTCATTTTGCCTGGTGTAATCACACGAGCCTGCTAACATGTCTTGCGCAACCAGCCTTTAGCTGATTTCGTAGACAATCTGGAGCCCGATGTGGGTGTTGAGGAGGCATTCTCCGATCTCAAAGTTCGTGATGCTATGAATGAGATGTGGAATGATGGCGGTGTTCAAAAGGCTGTCGCAAAGGGACACGAATTTGCTCTCCATGATAATCTGAACTAGTGAGATCTTTGACAAACCACTGCTTCATGCGACTTTCGCTGACGACTGTGCAGTTTCTTCCATTCACTTGACCGAATATTCGAGTCGGGGTGGCTTCCCGACAATCAGGACATGCTACAGGCACGTTTGCGAACAACCGGCATTACAGAAACATTATTTGAGCTGGGCCAGATGAACTTCCGGATGATGGACGTCGGTGGGCAGCGGTCGGAACGCAAGAAGTGGATTCATTGCTTCGAGGGCGTTCAGTGTCTGCTCTTCATGGTTGCATTGTCTGGGTACGATCAGTGTCTTGTCGAAGACCAGAATGCCGTAAGTGGCCCCATTATTTGATTTTGTGGACCAGCTATCTAATATTTTGCCAGAACCAAATGCATGAAGCTATGATGCTTTTTGAGTCGTTGGTGAATGGTGAATGGTTCAAACGAAAGCCCATTATCCTGTTCCTCAACAAGATCGATCTCTTCAAAGACAAGCTTGCGATTTCGCCGATATCGAAGCACTTTCCCGACTATAGCGACTCAAATACCGACTTCGACGCCGCCGCAAAATACTTCGCTGATCGATTCCGAGGCATCAATCGGATTCCTGATCGAGAAATCTATATCCATTACACCAATGCCACTGATACAACATTACTTAAGGCTACCATGGACTCAGTACAGGATATGATTATCCAGAAAAATCTCCACACCCTCATACTCTGATCTACCTTCAATCGAACGACTGTATTTGAACTTGACGAGGTTTTCGGCGGCCACGAGATTCCCCTTGCATTGATATACGATTACGCGTTGCATTCTCTGAGAGTTTGACCTCTGACTTGCATTCTCGTCCCTTTATGCCTACTTATATATGCCTTTCCTGCCTTTCCTGCCTTTCCACTTCCGGTGGGGGCCTCGCCCAGCCTTTGCTATACTTGAATCTTGTTCATTCGGCGGTAAAAAATACCCTGCTTGAGGACTTCGACTCTTCGGTTCAAAGACGAACCTTCTTACTATATAATGCTGATTGATACCACTCTTTTGCTCGCTGTTAGGACTTCTGGTGTTTTCACGAATGTCCTTGGCCGTTGAACCTCGTTCTCCCTACTTAAAAGATCTCACCCCCTTGCTCTCTACTTACTCTACGTCTTCATTTCTCTCTGAATCCTCGAAAGTCAAACAATCATGGCTTGACCTTTTTCATTTGCTCTACAGGATTTTCATCACTTTTGTCATACTCGGGGTGAACGTGATGTGTGTTGAAGGCAATGATTGTGAAGTTTTTTTTTACGACCCACGAACTGTTCTTGGGCTCAAACTGATGCGTTGAGATACCACATGGGCGCTTTTTATTTCCAGTCTGTAATTTAGCTACAATTAATTGGACTAGCAGTGGACATATTTCTTCCGTACTCCATTTTTATAGACCGGATGTGCTGATAGGCGCCTGAGGCAGCGAGGCCGGGACTTACCTAATCCGTTCCGTGTGCCGCATGATCGGCTCAACCTGGATTTCGCCTCATGAGCACCGTCTTTGTCCCGAAGCAATCTCCTCTGCGCCCGCTCAATTTATAAACATGCTGTCGTCCTCATTACGTCGGGCGGCATGGGCGCCAGTCGCGCCGGTCTCTGGCATCTGCCGCTCATCTACCCAAGGCCTCGCTACCGCGTCTACAGGCATCGTACGTCAACGCCGTTACTCGTCGTCATCCTCTAAGCCGAGCGACGGTTCCAGGAGGGTCGACGCCTCGTCTCAGGCTCCCGCGAAGCAGGTCAGCTCTGCCGGAGAAAAGCAGGGCAAGTCCTCTAGACGTCGGGGAAAGGATGGCAGCGGCAGCGGCCGCAACGGCTCCAGGTCCAGCCAACCCAACGCTTTTTCAAACCTTCCCAGCGTTCCCTCGACGCAACACCTGCAGCCTCACGGTAAGCGGAGCACTCATTATTGCTAGCTTGCGTTCTATAAATCACTGACGGTCATTTCCCCACTCAGATGTTCAGCTCGCATCGTTCTTCTCCATCCACCGACCTATCTCCGTCTCTACAACCGTCCCTCCGCCCTCAAGCGCCGAGGCGTTCGACTCGATATTCACCAAACAAGCTTCGAAGAATGCATCTGAAGACGTGATCCTCACCCTTTCCTCCGCCGTGAATTCCATGGAGAACGCTGCGCACCATCTAGCGGAGAACGATGGAATCATGAACGCTTTTGAGATGGAGGGCAACCAGCTTAATGGACTGGATATGACCGAGCTGAAGGTGTCCGTGGAGGAAATGACAAAGCGCCTCCGTCCCTTCAATCCTCCCCCACCACCAACTCCCTACGTTGCATCGGCCGAAGCGGAACAGACACAAGAGACCTCAAGCTACTCCGCCGTTTTGACAATTCAGGAGTCAACTCTATCTGATGGAAGCAAGACCTACGAGGCCCACACTACGCCGTTCGTTCAGGCCAGGACCATGGAAGCCCCCGGCGCCGAAGGAACGGACGCCGTCATTGACGTTCCGCAGAACTCGCAGACCACCTACATTGAGCGCCTGCGCAACCCCGGAACCATGCAAGCACTCAGCACAAAGCGACGACGTGTACGAAAGATGAAGAACCACAAGTTCAAGAAGCTGCTCCGCAGGACGAGGACACTGAGACGAAAGCTCGACAAGGCGTAATTGGGTCCCTTGCATTCGCTACTCCAGCTTATTCCTTGCCTTGCACGCTAGCTCTAATTCGTCCTTCCTCTGTTCATCCCTCTTCCTATATCTAACCTCTCCAATCGTGTTCGCTTCGACTTCACCTACTTTGCTACCTATCAATAGAACGTTTATCTTGAGTGCCTCCACTGCTCACTTTGGTTATACTCGTTCCGTTCCGTTCCGTTCCTCTCGTCTCTGTACCTATTGCATATTCTCCAGCATCAGGCGCCATAGACAATGTTATCTTACTTGCTGTAATGCGCATCGATTAACGTAATACTCATTGTTCTTCTGTTGTTTCCGATGTTCACGCATTGGCGTTCTAGCACCGGAAGTTTCTAGCGATATGAGACAGTGACGTTGTTAGAAACACTTATTGACTCGCTCAACAATCAGTGGCTATTTGTTCATGATGCGTTTGACTTGGCAGAATAAGAAACAGCAGTAGCCGGACAATCTTAATAGACCGTGGTGCGCTGCGTACGCGAGGACGGTATCCCATTTCCTAACCTCGATATGTAAATCGGCACCTGTGGCAGTGTTCCCAGGACTTGCACATGGCCGTCTCCAATTACCACCGTGACAGGGAGCTCCTTGGGAAGGCGTCGAGCATTGACGTCGGCTCCTGCATCGAGAAGTCTGACGACACTGTCATGGCAACTACTTGCTGCACGCAGCAGGAGCTAAAACAAGCTGCATCGGTGTATCACAGCGAACTGTTGTCATCCCCCATCATCCAGTCATATGTTTCAGTGTTATGTTCCTCATTCTTTTGAACATTGGATGATCCACTGAGCACCAGGTCTTCACCGAGGTCTAACAGTCATCGGATGCAGGTCTCCCGGTCAGTTGTTGCGGCCTAGAGAATTACTTTCCCTGCATAGTCTCTTGGCCCAATTAGATAACCATACAAGCGTTATCAAGAGTGTTATGGAAATGACGACATGTTTGGCCGAGTGCGTCTTTGGCCCTAAATGACTCTAGGCCATTCCAGACAGCGCAGGACAGTTCAACTGGTAGACTTGTAGCATGCTCTGAGATGGAAGAAGTTAGATGCAATACGGCTCACGTCGGAGCCCGGAATGACTTTGTTGAGTGAACGAATGGAGGAGGCCGGAGTTTCATTGAATATGCAGAGGGATGGAGGGGGGCAGGGTCAGTGAAGTGGATAGTGAATAACCTAGAAATTGATGGCATGAACCGAGTACTATAGCTAGAAAGGACAAAACACTAAAAGCAATGCGAGTAAGACCAGGTCTTCTAGAATCGTAGCAAGCAACTCCCATAAAATACAGTTTCCGCACATCATGCAATGTATCTACGATAAACTCCCCACCTTGATCTAGCCTAAGGTACGCGGGCTAGGTGTGGTCATATAATTGTCAGGTGTAGAAATCCAACAGTGTCCCAACCCCTCCATTCAAAATGTTGCAAGCCTTAACCACGGAAGTTCACCTCCAGGTTAAGCGCAAACCGACATGTCATATAAGGTATGTTCACGAGTTTGAGTCCTGAGTCCAGGTGCCGAGACTCTCCGTATACGAATCCCACCAACCGATGGTTCCATTGCCGTGCGTGAGCAGCGTCAATAGTCCCGGGTCGTGCTTTAGAAGCTTAGCAGTTGGCCTCGAGGGTGGCGCGGGAGTTCATGAGAAGGGCAACAATGAGACCGTAGAGACCTGCAAAATGATATTAAAGATTAGAGAGTTCGTGGAACATCAATCCCATGGCCAGTCCACTCACCCAGAACTTCAGCAAAAATGAGAATCAGAATCATTCCGACGTAAAGCCTTGGCTGTTGGGCTGTTCCGCGGACACCAGCGTCTCCGACAATACCGATGGCGAACCTTGATTTGACCATTAGTTTCATTTTGCAACTTTAGCAGCAATTGAGCATACCCAGCTGCCAAACCGGCAAGACCGACCGCAAGACCAGCTCCCAGCTGGACAAGCGCTGTGTAGAGAGGAACCTTTTGACCAAGGTTGTTCGCGATAAGGACGGACACGACCAATCCGTAGATACCAATGATACCAGCCATGACGACGGGGACGATGTCTATGAGGTTTGTTTAGCGCTATGATCCGTCGGAGGGCCGAAGAGCAACGTACTCTTAACGATCAGGTCGGGGCGGAGGACACCCATGGAGCAGACACCGACACCTGCCTTGGCGGTTCCATAGGCAGCTCCGAAGCAGGTAAAAACGATGGCGGAAGTGCAGCCAAGGGAGCCGAAGAACGGCTAAGGAGCAATATCAGCTATCAGGCCCATTTCTCAAACGTAGCTGTTTCGACTTTGCGGACAGGAACCAAGTTGCTGGGGAGTCGGTGTCCGACATGGGAACGGAATACTCACCGCGTAGACGGGGCTATAATAGTGAACAGTTAGCGAATATCATAGAAAATTGACTGAGATGCCAATTTATCGTCAAAGAGGAGGGATAGCTGCTAGAACACGCCGGAAAGGAGGAGCTGTGTGATGATTACGTACCAGAGCTCAGAGGCCATTTCAGCGGTGGAACAAAGCCGGAGGGGAAGGGAATAAGCTAAAAGAGATAAGAGCAATTGAGAGGGGTAGATACAAGGCAGATGATAGTCGCAGCGATGCGTTGCGATGATACTATGAAGCTTGACGATGGAGGTCGGATATGGAGGTTGGAGGCGAACACGCTGGTTGCTTCGGAGAGGCTGAAGCACCTCCAGTGCATTTCACGTGACATCATTTCTTGGCAGTGGCTTGAAAAAGAACTACAGTCTATAGTAATTGAGCATCCAAAAATGCTGTTTATAGTATTGCGTAGAGTTGGCTTATGCAAAACATTATTTTATATCGCACGAAGACACCTTACTCAAGGATCAGGACCACTCGTGATCCGGGAACGTCGACCTTGGTACGAGTTTCAGACACATCTGACTGGGATGCAGCCAAAGGCTGCAGGTACGTAATGGCTTTTTCGGACAACGCACCAAAGTAGTTGGGCACAACGGTCAGGTTCTTCCTGTTCGAGGATTGGCCCGAAAACGCATCAGCGTCCGACATCACGCCGAAGAAGCACGAAATGCTATCTTCTGCGGATGAGCTGCTGCTACTGTTGCTGCTGCGCAGCTCGTGCTCCCCGACGGAGGCAAAGAACTGAACATAGTCGCCTGGCTCTGCAGTCTGCGACAGGGTTGACAGATCCTGCATGAACATCGGCAGTTCCGGGACAGGGGAACTGTATGTGGAGTCTTGCTCGTTATCTGAGAAGACTTGATGGAGAGGTTTTATACTCTCCTTGCCCGACTTTCCAAAGCTCGTTTCCGGATCCAGTGACAAAAGACCTTGTTTCTTGCCCCAACCGCCTCCGCCACTCATGACATGGTGAAGTTTAGCGCCCTTTCGTATAGCTTCTGCAATGCTATTCTGCGAATGGCTTGATTTTGTGTATGAGCTGCTCTCCGTGGATTCGATCAAGGCCCAAACGGACACTCTTCTGTCGGCGATGTCATTCTCCGCAATGTACCGTGGTAGTTCCTTTTCTAATTCAGAAGAAGCAGGCATCGGTTCGTCGGATCTAACGTCGGCATGTTTTGCCACTTGACTGAGGATGTTTCCCATGCTAGATATGACCTTGCGGCGCTCGCCAACAGGGTACAGCGGGAGTTGGAGCGTACTGCGAATATTGTTCTGCGCGACTGTTACCGAGCATGCAGAAAGGTCAGTAGATTTCTCCAGTTTGAGTTTCCTTGAAGAAGAATCGTAAGCCCAACGACCCCCAAAGAGTGTGTTCTCCCTGCCGTTGACGAAGATAGTGTTTGCGAGTCGAAGTCCGATGTCGTGAGTGTGCTGGCGTATGGCGTGGCCATTGACGTTCTCCCGGAACGAGAAAAGCAACGTGGATTCCTCAGTTTCCGCCGAGCGGATTTGACGAGCTGTAGCAGCTTTTGCCTGGATACTATCTCCTCTGGCGAGTAGGATGGACACTCCCTCAAATTCCGTTGTATCGCCAGCTGTATTACCCTCTCGTGTATGGTGCGGCAGGCGATCGATTATGGCGCCGATGGCATGGATGGGATCCTGCGAGGAATGGTCTAAGGTCTTCTGGTATAGCCGATTCAGACATTGCTCAAGGAATGTGCCTTGCGTATCAGCCCAATGGGCGAAAGCGGGAGTAAAAAGGAAAACTGGAGTATAGTCCGGTGTCGATTGGAATGACTCGGATGAAAAGCTGGAAAGAATGTCGTCTGGAGACTTCAGATGTTTAGTGTAATATCAGGGCGGGACAATGATAGCCATTACCAGCTGTTCCGGTGTCGTAGTCAGCCATGTGCAGGCTATTTGCTGATCAATGGCTTCATTTGTTCTTGTTCCAGCCCATCTGCGCGTAGGATGACGCGCTTGCCAGGGGACTGTGCCTTGCTCCCATCCCAGCACCCGTCGACGAAGGTCTGGCCCGATAGCCAGCCGCGCTGGCATAGAGCGCGGGGCGAACCCTAGTGCTACCGACATGAAAGCATTGGTTCCAGGGATGTAGAATGGCAATGTTGGGGAACGCGAGGGAACTGCCTGTGTGTTGCCTTAAGTGGTTGAAATGCTGCGGAGACGGAGGAGGGACTGCCGGGGAATTTTCTTGGTCAGCCTTCGGCCGCCGGGCCGCCAAGCCAGGAACTCCCTCACTGAGCTTCATCATTTTGACACAGCCAGGAATTCAAGAGTTTCCCGGAGAAGGATAATAATGATGCCTAGGACATTATCTGCCTTTCATGCCATCGAGAGCAATACCCGTGCGGACATCAATTGACCGAGACTTTGCTGCGGATTTGAGTGATTACATCATCTTCCAAAGCTGTACAGTTCTCTTTGCCCAGGAACCATCTCATTATTGTATCATTCGAATAAAGCCAGGACGAATGTTGCCGCTGCCCTGGAACCTGACTTAGGCAGCTCCTTTATGTTTGAGTCTACTGGTGGTCTGGAGTGCGATATCCATATCGTATGCGCAAGCTTCTAAATATGGGCCACGCGCGATGATATCATTCGTCTTTCAAAGCGTTCGAGAATCCAGAAGGTGGCTGAGATGGACAGATATGGGGCGTAGGGCTGGCTGTGCTCCATATCAGCCTCGAGGAGACTTGCCCTACCCGAAAGAATCAAGCTCAGTCCACCAGGGACGTTATAGTAAACCCGGTGATGCAGTGAGGCGGTTACTAGTGCACCCGCATCTAGGCAGCAAAATTAGCCCTGCAAAAACGAGATCTACAGTCCCGAATTTATTCTTTTCCTGGATAGAGGATGAACCATAGGGACGGTCGGGCAATTTCAAGTTACAGCAGTCCAGTCCCTGGCCGGGGTACGTACTCTGGAGGAGAACTGGCAGCAGCTTGGAATGACATCGACAACCACGTCTTGTAGTAACAAATTAGAAAGGGGCCAATCAGGAGAAAAGCACATAGTCATGAGCCACAGCGGCGCCAGTATGACGTAGCAAACTCTGCCGAGATCAGGCATGCTTTTTCCAGTTCAACGCTGATGCTCTGGATTATTCGTTTGAAAGGACTGGTTGCTGCAAATGATAATCGCTCAAGCCACTATTCCAACTAGCTGACTTCGCCCCCGCTTCGAGGACTCATTTAAGGACCGCTCGTCGCTCCCGCCCTGTCCCTTCTTTCCGTCATTATTCTTCTCCTCAACACCAACAATCGTTGATCACCAAATCTTCCAACGCTTCAAAACAGCTCTACCAACCTATCCCATTACCTCACCCAAAATGCCTTTCACTGCCTCGTAAGTCGCCAAATCAGTCCTGGTCTCCCTTGTATCCGACCGCAGCCGGTTTCCTCGGCTCCTTGGGTCCGGCCAAGTCGAGTCCCGACCAGCTTTGCTGACGGATGCCGCTTTTAGTGACATTTGCAAGCTCATCTTTGCCTTCATCCTGCCTCCTCTTGGAGTCTTTCTTGAGCGCGGATGCGGTGCTGACTTCCTCATCAACATCTGTTTGACGATCCTGGGTTGGATCCCTGGTATCATCCACGCCATGTACGTTGCCCAAAAGACGTTCGTCAAAACCGCTAACTAACCGCTTCTGCAGCTACATTATATTCAAGCACTAGGCCGCCTAGTATCGATTTCCGGACCTGCGATGCCATCCCACCGTTATATGATACTGTTCTCCAAAGGCGAGGCTTGACATGCGATGCCCGTTTCGTCAGCTAGCTTCCGTGGAGCTCCGGGCGGAGGGCCGAGCTACCTATTATCCCTTTGTCTCCTTCTTGGCGTCCCACCATTTCACGTTCTTCGATCTACTTGACCGTTAAATGATAGTCGCATGCTGACTATTGGATGCGATTGATGGATCGCTGGGTTATAATCACTGTTGTCATGTCAGTTATGTCGGTTTCGCGTCTCTATTTTTATGATACCAGCTCATGGTGCTTCTGGGCTCTGTTTTGTTCTACGGTGAATGAATAACTCATTAATTGATACCTATTCGTTTACAACTTTCCCTTTCGACTTGAGGTCGGTTGTTGACCGTGGTTCCTCCTACTGTTCCCTGCGCGGCATTAAAATACGTCGCACTCCAGTACTTGCTAGATGTTGTGTAGATTTCTCGCCGCATTCTTCAGGAACAGCCCACGGATCTATCCCTGTTTTAACAAAGATATCATGGACAGGGATATTCCAGGAACTGAACTCAAGGTAGCCAGTTATTCTCGAACTGCATCGAAGCGCCGGACTCGATCAGCTGACAGCGGGGGCTGATTGCTTCATCGTGCAGGGTCGGCGCCGACCCCGGCGCCTATTTCAGAAATCTTCAAGGCAGCGGGCGACCATTCCTCTCCAAACAAAGCGCTTACACAAACCCTGCTTTGCAACTACGTATGCCCCAGCCTTGTGTTTCATCACGGCGCGTACAGGAACCCATAACGCCCCGTCTCAGACTTGCACGGATCTATAGGCCAGTCAGTCGCCAGCTATTCTGAGGACTAGACCTCCATTTATGCTCCAATGACAGCAAGATGGCTGTAGCCGCCGTGAATCTTCACGATGATGTCTTCCTCCCACCATGTTGCCAGAGGACTATTCTCGCGGGGCATTCTGGATTTTCTCTACCTGTCTCATCCTTTACTCTACCTCAGCATCCTAGATGACATACGATAGTACTAATGACTCGATGGAACGAGCTCATCTGTAGCTCAAGGATCAGGGTACGTACAATATTTGATTGTGCCGCTCTTATGCTCCAACTCTGCAGGGCCTAGGAACGTTGAAAAGCTAACTGGCCGCCGTTGGCAGGCTACCACACCATGTTACCATATCCTCTTCGATGGGTATCTACAGCAGCCCTTGTCCTGGTATATCTCACGCAAATCACGAACGCGACTACCGTGTCCTTGCTTGACTTGCTACCCAAATGCGCTTCGCAGTGCCTCGAGAGTTTCATAAGCACCGAATATCCGAGGAATGCTTGCTCCGAGGGATGTGACTTGAATTATTTGTGCACGACGAATACTACTAGCGGCTATACTTTGGGAGAGGCGGGACTGCGATGTAGCCTTTCGAAATGCTCTATGGAGGTGGCAATGAGTTTCGATACCTACAGTATATGCGAGGACGTGCCTGGAGCATTGCCGCGAACGCATCCCACAATTGTTGCGACAATCACGTCGCCGGCCAGCCCTACCTCTACGATAAGGCCAACCACAGTTGTCGCAACAGAGCCAGAGACCACGGCAACTAGTCCGACTACACACCTAACTTCAACAAAATCAGTCCACACCTCCACGACACTAACGACATTTCAGAGCCCCACACCAACCACGCAGAGTACACAAGATCCTAGTACAGAGACCGACAAACCCACATCGACGGAGAGTGACTCCTCACCTAGCGCAACATCCAGCGAAGATCCAGCCGAGCCGGGACAAGGCAGCAAACTCAACTCTGGCGCGGTTATCGGCGTCTCCGTTGCTTCTGGTATCGCGGGCTTTTTCATTCTCGGTGTCATAATCTTCTTTTGTTGCAGAAAAGCCAGGCGCAAGGCACAAGATCGAGAGTTCTTTGAGATTGGAGGGCACATGACAGAGCCTCCGGATTTCAGCTTTCCTCCGAAACGACCCCCAATGGGGCCTCGACCCTCGCCTGCAAAGGTTTTCGGTCCTGACTCCGAGAGCATCAGGCTTGTATCGCCGGAAGAGGCAGAATATCAACACCCGTCTCAATATCCAGCAGTCGTCATCACCCGACCAGATGAGGACTATAACTACGGCCGTATGTCTGAGAACAACACAGGCCGGGTGGGCTTTCAATCTTCTTCCAACCTCGATTTCGATGCAGAGTCTACGGCCTCGTCGAGGACGGTTTCTGATTTGCTTCCGGACAAGCCAACATACGAGCTCTACCCGCGACCCTTAAGGTGGAGTCAACACAAGAAGTTCAGATCATCCAGCGGCGCAACACTATTCGAAGAGCACTCGAGGGGGCCAAGGCCCCTCCCTCACCCCCCAGTCCAGCAATCTAGCTTCACACCCACGAATACGCGGGGGCAGAATAGTCATCCGTTGGCAGGTCTACCTGCGAACCCACGTGCAATGATGTATGGGTTTGCAGGCCCAGGTCAAACCCCTCCGATGAGGGGATTGAAGCATGAAAAGAGACCTATTGGCTCAAATTCCAAAGAGAAAGCCCTGCCCGCTGTCAAAGGGGCCTCCCCATACCCGTCCGGTCATAGTCCGATAGATTATGACGACGACCTTGACAATTACTGGAAAAACTCCGACGCTGGTTTCGTCGGAGCGAAAGTTATCCAACCGCAACCCCAGCCTCATTCCTACAGTATACCTCGCGGCACCGGGACGAATCGGAACTCAGTCGGTGATTATCTCGGGTATGAGTTCGAGTTCGGGTTTGGCGAAAGCAGCTCCAGCTCAGGGTCCCGTCGAGCATCACGGTACTCTGGGGGTTTTCGTCCACTTACACCTGTCACGGAAATAAGAACACCGATGGGTGAATTGCAGAACCCCATGGGCGAGAGCTCAAATCACCAGCGTGGGACCTCGAAAACCCCATCTGTTACCTCAAAGACGGCAAGAAATTTACCAACTTCAGGGACATCAGGCACAGGCCCAGGAGGCCCACCTCATCCACCGCAGCCCCCACAAGAGATCGTGTCTCGCCCCCGGATCGTCCGACAAGATGACATCAAGCGCGTGCAAATACATCGCGGCAAACCGTTGCCACCACCGAAGGACAGCGAGGTGACTGTTCCCTATGGTCCCGACGACTTTTGGTATGAACCGGGAGCCGAGCCCTCCTCTTCCTCTGCATACCGTCTACCCGTGCCTAAAAATGCCGTCGAGTACAGGCATCTCTCAAAAGGGATGTTAGGAGGAATGCCGAAGAAGAAGCCGTCACCTCTCGAGCGGAATCTGACGCCATCGCGGAGAGGCGCAGACTTGATCCTTCAGGTGGAGTGACAGCCGAATCGCGGGGCACCCTACAATAATTGAACTATCTTTCATAATATTCATGTATTATCTATTTTGACTATCAGATCTGCTAATTAGCGTTGTTTATATCCTCCTTCCTCCACTTTCTCTTATATATGGAGCGTCCTTGATGGACGACATGGACTGGCGTTCTTTAAATGCATTAGAATATTATTCAAAAGTAATGCTTTTACTACTTTGCCTTGTGCAAGCCATACACAACCTATGTTCTTATCCCTGGCTAAACCCTACATTATGCACCAGCGTAGCCAGCACATTATAGTTAAACTCATTGTGGTTACTACAAAGTTAACCTCAATAATGACAGCATAGTATCTACATTCCACCTTTCTGAAACGTAGCCAGGTCCCCTCGAATACAGTAACAATCTGTATCAGCCAGTCAGAGGAACCAGAACCAGGGTAAGCTCCTCGGCCCCGGCCAACCTTCCTTACATTCCAGATCACCTCCTGTTCCTTGGATGCTTGAGGCGATCCCATACTCCGTATTTCCGGATCAACCCCAGTCATGTCCCCATGGGCCGACCCCGCTGGCTTGGAGTAGTAGTACTGTTACTCCGGGCATCTACTGTACCTTTTTCGAGGTCCACTCTTCACGCCACAGGCAACAGTCAGACAGAATCGACGAGTAAGTGGTGGCCACAATGGACTTCATATTCACATGCATGCTTACTATGTATTCGGCATTCTTACTCTGAGCAAAAGTCAAAAATAACCACTTACATATCTCACTTACCTTATCCAGACGACGTAGCATAGTGAGGTGGTCCGTAAGTGGTCTCGTTCGGCTGGCGAGTCGTGCTTTGGTGATACCAATATACCAAAGCACTAGCAGCCGGCAGGGCTCTTTGAGCATTGGAAGGACTTGCAACCAAATCCTAGGGCATGCATGGAGATCCATATGCGGTAGATGATAGGGAGTCGAGTTTCTTGGCTTGATCCAATCAACCCCGGGACAGTACGCCTTTGTTCCTAGTCTATTTCGTGTGGTGGCTTATTCTTATTTGACACTAGGTTCTCTCCCGGCCGGCTGAGACACAAAGTTAGTTCATAGGATCGGGATGCTATAGCCCGGCCTGCATGTGGTTGTGAGGTTGCATACTGGAGTTGTGTACAGCGCTGTAATTGTTATACATGCGGCTGGCTCCGGATTATCGCCTGCAAGTAAATCTGGACAGTCTCATTGGTTGACAGCACAGACTCTGAGCCCACTCCGGTGATGTCATGGCCGGGCCCGTGTCCGCGCAACTGTTCAGGATTGCAACAACAACCGCAAATCAGGCCCAGTCCTTGGGCACTCTGTCGGTCCAAGACTCCCGACTGCTTTGATTCGACTGCATCTATGCATGCCACTCCGAGGCCAGACAGTATGGTCTTAAGCGCCGCTGATGGCGGTTGCAGATGAGCCTGCGTTTTGAGAACGTTTCCTGACGGTGTGTAACCCCAGTGACGGTATTGATCTTATCTTCTCCGACTGATTGACCCTCCACTTTCTTTGCAAAGAGTCAGCTTCCGCTTTCAGTCCACTGATGATATCAACTCCATCCACCCCTTCTGCGCAGCCACGGCCAATTCAACACTAATACGCAGCCGAGGCATTTGACATCACACCCAGAATGAGTAATCGTGTCTTCTGCTCTCCGATTCACTCTCGGACAACAAGGCCCACTGCAGGACGTCATCCCCCATAGGCCAGATGTCCGCCTAGCCGTCTCACACAACCCCGGTCCGTGAACGCTCCATGGTTTACCGGCCATGACATACCCACCCCACGCCGTTTTTCTATGGACACGACGAGGAACTAAACTTTCGGTTGGGTGGAGCAGGAACAAAGGCCACTGAGATTGAGTAGAGTTGATCCCAGCTCATCAGGCTGCCTTGTTCCATACAATGTCTATGACGAGGCCGACAAGACCAGGGGCACTGCAAATCGGTGGGTTATGCTTTTTCCCTATGTCAGCTTTGCTATATAAACCCGTCGTTCAGCACCAGGTTACCCCGTCTTTCTCTCCATCATTCCTCCATCATTCTCTTCGATCTTTACCAGTTCGAATTCCGCCTTGCTTAGACCGAGCATCTCCCATACTTAGAGCTTGAGATAAAGCTATTTACCTTTGTACTCTTCATTAAACTTGCCCACCCTCTGGAGACGTGCTCCACCAGTCTACTTCCTTCACATCCCCACATACTCCATAATGTCTGTACAGAGTCAACAAAACTGTACGAATGCCATCTCCAATGGCAATCTCTATCGTCGCCTGTCCGCCGATGGCGCCGAGCGGGCGGACTTGTTCACTGGCCCCAGTGTACTTGTGCCACCTAAGCACTTGATGGCCTCGAGCCAGCCGACGGACTTGGCCGTTGAGATCGAAAAATCTCGCCAACGGATGGAGAGCGATACCTCTTCAGCCTCTTCGGCGGAGAGCATTATGGCTGCTTCCCCGGCCACCTCACCGTTGATCCCTGCGTCTACCACAACCACGGATGAGTTCGCTCTGGCATTCGACATCGACGGTGTCCTCATCCGAGGAGGAAAGCCCATCCCTGCTGCTATTGAGGCTATGAAGTACATTAACGGGGAGAATCCCTATGGTGTCAAAGTGTAAGTCTCTCACTCAGGTCATCGCCTCTATACTAATGTTGTTAGCCCGTACATTTTTGTTACAAACGGCGGTGGAAAGACCGAAGAGGAACGATGCCTGGATCTCAGCCGTCAACTCGAACTTGAGGTCGCTCCTGGGCAGTTCATCTGCGGCCATACCCCGATGAAGGAAATGGCGCAGAAATACGAAACTGTCCTCGTTGTCGGTGGTGAGGGTGAGAAGTGCCGAATTGTGGCTGAGGGCTACGGTTTCAAGAACGTCGTCACTCCTGGAGACTTCATCAAGACACGCCAAGACACCACCCCTTTCCGCAAGTTAACTGAAGAAGAGTACAAGAACTCCAAGGTCCTTGACCTCGAGGCGCTTCGGATTGACGCAATCTTTGTCTTTGCCGACAGCCGCGACTGGGYCGGTGATCAGCAGATCATCCTCGACTGCCTCATGACCAAGAACGGCAGTATGCTTGAACGCTCCCCGACCTTTAACGAGGGTCCGCCCGTCTTCTTCTCTCACAACGATGTTGTTTGGTCCACCTCCCACGAGCACGTCCGCATTGGCATGGGCGCTCTTCGTGCCTCGCTTGAGGCTTTGTACAAGGCAGTGACCGGAAAGGAACTGACGACGATCGCCTTCGGCAAACCACAGCTCGGCACCTATGAATTTGCCATGCGCCTTCTTCGCCAGTGGCGCAAGGAATTCCACGGCATCAACAAGCCCCCTAAGACTGTTTATTTTGTCGGAGACACTCCCGAGTCCGACATCTGCGGCACGAACAAGATGAACGAAATCAGCGACGCAAACTGGTTCTCCATCCTTGTCAAGACTGGCGTGTACCAGGAGGGTACCATCCCTCGCTACCCGGCACAGAAGACATGCGGAACTGTCCTTGATGCTGTCAAGTTTGCCATCGACCGCGAACTCGGTCTGAAGCCAGATGTCCCTCGTAACGAGCCATCTCCCGAGAGATACGGAGAGATCCGTAATTGAGCTGGATCCCCACGCTTCGCTCGCTCTGTGCCATGACTTATGCTAGACTTACGACCTTTTTGCTTATCTTCTCACATTTCCTTCTATTCCATATTTTTTTGTTCTTTTCTTCCCCTTCACATTTATATGCTACCTTCTAGATTCCCCTCATGTCATGGCTTTCCCTATATATTTCTCTGCCTCCCATTTCGATTTATTTTATATTCATGTTACAGGGATAGGATGTCTCATAGATTACTATATGCTTATTCTTTCGGTAGTAGCTGGCTACAAAATACAAAGAATGATTGATCAAACAGACCTTCCCCCTCCAAAGCGTAAGCGCTCACAACTCTACCTGCCCAGAAATGCTCCTTTTCTCCTTTAACTAGCAGGAGGAATCAAAATCCGACACCGCCAGTATGGCGTAGAACCCTAAGACCATAAGCAAGCGCACAGACTCAAGCCACCAACTAGGATGGCACAGACCACGTCCTACAAGCATCCACTCTGTCCAACCTAGCCATCCCGTCCCCTTCCTCGCCATTCCATACAACGCATGCAACCGTCAACGCCGCCCATCAATAGGCACGCCGGAACGCCACAAAGCCTCTTCGCCCGAGTCCTAACCCCCATCCCTAATCTTAGATACACATAATGCACGGTGACGAGCACTGACGACTGTGTAGTTGTACAGCATGAAGCAGCACTGCAGCAGCAAACGAGCGCCACGGAACGCCACGGAACGCCACAAAAGCCACTCCCGGTATCTGCACCGTCCGTAGCACAAGAATAAGCATACTGATGTCGTGTAGGTAACCGTCTTAGAGTCATGACTCATCACGCCGAAGTAAGACGAAAGGCACGTAACTCCATCCAGTAGGAGTAAGCTCGTCCGGGGGCACAGCACTGCATTATGCATACCGTCTACCGAGTACAGTGGAGGCGGCATATATTGGCCCGGAGTAAGGCGCGCCCAACCATTCTTTTCCCACCACGGAAATAAACGGGATAGTACTCCGTAGAGTGAGGACGAATACTGAGGCTCAATGAAACGGCGCCGGGGTCTACCATGTCGCCACCCCGAATTGCTAGGGGGTCGTACGATTGCACAGAAAGGAAGCTGCGGCGAGCTCCGAGATTAGATAGACACGGCCTGCAAGTATATTGGGCGGGATTTGGTCCTTTCGTATAGCCTATTTGCTTACCGCTAGTGATGATTACTCCGTAGCAGTGTGCCTCGGATATCCTGGGGTATAGAAGCAGTATTATAGGTGATTAGAAAGAGAACGGAATGGATGAATGTGGCAGTTCCGGAGTTAATTAAAGTTAGAGTTAGAGTTGGTCTGTCTTTTTGGGTTCATCACATTGTTAGTTGTGGCTGTTACTGAGACTACGAAGTACTACGGAGTACTTCTTAACACCTGTCAGTGTCAACGACTCGGACCTGGCCTAAACGCCATGTGTGACGACGTCAGTGGGCCGAGGTTGCGCAGCGGGAATGTGCGTGCAGCGCGGGGGAGTGCTACACTGGTGGAGCTGGTCAGATCATTGCGGGGATTAGCTGATTGGTCTCTATGGTCTAATTAGGTATTATTAGTAGTATATAAGAAAAGGACGACGAGTGGAGTAGAAGCGCATGAGCGTTGCATCTCTGTTGCAGTCGCGCAGCACGAGACGACTCCGAGTAATTCTGATGCGAGCGAAAGATGGACGAATTTGGGGATATGCGGAAGAGAGATGCATGAATTAGGAACCGAGGATTTGGATGCGACAGGCCGGGGCTCTTAGCAGCGGGGCGGATATCCGTCCTCCGTCCACGAGTGCCCCTCCCCCACCCCCCTAGTTGGATCTAAAGATTCGCTTGCAGGGGGGCCTATCACACAAGCGGTCGTGGTTCAGTCGGACAGGTCTCAGCCTGGGCGAGAGATGATCTTTCGCCGGGACTGGGGTTGTCCGGGGTTTAGCGGCATGTATATGTACCCCGGTCTCCACCTTCGTTCCGAATTTCCAAGACTTGTAGATACGCCGTATAGGACAAGCGCCGTATTGATTTCGCGCCATGCGCAACTAGTCACAAAACTGGTATTACGGCGGCATTTCATAGTCTGAATTCTTGGTCAAGCCACTGCTTGATCACGGTGTGGCCCTCTGCGTAGCCCGGATCATCTACTCGAACCACGATCGCCGCGTGGGTACGCTCGTGGTTGTGGATGTAGACTGGGTACTTGCGGAAACCGACGGCATTGAGAGACTTGATCATGGAGAATTGATCCGGGGTAAGGGCTAGGGTGGGGCTTTTTTCTCCACATCTGGCCTTCTTTACTTTGGTTGTGTTGTCGGTCGAGTTTTCTGCTGGGGATGTCCCAGGTGGTGAATCATCTAGCGTCTCGGACTTGTCGATAGAGGACTCTGCCTGAGACTCTAGGTCTGCGGGAGCTGCGCTGGGGGGTATATAGTCGGGATCTTGTCTTGCTGCTGCATTCTCAAAGACCTCGTCCATCGCAGTCTGGATTCTCCTAAGGCCACGGGGTACGCGATAACTCCTGAAGGTATTCCCAGTGCCCTGTTCGTGCTCGCGGATGCGTTCGCGGCTGCGGAAAGTCTCCCGGACGGAGTAGACAAGGAAGATTGGAATGGCAATCACCAGGATAAGGCAGAAGAAGAGCCAGAACGGCAACTTGCTGAAGAAGTTTCGAATGCTCTGCCATATCCGCGACGGAAAAGGAGGTCGCTCCTTTAGCTCTGCTATGGGTAGTTTATACACGTCTGGGTCAATAACCACTGGCGCATACCCCTCCAGGTAGTTGATGTTCATGTTACCCAAGTCCCTGAAATGGTCTTCGCTTGAGAAGGTTGTGGTATAGAAGGCCGTGGTGCGGTCGTTGACCACATTCCCATAAACACATCGGTGCTTAAATCTCTTCAGTCCTTCTATAAAGATGTTGTTAGGATCGGCGAGAGCACTGAGCAGCGGCTTTCCTGTGTCCTGGAAGGTGTCGGCCAAGAACATTTGTTTCCCGGAAGTCGATATTGTCCGCGAACCTAACCCGTTGAAGAGCAGATTCTGTGCACCCCTAACTGGAGCGCGAGCTCCGAGGTGCGGGGATGCAAATGTCGTGAAGTTGACCGGTTCTAGTTTGTCATTGTCAAGCCAGCCCCGGGCAAACAGCAAGCCGATCGCGTATCGCGATATCAGTCCTCCGAGCGAGTATCCGACCACGCTCAGTTTCTGGATCCTGTGCCCATCGGTCTCTAGTTTGCTCAGTGTCTCTTCCACCTCCTGGGCGAGTCGCTCTCCACACACTTCAATGCCATCGTACGTGAGATTTCCGGTGTTGCACTCCGCGGCGAGGATGTGTAGTTGACTCTCATCGTAGCGTTTCCGCAGGGCAGATGCGATGGTGCCCATGTGAGAAGGGTTGCCCCATAGTCTGTCAGAAAAGTCCCCTATCAGCAACTGTCTACTGCAACGTTTGAGGCTATTCCTTACCCGTGAACTAGCACGCAAAGGTGATCCGCTTTTGACGATGTCTCAGTCGCAGGGCGGACAGGGTCGGGAATCTCCGGATCCATCGCGAGCCGACCGTAGATCAAGGTGGGGGTTTATTGGCGATCGTGTTGAGGTAAACAAAGCCAATCGTAGCTTCCTTGATATATAGATGAACAAAAAACAGAGTAAGACTTTGTCGAAACGAGCTGAAAAAAGGCCCCCAGCTCCCTTATAACCCAACTGGCGAGCTTGGGCACAGGGGAAGGCGCAATAATCCAGCCAGCTGACAGCAACAAAGAGCCCGCGGATCTAAGCGGCGCTTGCCGGATTTAACGAGGGTCCTTCCGTATCCGGAAGTCTTGGCGCTCATCATGACCTCCAGCCTCACTTCTTCTCTGTATACTCTGTTTACTGCGAGACAAAGTCTTCAATCATCACTTTAGTGCTCTTCGAGTACTAGTGACTGAGAGTTATTATGTCTCTTGCCAGCAGGATGAGGAAGAAGCCGTTCTTGTTGCTTTCGCAATGGCCGCCCACCTATTACTGCTTGCAGGCAAGAAGAAGCCAGTCGGATGCTGAAGCCCTTCCAAACCAGCTAGGGGAAGACACGAAGTGAGACCATAGTAAGACTTCCAATTGCTTTTTGTCACGAGGTTAAAAGCCAGTGGCCTCCTACTAGGTCCTCAACAGGACAAATGGAGTGCTGTTTTTGCGCTGATCTCTTAGGTCGTAGTGCCCTCTATTCCGCCATTGATGGGCATATAAGCAACACAGAAACATCTGGGCACTATTAGCAACAAGGCAATAGGATACGGGCCCCGGCATTTTACCTCCTGCAATCCCAATACTGCGAGCAACGGACACCTATATTGGAGCTTCGAACAGGTCTCCGAAGGCCTTTGTCTCCCGACTTCTGGTCTTCGCTGCTCTTGGTCTACCTGTGGTCTTTTTTGTCTTGTTGCCCGTTCCTTTTTGTGGCCTGCTTGCACCCAGAACATTGTCACTTCCTTCAATTGCCATCTCTTCTTATACACTCGCCGACTGCTCAGCTATCGATCTGTTGCCCGTTACAGAACTTCATCACGGGCAACACTGCGGATAATGATCCGATCCTTGCGTTGAGTCGTGCAGACACCTGGCCAATCTTCGCAACTCGAATCCTCAAGACAATAGATTTCCTTGGGGAGTACGTCAAGGACTCAGATTCCCAGTGGGAGAGATGTTTTACGACCAGATCTTCCTATTCCTTCGTCGAATGCATACTTGCGCGTACTTCGCACCCTGTACCCACTCGAACTTTTCGATAAGCTAGGTCCTCCCAACTTCAGCGACTTCTTAGCGCTTTCAGAGTTCAGACTAGTGATAGCGGGGTACATCTCAAGCTTATACACGAACTCGATAATCCAACTGGAAATTCTCATTGGGTATATGTGATTTCTGTCATAGGCGAGCATGGAGGGCAAGTCCTATGCCAAGATGGCCACAGAAGCCGTGATGATCAGTGAATCTGCACAAGTGGCTTATCAACCCACGCTGACCGTTTATTTCCTAGGAGGCTCTCCGTATCAAACTGGCGTCCGACCCGAGTACCAAGCGTGAGTCAAAGTTTGTACCACTGTTCTGGTACTCGAAGGGCAGGTTAGGTAGTGCAGAAGATAATGATTCCTGCCGTGACTTGAACTCACTTGCTGCGGCTATCTTTGCATCAATTCTTGGTGCATACTCGCCCATCCAGCCAGATCAAGTCATGTGCCTATGGGAGCCCGAAGAGTGTCATATCCTGGTATGGAGCATGTGAACAACTTGTTTTGTGTGAGCCGGCCCGAATCAAGTCACTCGACAATGTCCAAAAAGACGGCAGAAAGTCAGTTATAATGCAGAAGGTTCTCAGGCAAGCATGCAGGAGTTCGTCCCAAAGACAGCAGGCCTGACGCTGACATCATTGTCCATAATAACTTGGCCAATAGTAAGATTGATGAGCCCCAGGATCTTGGTATATATACCATGAAGGAGACCACACAGACGCAAACCAGAAATTCAAGCAAGAATGACGGAACACCCGAAGCTCGTGCGAAACGTCTTCAGCGAGCGAATTGACGCGATGTCAAATAAGGCACTGTCTAACTTTAGGAAGAAAATCGCCGATTACAAAAGCGAAGACATCTGAGCCACGTCGAAAGAATCGTTACAGCCGAGTATATTGGGGAGCCATCAAAGCCTCAAGGTCTGCAGCTTCCGAGCCCAACCCAGGGAGGGATACATCTCAACTGCATCGAACAACAACTAATGACATTAACTCACATCGCAAAGAGCTCTCTGCGTTGGACGCACAGTGTCGCTGAGCCGCACGGAAATTTTACAGTGCCGTTGGCGCACCAGGAGCAGATGCAGAACTCATCAAGCTTGCTACGGCATGCGTCAATAAAAGGCGCGTTTCTCAGCTCTTAGACGCCTGGTGAAGAGATTACCACAGGGGTTTGTTGACCTAGCTACAGCACATCACGCTACTGACTCATCCAATGTGCAGCGGATTCTAGAGCAATATCGGGGTGTATTCATGAATTTGCTGCAAACTTGGTATAGGCCTAAGGAATAATAAGATCGCCTTGTAAGTCAAACCATCCACCTAAGATCATCTATGCTGATAATAAGCCACAGCAAGGAATACAAGCCCGGACTCTGGCTCTATAGGTACACATCTGTTACATGATATGATGCACAGCTCTACTATGCCTCAAACCTCCCAGGCTTCTACTTGAGCTTGCCATTGATTTGCATCCGAACAAGCCAGAGCCCACGGCGGCATCTTGTTTCGGTCCTGGCTTCTCAGATCTCCATGGCGTACTGCTGTGGCCGCAACTAAGGCTAGTATTATCTTTGTTGGATGTATCTAGTTATAGAAATGACTTGCCGTTATTGCTTTGGTAGCTTCTCATTGTTGCTAACGTTCAAATCCCAGTTTCTAATCACGCGCCTCCCATGCGAACCTTCTACACGTGTTCATACACTCGTGAACCCAAAGACAAAACACAGGTTGTTAGTACGGATTAGGTACTGGACTACGCGTCAGCTTGAAATGTCCAGGCTGAAGTGTCTGGTAGACACCGGCAGGGTCGTATTTTGAAGCAATCTTCTGCAGCTTGGCCTTGTTGTCCGCACCGTAGCTGGCAATCACATCTTGGACATGGCTTGCATAGTTCATGTAAATGAACTTATTTCCTAGACCCCTGGAATCGGCCTCAGCTGTGACATTGGCGAAGAAGTCATTGATGAGGCGATAGATGGCATCATCACCCGAGGCGCCATTCCACATCCCGAGAACGTGCAGCAAGAGAATCGGGCCGTTTGACTCATCTAGTCCTAGAGCATTGCCGCCAGCACGAGTCATTTTCTCGAGTATCGGGTCTGTAATAGCCTGGAAGGTAAGTCCCGCCATGGCGTTGGAAATACTAGAGATGCGAGGGAGAACAGCGAGCCACAGCTTGACTACCCAGTTCGCGAAATCCTCATCCAGCTTGTACGATCGGTTCCAGAAGACGTCACGCATTCCATACGGGTCTTGGGCGGCACCATCGTCAGCATACTGAGACATAGTTCGCGAGCTAGTAGAGTCTGAGATAGCCGGCGTTGCATGATATGTCTCGAAGATGGCAGGATTGCTGACGTTCTGCGCATAGGTCAACTCGGCAGATGCAACGTTTGTTCCCCCCAAATTTGCGAACATGACATATTGCTGAGCGTTAGGGTCGTCGTTTGCCTTTTCAGCCACGTCTACAAACGCACTGATGACGTTAGAAAACTGATCCTCGCTGAAGACGCGGGTGCCGCCTCGGAGTAAAGAGCCGGGAAACGTGTACAGATTGAACTTGGTGACGAGACCGAAGTTGTTGCCTCCTCCTCGCAAAGCCCAATAGAGATCTGGGTGTTGGGTCGCACTTGCCGTGAGTATGTTTCCATCTATCGCGCTAACGACCTGCTTTGTATTAGAGTGCCAAACTCTCTTCAAACTCGAACACGGCACTTACCTCGAAGCTTTCCACATTGTCCAGGGCCCAACCATACAAGTTCGAGCAATAGGAGATACCGCCGCCTGTCAGAAGGCCTCCAACGCCGATGTCCGACATGCGCCCACCGACAACAGTAACATCGTGGCGCTCTAGGGCTTTGTACACCTGGCCCCAGTTGTTGCCCGGCCCAATGGAGGCAACAGACCTGTCCTCATTTAAGGTAATCTCATTCAGGTCACGGAAGAGTATTGTGATACCACCTTGGCTATTTGAAGCACCGGAAAACGCAGCATGACCGCCGCTCTTTGCTGCAAACGGGCATTGCGTGAGTTGTGAAAGAAGAATGACAATGGAAACATCGGTGTCGACCGTGGGGGCGAAAATGCAGGCCGGCTTGACTTCTCCCTGCTGAGCTGACCAGTACGAATGCGTGATGCTCTGGTAGGCAGTGGTGTTGTTTGCGATCACTTTCTCGGAACCATGGATATGACTCAAGGCATTACACTGTGGCCGAAGTTGTCAGTATCACCGTCCCACAGCATCATAAATCCGGGGAACTCACAGCGATTTGGCAGCCGTTCTCTGTGGGATTGCCACTCAACTGGGGAATTGTAGCGACGTCCACTCCGAGATTCGCGAGAGCAGTCTGGATTTCACCAGGCGGAGCTTGACTGGGCAAGGCCAGAGCTTGAGTCGCAGCGCACACTGCGAGGACGGTTTCCTTCAGAAACTTCATTGTCTCCAGCGGTCAGCAACTTTGGTAGTGCGAGGACACCAGATCACGAGGGAAAGATGTTGATAGAAAGAGAAGAAATGGAATGGAGGCGAGAATTGGAAGAGACAGAGGAGTGTGGAAGACAAGACAAGAAGAGAAATCTCAGGGACTTCAGACCAATTTATACTGGCAGGGCGCAGGCCGGTCCATCTCCATGGAGGGAATGGGAATTCCTTGAAATCAGCCTATGGTCTGATGGCTTCTCGCAAGAAAAGTCTTCATTTACCGTCGCTGTCGAAATTCACTCTCGGTGGACGCCTCATGCGGCTAGGGTTCACCTGGAGTGGGAACAAATGCAGTTGACATTAGCACCGTTGGAACTCGGACCAATTAGATGCTGCCTCATCTGGCACTTATTCACTCCGAGGTTAAGTGCAACTTGTGCACTTGGGGTAAAGCTCTGGAGGGCTTTCTTACTGGTGAAAGATCTCGTCTTTATTTCCCAAATCCCATCTCTCTCCTGTTGCCCGATTCTTCACCCCACCCTCTCTGCGTGGCTCCTGGCTTTAGCCGTCAATATGAAGGACAGTTGCTACCAAGAGTACAAGAAGCATACCGACTATGTCGCAGAATGGCTCATTGACACTGCGAAGCGTTGTGGACACTGGGAAGCCGCGCTCACGCCACCCCCAACACCGGCCAAGAGCTATCTCCAGAAACCAAATAAAGGAGCTGAATCAGAGCTGGTAGAGCCAGTTGCAGGTGTCTACAAGCTCGTAATCGAGGACTACAGCAAGTTGGCCTATTTCATCGCCTCAAAATGTCCTGCCCGTCAGACTGCAAGTTTCCATATCTTCTTCACTATTCTTGACCGTTGTATCGAACTGCGAAAGAAACACAACTCCTCGTACCCCAGCTTCTATAAATCAAGCGCCACACATCAGCACTTCATAGAAGAATTGATAAAGGTCCGAGTTATCCTAAAGCCTTCGGAATGCGGTGTCTCGTCCCATGGACCCGCTGCCCGGGGCCGGGTCGCAAACGACAACATCAGTCTTCCGAACAGATTCTCTCAGCTTTTTGTGCGAGAACCCACCAAGAGCCATCCGCCTGAGCCCAGTCTCGCTTCTCTACCGCAGTCGCCACGAAATGTCACCTACGAGGCAGGAGTCAATAGAGAATCAGAGGAAGGCTATTCTAGCTTTGCGTCGCTGATTCGTGGCTATAAATCCATCAGGTGTGTTATACTTGAAACGTGGATGGGTTATAGACAAGGCACCTATTCCTTGACTGCGGCATCGCTCACAACGGACACGGCGCTCGACCTTCTTAAGAACGCGGAAGATGTCACGAAGCCTTTTCTCGATAAAGTTGGTGGGTTCGAGCAGATGGTGAAACACCAGGCCCAGTCTAACTTAGTCGAATATGGCAACGAAAAGCACATCGGATGTCTGGAAACATTTATGTGTCCTGAAGTGTACAAAGAAACAAAATGGCTTTTTCCCCTCTGGCCCATTTACATGTTCTTATTGAGGGTCCTCAAAGCTCTGGGTAAAGGACTTTCACGCGAAGAACTGGACAGATGCTGTTCATTTACTGGCTGCCGCCATGGCGATTACGATGCCACTTCCGACATATCGGTCAGAGTCACGTTCCTGGGAGACCAGGAAATCTTGAAAGAGGCCTTGCTCGAAGTCTTCTCTTATACGAAGATCTCACCGGTGCCCGTCGAGGACCGGCTTACCAAGGACTTGAAAGTCATGTTCAAAACACGAAAAATCTCGCTTTCCCTGCTGTTTGGTGTACAGACCTTCCTTGATATTCACTACTCCCTAGAAGGAGTTTATGTTGGCCGCGGATTCGAGGATCTCAGCGAATTTTCAGCCCTTGTCCGGGACACGATCTCATCGACAAGAGCCTACCACAAAAGTCATGGTGTCCCAGTACCCGACGCGCTGGCTGGCAGAGATATCAACTCGCTCATAAATGAGATAGTTCGGCTTCAACGTGATCCATTGCGACACTTATGGGGTCGTGACGACCTCTCACACAATTACCGAGAGCCGCACAAGCTTTTCAAATTGCACCCTCTACTCAGCGGTACTTGGTTGTCTAGCATCAAAGCACGGTTTCACGAGATAGGAATCAATTTCTTATCAACTTATAATGTTGCCCTGTACGCATGTCACTTATACAATGCACTACATCGCGAAAAACTTCTCAAGGGAGAGTGGAAAGATATGGAATTACTCTTGACTCTTCATGGAGATGGCATGCTTGTGGGCGGACGACAAGCTCCAGTGCAGGAGTACCGGGAAAATTTTATGATCAGCAAGGGAGTCTCTTTGACTGGCCTTTCCAGACGGCGTCCGGCTTCGCGAAAAGCTTCAGGCAAGCCAGAACGGTGTCTGGAAACTCTAGCCCCTGTGTCACGCATGTTCGCGAACCGTCTATTCCGCAGTGGAATCGAGCAGCCGGGACTCAGCATGTCAGACATTGATAAGGTCGTCGACCAATCCCAATGGCACCAATCCGATGTCTGCTGGTCAAGAAAGCCAATGGCAGTGAACAATAGGCGCGCAAACGCAACGAGCACTACGCAGACAACATCGGGCCCAGGAGAGCTACTTGAGCATGTACGCGATGTAATCGATCTCGAATTCCGGGAGATTTCCATTGATTATTTCTTGCTCTATCGGACCACATTGGGCCTGTATCGGGCATTCATGGATAAACTGGATGACGGTTTACGACCTCAGCTCGCAAAAAATTTCGGCGAGATTAGTGCTTTTTCTTTGGCTGTGGAGTTTGTCCTAGAGACGCTGGGCGATATAAAGCGTGGCTCGGACAAGGGGTCCATGGCGGGTATGCGAGCCCTAGTGTCCAATGCTGCTGAAGCTATGAATGGGATAACTGGATCTGATGCTGGAGAAGCTGTCAGTAAGCTATTGGATGATGAGCGCCTTCGCTACAAAGAGGAAACTTCGCCTGGGGCTCCGTATGACGCCCTTTCTGGTACGGCAGCTGATGATGACGGAACTGATCAGGTATCGACTGAACAAGTGGAGTTGGTGTCTGATTAGGCCCTAGATAGTACTTGTTACCTGGCATTGGAAAATGAATGTAATATTAGTGTTTTCTTTGAGCAATGTGCGCTGACAGAGGTACTGCAGCTGTGATTAATCTGAGTTCAGAGACATAATTCACTTACTGGACTGTCTGCTTGCACGTATGAAACAGGTTTTGAATGGTTGTTCATGAGATTCACCATGTGGAAAGGGGACAAGACTGTGCATTGACCTTAGCCCTAATTGCCCAAGAGTATACTGAGCCCCATAGGTTGTTCTGGGCCAGAAGTGCCAAGACTCAGTGCTCCCATTATGTAATCTGGATGCAAACACGACAAACTTCATTGTTTCACTTCGGCTTTCCTTGTGCTCCGATACTGACCTCAACCGCCAGTCCTGCCGTCCATTGTCGCTTTTATGTTCTCTATTGAGCAGGAGCTGCGCTGAAGAATATCTCCAACATCTTTTCCTACTGATCGTTGACCTTCGCCCCGAACCCGAACCGATGCCTTGAATAAGCAGCTACCTGTCGACCGCGTCGTGAAGCTTTCCTTGGTCGACAGCTCATGCAAATATGTTTACTTTTACTCCGTTGCTCGGCGCCCAATCGTCGGCCTCCAAGGCGTCCCAGTCTATACTAGAGCTTGATGGCGGGGTAAAGATCCTCGTGGACGTTGGCTGGGATGATACATTCGACCCTCTCGACCTGGTAGAATTGGAGAAGTACCTTGCCCCTGCCGGTCTCATTCACGTTCATTGCCTGTGATTGAGAAAGCTAACGTCTCCTTTTCCACCGGCTAGACATGTCTCTACGCTTTCGCTTATCCTCCTAACACACGCGACGCCTTCGCATATCGGTGCCTACGTTCATTGTTGCAAGACATTCCCTCTTTTTACTCAGATACCCGTCTATGCGACAAGTCCTGTTATCGCGCTGGGACGTACCCTTTTACAAGATTTGTACGAGTCAGCGCCGCTAGCTGCGACTTTCCTACCTAAAGCTTCCATTTCGGAACCCGGTGCTTCGACAGCCGCTGCGTCCGCCGCATCAGTGACCGAGGCCGATGGCAATGCGGACGCGACCAGCGCCGGACGGATATTATTGCAACCTCCGACAACTGAGGAGATTGCCAGATACTTCTCCCTGATCCAGCCGCTGAAATATTCGCAACCGCACCAACCAATCCCGTCTCCGTTTTCTCCTCCGCTGAACGGTCTCACGCTCACTGCTTACAACGCTGGTCATACTGTGGGTGGGACAATATGGCATATCCAGCATGGCATGGAATCTATCGTTTACGCTGTTGACTGGAACCAAGCTCGAGAGAGTGTTGTTGCGGGCGCGGCCTGGTTCGGAGGCTCTGGTGCGAGTGGAACGGAAGTCATTGAGCAACTGCGGAAACCTACAGCATTGATCTGCAGTACTCGCGGTGGCGACAAGTTAGCTCTTCACGGTGGAAGAAAGAAGCGCGATGAAATGCTATTAGATATGATTCGGAGCACTCTTGTCAAAGGTGGCACAGTGCTGATCCCAACAGACACGAGTGCGCGGGTGCTTGAGTTGGCGTATGCCCTAGAGCATGCATGGCGCGATGCCGCCAGAGACACCCAGGATGATGTCCTGAAACGGGGTGGACTATATTTAGCCGGCCGGAAAGTTAACACCACTATGAGACTCGCGAGGAGTATGTTGGAATGGATGGATGAAAGTATCGTTCGGGAATTCGAGGCGGCCGAAGCTGCAGATACTGCTGGACAAAATACCGACGGGCAGCGCTCCGATGCGCGCCAAGGTAAGGCCGACGGCAAGGGCCTGGGTCCTTTCACATTCAAGCATCTCAGGACAGTTGAGCGGAAAAAGAAGCTTGAAAAACTGCTCAGCGATCCCACGCCGAAGGTCATCCTTGCCTCTGATTCGTCCTTGGACTGGGGCTTCGCGAAAGAATCTTTGCGTTTACTGGCCGGTGGTGAAAACAACCTTCTTTTACTTACGGATCCGCTACATCATCGCACGTTCTCCGACAAACAGAACGAGTCCCACCGAAGGACCCTCGGCAGCATGATTTGGCAATGGTACGAAGAACGGACCGATGGAGTTGCTCTCGAAAAGGGATCCGATGGTGAGATGCTCGAACAGGTGCATAGTGGTGGAAGGGAGCTGTCGTGGACGGATATACAGCGTGCGCCGCTTGAGTCTGGAGAACAGCTGCTATATCAACAATATCTTGCTACCAAGCGACAATTCCAGGATACAGCCCAGGCAAGAGGCCAGGAAAACCTTGATACGGCTGCTGATGCCCTGGATGATCGCTCTAGTTCTTCATCTGAAGAGTCAGATTCTGAACAGCAGGGACGAGTACTGAACTTTTCCACTTCTTTGGCTCATTCAAATCGCAACAAACTGGGCCTCTCTGACGAAGACTTGGGTGTTAACGTCCTACTCCGGCGGAAGAATGTCTTCGACTACGATGTCCGCGGCAAGAAGGGTCGCGAGCGAATGTTTCCCTACGTAGCGCCGAGAAAGAAAGGCGACGAATATGGAGAAATTATCCGACCCGAAGAATACTTGCGTGCCGAGGAGCGCGAGGAAATCGACATGCAGCAGCGCAGGACTGAATCACAGCTCAAGCTGGGCCAGAAACGTCGGTGGGACGAGACTCAGTCTGCCGCTGGAACAGCGCGCAAGCAAGGCTCTGACAATGCCGAGAGGAAGGATGCGGATATGCTTGATAATCTGAGCTTGACGGAAGATGGCGACGACGCGGACGCGGTAGTAGGTCCGGATGAAGAAGACGACAAAGCGTTTGAAGGCCCGGCCAAAGCAATCTATGAAAAGGCCACTCTTACTATTAATGCTCGACTCGCATTTGTAGACTTTACTGGCATACACGACAAACGGAGCTTGGAGATGTTGATCCCCCTGATTCAGCCGCGGAAGCTGATCCTCGTGGGTGGAATGGAGGAGGAAACAATGGCCTTAGCGACAGAATGCCAGAAACTCCTAGTCGCAAAGTCTGGTGATGTATCGTCAGCTACAGCTGCGGTCATCTTAACCCCCGCGAACGGGGAGGTCATTGACGCCAGTGTCGACACAAGCGCCTGGACCGTCAAACTGAGCAATAACCTCGTACGACGACTTAAATGGCAGCACGTCCGTACTCTCGGCGTAGTCACCTTGACAGGCCAGTTGAAGGCACCCCAGCCCGCATCAACAGACCAAGACACAACAGACTCGCCCCACAAGAAACAGAAGCTAGTCGAGGGCGAAATCACCTCCGAACAACCCACACCCACTCCCCAACCCGAACCCGTCGAGCCAAAACAAACACTGGACAAACCCGACGCCTACCCCATCCTCGACACCCTTCCAGCAAATATGGCTTCCGGAACAAGATCCATGACCCGGCCGCTCCACGTCGGCGACCTCCGTTTGGCGGACCTGCGCAAGCTCATGCAGGGCGCCGGCCACAAAGCGGAGTTCCGCGGCGAGGGAACGCTCCTCATCGATGGTTTTGTTGCCGTGCGGAAGTCTGGCTCTGGCAAGGTTGAGATCGAGGCAGCTGCTTATCCGGCCGGGCCGAGTGCGGGGATCGCGCAGGGGGCAGGGAGCTTCCTTGCTGTTAAGCAGAAGATCTATGAGGGGCTTGCTGTTGTTGCCGGGGGTTGATCTTATTTGCATGTTTGTGATATTATACGAGGGGTCGTTTGGTTTATCCTCATGTACTTTATATATGATACCTCTTAGCATCGTGAATAAGATCTAGTCTTGAATCGATCTTCTATGAAACGTACATAGGGATTGCTGTATACTGCCCCGAATTATTTCATCGTCTAATTCGTCTATCTCTAATCATCTACCCTCTAGTCGTCTTCCGGCTTATTACACCCACAAATATCATTCCATGGTCCCGTAGTTCTCCGCATAGTCCTCCGTCGGAATCTCCTGCAGGTACTCGTTTGTCCGGGGCCCGGTGTATTTCCTAAGCGATCTTAGTTAGTCCCTATAATTCAAGCAAGCCGAGGTGTGAAAAATGCTGTAAAGACAGACGTACCCCCTCGCATCGACCCACCACCAAACCAGCGCAAACGCCGCAATGAAGAGCCCAACAAAAACCGCGTAGTTCCTACGCATCAAGTCAGCACAGACGTAATCCAGCATCAGGAGGGCGAAAGTGAGGAGAGAAGACACATACATATTCTCCACCGTAACCGGAACATGCGGCGGGAAGAACAGAACAGTGCTTATAAACAACACCCAGATGATCGAAACCCAGTTGATCCAGCTCCCCCATCTTCCCAGCGTAAAAGGGCCTTCAACGAAGGATACTTGGTGCTTGTAGATCTGGTGCGCGAGGATCACGGAGACGTAGGAGAGGTCGAGGGCTGGCGCGGTGATGGAGAAGATGGCTGTGGCTGTTTGGGTGGATCCGATTGCGATGCAGTTCAGTGCTATGGCGAAGACCACGACGAACCAGACGGCGTTGACAGGAGTTTGGGTGTAGGTGTTTATTTTCGAGAGAGTGCTGAGATATGCCTGTTAGTTATGCATGGTTTGGTGGTTAGAAATGGCATACGAGGAGAAGGGGAGGGCCTCATCGCGGGCAAACGCGTAGGCCATCCGGGTGTCTGCGAGCATGGCGGAGCACCCTGTGAATAGTTGGACAAGCACAGCGAGCCCCCACATGGCCATGCCGCCGGCTTTCCCGCCTGCATTGAGGAAGATTTGCGCTGCTGGAAGACCGGTGGGGGTGTTAAGGATGCCTTCGTAGTCGGTAAGGCAAAAGCATAGGGATATCGTCAGGAGCCAGCCCATGGCGCCAGACACTACAACGGCGCATTGGATGGCTACGGGCCCTAGGGTGGCGGCGTCATGGGTTTCTTCGGACATGCTGATTGTTTGTCAGGAAGACGCTGGGTGGTTGAGTGAGCAAGTACTAACTGGGTAGTTCCGTCGTAGTCGGTCATGGTCCACGCAACAGAGATGAATCCGAGGAGAAAGGAGAAGAGCTTGGAGCCCCAGCCTGATCCGTCGGTGACGTGAGTGAAGACCCAGCTAGCAGGTTGTTTGTTAGGGGTGTTGTATAGGAGGACGAAACAGATTGTGAAGGTTGCCGCGACTGGGAGTACTATGTAAGATAGTGAAGCTAACAGGCTTAACTTGGAGAACATACTATTGATCGGCGCAAACCAGACAAAGATGCGATGCAGTGACTTTGTGGTCATCGAGCAGATGACACCAAGAAATATCAGGAGTGCAATGGACAAGCGTACTGTATCCCACGCAGTTCTTCAAGCTGTCAGTAGGTGCAGCGCAAGTTATATGTTTATGGAGGCGTACGGCGTATACGAGTATCCCCCATCAACCAGCCGTGAGTCCATACTTGCAGCAGCAAGTAGCATTTGACTCACGGTATAAGCCACACTAGAAACCCCGGCCGTTTGTCCGAGTAGGTTGCACCAGCCTTGGATCCAAGAGAATATCGGCACCTGGTCCTCAGGAACAACGTATTTAGTGACAAAGTACATCCCGCCTGCTGTGGGGTATGCTGAGACTAGCTCCGACACGGAACTGCCTATGCAAAAGGCCATGATGGAGCCTAAGAACCAGCACCAAACTGCGGTTGCAGGCCCACCGGCGGCCAAAGGAGCACCGAATGTCGCTGGTACGGAGCCCAGCACTCCTAGGATGGAGACGGCATAGGAGATGGTCGACCATTTTGAAAATTCCCGACGGAGCTCCTAAGGTCCAGTAATCAGCGGTGAACTGATGATATGACAGGTTGCCATACCTGTTTGTAGCCGATGCGAGCCAGGAGAAGCTCATCGTCGTCGTGAAGGGTCGGCATCCCTCTAGGTATAGGTACTCCGCTGGTGGGGCGCGGTTCCTGAGTATGAAGCTTATCTATGGTGTTGGTGTAGGGCTAGGAATTGGTGATTTGGGAGCTAGCGGAACGATACCGACGTCCCCAGAAGCGCACACCGTCAGATTCAGCCAGAGTATATATAGAGAACATGGTGAAAAGACCGAGATAAGGGTCGAGATGCTGGAAGAGCAGACGGTCGAGGCCGATAATGGGGGGACGGCCGGAGATTAGTAAATCCGGGGATTTGTTTAGAGTGCCGTGAAAGGTGGTCATTTCAGACCAGTCCATCATCCACCGCGCAGCTTCCCTCAGGGCGCTTGTTTTCCTTCTCAGTAATGGCCTGGTGCTGAGGACCTTTAATTATAAGTGTTTAATTCTCTTCTTTCTTTCCCCCCGTCATGGCGGACCAGCACTACTATCAGGCCCCCGCGCCGGGAGTCGCTCCTGGTCAACACCCCTCCGATCCCAATCGACATCCTCACCAACCTCCTTATCCAGGCCAGCAACATGCTGGGTTTCCTCCTGGCCCTTCTCCTCCTCAGCCCGGCGCTTACTACGGGGCCGGTGCTCCCAACAACCAACAATGGCCCGCCTCCGCATACGGTTCTCCGCCGGTACAGCAACCTTTACAACCCCCGTCCCAATTCGCATACAACACGAGTTCGCAACCCGCTATGGCCTCACCGGCTGACCCGATGGCCGGGCTGACATCACAAATGAGCGGGCTGGGTATTATGGGAGAAGGAGCCGCACGGAGTTCGAAGAAGAAGCACCGTCACGCATACCACGATATCGGGACAGCACCCGCGGCGCAACAACTGCCAACAGGCCCCGGGGACGCCCTACCGCAGCCATCTACGCAATTCTTAAATACCGGGCTGAATCAAGTTCCTCGCGCCGTTTCCCCAGCATTAAGTGCTTCCGGGGGTATACCACAACCGACTTTCGGTGCCGCATCAGAGGCAGCTCATGGAACGGTCCCTACTCAGGGGAGAATTGATCCGGAGCAGATCCCTAGCATACCACGTTCTCGCGATATTCCGGCGCAATACTATTTCAGCCATGTCTACCCTACAATGGAGCGCCATCTAGCTCCTCCCGCAGCCGTTCCGTTTGTGGCTCACGACCAAGGCAACTCGTCCCCGAAATATGCTCGCTTGACGCTGAACAACATCCCATCTTCCTCTGACTTCCTTTCCTCGACCGGTCTGCCGCTAGGAATGATATTGCAGCCATTTGCTCGTCTCGACGCCGGCGAACAGCCGATCCCGGTGCTTGATTTCGGTGATGCAGGACCTCCTCGTTGTCGCCGCTGCCGCACATATATCAACCCGTTCATGTCTTTCCGATCTGGCGGTAGCAAGTTCGTTTGCAACATGTGCACCTTCCCCAATGACGTTACTACCGAGTACTTTGCTCCGATTGATGTTTCAGGGGCACGTGTCGACCGCATGCAGCGTCCAGAGCTCATGCAGGGCACCGTCGAATTCCTCGTACCGAAGGATTACTGGAACAAGGAGCCCGTTGGTCTTCGTACATTATTCTTGATTGATGTTAGCCATGACTCTATCAAGAAAGGCTTCCTAAAGGGTGTCTGCAAGGGTATTATGAAGGCGCTTTACGACGAAGAGTCATCAGAAACTCCCGATGAGACTACGCCAGCACGGAAAATACCTGAAGGGTCGAAGATTGGTATCGTTACCTATGACCGCGAGATTCAGTTCTACAATCTTAGTGTACGCCACCTTTCTCGATATGTACGAAGCGCACTAACAGCAAGTAGGCGGAACTTCAACAGGCGCAGATGATGGTGATGACGGACCTACAAGAACCGTTCGTTCCTCTGAGTGACGGACTATTTGTGGATCCGTACGAATCAAAGTAAGATGCCCGAATTCCTTTTTTTTTTCGTCTGCTCACCTACTATAGAAATGTGATTACCTCTCTTCTGGATCAGATCCCATCTATCTTCTCCCGCGTCAAGACCCCGGAGCCCGCCCTTTTCCCAGCCCTGAATGCAGCGCTCTCGGCCTTGCAGGCTACTGGTGGTAAAATCATCGGTGCTATCTGCACCCTGCCGACGTGGGGCCCTGGGGCCCTAGCGCTCCGGGATGACCCTAAAGCTCATGGGACAGATGCAGAGAGGAAGCTTTTCACCACGGACAATACTGCCTGGCGAGAAACTGCAGGAAAGCTGGCGGAGGCTGGTGTTGGCGTTGACATGTTCATAGCTGCGCCTAGTGGCACTTATATGGATGTTGCCACTATTGGTAAGTCGCCAATTCGTCTGGTCACTGTTTGTGCTAACATCTATAGGCCATGTTCCCGAGGTTACCGGCGGAGAAACCTTCTTCTATCCCAACTTCCACGCACCAAGGGATATTCGAAAACTCTCCGAGGAAGTGGCACATGCAGTCACAAGGGAAACGGGGTACCAGGCGCTGATGAAAGTCCGATGCTCAAACGGGTTGCAGGTGTCGGCATACCACGGAAACTTTGTGCAGCATACATTTGGCGCTGATCTTGAAATTGGCGCCATTGATGCCGACAAGGCCATTGCCGTCCTTTTCAGCTATGATGGCAAACTTGACACGAAGCTGGACGCGCATTTCCAAGCTGCTTTGTTGTATACATCGGCGAACGGGCAGCGTCGGGTGCGCTGTATCAACATAGTGGCGGCGGTTAACGAGGGCGGACTGGAGACGATGAAGTTCATTGATCAGGATGCGGTTGTAAGCATAATCGCTAAAGAAGGTATGCTGTTCTTACCCGCTTGATGAACATGTTTCTGACAGTAATAGCTGCCGCCAAAACACTGGACAAGAACCTCAAAGACATTCGCTTGAACATCACGGAGAAGGCTGTGGATATCTTCAGCGGATACCGTAAGGTCTTTTCTGGATCGCACCCTCCTGGTCAGCTTGTACTGCCGGAGAATCTCAAAGAATTTTCTATGTTCATCCTCGGCTTGATCAAGTCGCGGGCCTTCAAAGGTAAAGTTCCAGCAAAATCAATAGAACTTTGACTAATATCTTGTGCAGGCGGCCAGGAATCATCAGACCGACGCATCCACGACATTCGGATGCTACGGTCAATAGGCTGCACCGAATTATCACTCTACTTGTACCCAAGGATCATTCCCATCCACAACATGCAGCCGGAGGACGGATTCCCGAACGAGCAAGGCCAGCTACAAGTTCCGCCTTCCCTTCGGGCGAGCTACTCCAAGATCGAGGAAGGTGGAGTATACTTGGTGGATGACGGACAGCAGTGTCTCTTGTGGCTTCACTCTCAAGTATCCCATAACCTGCTGGAGGATCTCTTTGGTCCTGGCCATTCATCCTTGCAAGAGCTCAGCCCGCAAACATCGTCCATTCCAGTACTGGAGACACATCTAAACGCGCAGGTTCGCAATCTGCTCCAGTACTTCTCTACCATTCGGGGGTCAAAGGCGGTTACGATCCAACTCGCCCGGCAAGGACTCGATGGGGCCGAGTACGAATTTGCGCGGTTGCTAGTAGAAGACCGTAACAACGAGGCCCAAAGTTACGTGGACTGGTTGGTGCACATCCATCGGCAAATCAACATGGAGCTTGCCGGACGCCGCAAACGCGAGGAGGCAGCTACGGAAGGGTCACTGGCGGGTCTGACTGGGCTACGGGCACCCTATTGGTAAAGAGCTATTCCAAATCTAATTCTGTTCTTTCATTGCCTGTGTTTTATCTGTATCTTTGGGTCTCTTTGAGAACATATCAATATACCACAGTTGGTTCAGTTCACCACACACTGTCTCGTTGACCAATTTCGCAGACCAGTCCACTTCCAGGGTCTAGAACTTCTAGAACACGCGAAGATCCCAAGCCTAGGCCTAGGGTAGAGTACCACAAGCTAGGAACAGGCGATCGATCGTCGACGGCGCCCCCCGCCGGATCTGAAAGGTGCCGTCGGGCTCAAAGGACTTCGGCATATGTGGCCCACGGTGGACGACGGTCGACAAGGGGAGCCAACCTTTTGGCTACACCGGTCCTGAACGATAGATCGTCTTCAAGGATGCGGACAAAGGACCAGGGATCGAGACGCGTGGCCCGTCCCAGGGGCGAGCAACTCCGTGGTGGCTTGAGCATGTAACCATTCTTTAGCCTTCTTTTGTTCTTCGATGGAACCATGGTAATGTCCAACTTGGCCTTTGTCGGAGTCAAGCCTCGTATAGCAACACACCGGTATTGACAACGACCATCCAGGTACGTTCGGGTGCTTCCACTGCCGGCTGGTACCGCCACGGCCGATTGAGCGATCTTGCGCGGGAGAGACCCGGATCACCGATTTGGCAGCCATACTCCGTACTCCGTACTCCGTACATCGGAGTGGGCCAGCTTTGTCCTCGCTCATTGTGGCGTCACTGTCAGGTACTAGCCAGGGGCGCCACGCAACACTCACGTCGTTGGATTCAGGGTCTGGATTCATGTGGAACCCTTTTCCTTTATTCCTCGCTGCTCCATTTCGCCATCGCAATGGCTTGCATCTCAGCGGGCCGGTGGGGAACGACCCGATGTCAGGCCGGGGATCTCAGCTATAAAGAGGGCCTCGAGACCCTGGGATTTCCTCTGCTTCAACATTCTCTTGATCAATTCGATCTTTCAGTCACTCTTTGACTAGCCATTCTCTTGTCTTCGGACACTTTACATTCTCTTGAGTACATACTCAACCACCACAATCTCTTATTCAAGACTTCGTTCTTGTTTCTTGTCAGTCTCTTTCAAAATGATGTTCACCAAGGCTCTTGTTGCTGCTACCCTTGCCACCCTCACCGCGGCTCTCCCTCAGCCCACCGTTGTCCGTCGAGACGGCGGCGGCGCCGGTGTCACCATCGTCAACCACATGGACTCTGACGTCTACGCGTGGTCCGTCACCAACGGTGTCAGCAACATGCATACCCTCACTGCGGGCGGTGGCTCTTTCACCGAGAGCTGGCAGAGCAACCCCAACGGCGGCGGTGTCTCGATCAAGCTTTCCACCAGCCAGGACCAGACCGACGTCCTGCAATTCGAGTACACCGAGTCCGGTGAGACCCTCTTCTGGGACATGTCGTGCATCGACATGGATCGTGCCGCCTCCACCTTCACGAAGCACGGTTTCGATGTCGCCCCCAGCCAAACCTCCACCGACTGCCCCGCCGTCAACTGCCATGCAGGTGACACCTCTTGCGCTGAGGCCTACCTTCAGCCCAAGGACGACCACGCCACCCACGGCTGCCCCATTGACACCAGCTTTGTCCTGACTCTCGGCGCGTAAGCCCAGCCCGATGACGGGGGGCTGCGCCTTTCACTTCTTACGCTCTTTCGCGCAACTTTTTTTTTTCATGATATCCACGCTCTTTTACGACTTCTCTTCTTCATGATACTCCGCCACGGGTTACGCTTTACGCTTTCGACGAATCTAGGATGGGGTTTTAGGATAACGGCTTGGTTTGGGAATTTGGTTTTGGGAACGGCAGACGCCTTGCGCGTGACGCAGATTTGGAATAGATTGTTCATGTTTCATAGATCGCTTGTCTTGTCTTGCTTTCTGTTGCGGGTTGAGTACCTACTCCCCAGCTGCGATCAAGTTATACATGTATCTACTTGCGTTGCTATGTAGATTAAGATCATGTATAGATTATAGACTTTGAACTTAGTCCTCACTTTGTAACTCTCCTCACTTGTAACGTTTCTCACTCTGTAACTCGCCACTTGAAGCACTTTCCCCGCCTGCCCCCGCTAATTCTTGCTTCATGTCTACGAATTTCGTCAGCTCATACCCACTCCAACTTCCCTCTTCCTTGCCACTTACCTTCAATTCTCACCTTTCTACTCTCTCCGAGACTCTCCGTTACCTCCCATATTTCGCCGGGAAACCCCTTTGGATCCTCGATAGACCCAACCTCACCCATCAATTGCAAGCCTCCTCGACGTCTCATTTACGCCCCAATCCATAAGCCCTCCCCCTCCTCTTCTCAATTGCACCAAACCCCAATGCCCGATCCAGACTCAAACCAACCGTAACATAAATGAAAGGAAGATTAAACTCGCATTCACAAACTCTCCTATACAACGTGGACAACGTGCACAGCGTGGGCGCGGCTGGCGCCAACCTTACTAAGACTCTAGGTTAAAGTAAAGCTAAAACAAAGCCAACACTAGCCAACTTTAAGGCTTAAGCCACGCGATACTCTGTTCCATACACCATGAATTTTTGAAACAAACCTACTCCGGATATCACAAAGAGATCGTAAACCACAAAGAAATCCAACGGGAATGCACACCCCCCATTCTTCCCACCCGCCGCCCGCTTTGCCTCGGCCCATGGAGCACAGACGACGCCTCGGGACGAGGGTGAGCGTACCGGTACCGTCGTAGTGACGTCTGCCTGCATCTGCTTAACAATCCACGCGCGTTCCAAGGTCCGTGTGGGCTTTGTCTCGCTTTTGGACTCTTCGAGCCAGGCGGGTGGGGCATCTGTCAGACAATGAGATCGATGGATTTAAGCCTTGTGGGGACACGCTGGCGAATGAGTGCTCGGGGAATAAAAGAAGGTTATGTAAGGTACAGAGTTAAGCTTATGATTGGGCTGGGGAAGAGGGTGGGTAGCTAACCTTAATTTAATGTACTCTAATTTGCGGAGCTGGGGTGGAGCTAGGCCAATGGCTGGCTGGGAGGTATGAGGGCTATCTCCACTCCACCCTCTTCAAATTCAAGAGCGCTGCAAATCTGTGGTGGGGTGTGGTTGAGTTCTCTGAGACATTGAATGGCAACAGCGACGTGGTTCTTCTCTTCCTTCGGACTGGTTGCTTGCTGTCGAGGGTTCCAGATCCTCCCCCTCCCCTCCGACTCTTTGTCTTTCTCTTCGCGGAAAGGTGTCGTATGCATGGCGCCTGTGTGGCAATTGAGACTCCAGGGCTGAGTAGCACAACTTGAACTACCGAATCATGCTTATGTTAACAATTCTCTCTGCCTCTGAGTCCCACTTGGGATCGTGGATTTGCCGAGATTGTTCAATGCTCTGGATGATCTATCTTACTCAGTACTAGCGTGACTAGGTCATTCTTTGCAGAAATTATTCAGGTTACAGAAGGTCTGATCTAGTCATCACACTTAGTAGGTATGTTCGCTAGCTAGAGTGGGAGACGGAGCTGGGGGTAAACCGAAGTACGTAACAAGTGATTCAGAAGCCTAATCTGCTAGCTCTGGGCCCGCCAGAAGGAAAAGATGAAAGGGTAAACTGGTCAGTAACGCCTACACCAAACCAACACTGTCATTAGTACGTCGGGCCTTCTAGCCATTCTTCTCCCGAATGCACCCGGTTAAAACAGTCGCCTCGGCGGCAACACCTGCAGCAACTTGAGGTGCTACTAACGGCTCACCCACCCAGACGTGGTCCAGACAATAATGGGCTGAGCTAGAATATAATTCGGAATAGTTCTTTCTCTTTCTTCGTTGAGCCAGCCACCACTGATTCTGAATTGGGTTCCTCTGTCTGTTTCGAGATGCTGCTTGTAACCTTGGCTGAGTCGAGCAGAACGCACTCCGTAAGCAGGAAAATAACCCCGGACCATCATGGGAGCAAGTCTGGGATGCTCATGGACGTATGAATCGAATCACCGAGGTGGCGTTATGCTGGAACCATATCCCAGGTTCCGTGTTTGTCATCTCACACTGAACTCATGCAGTTGCAGGTTGGACGAGTTGCTTACAGAGACTCACAAGACTGGAGGCAGCTTTGTAGACACTCGGGGATTGAATGCTGGGACTTGCCAATTGGGGCTCGGGAACGTACAGTATGCTGTTATAGGAGTAGACCTGGGTTGGGGCAGAAGGTCGTAGTTCCGAGACTCTTCAAGAAGTGGCCACTAGTCAAATGTGATTGCTATCCCTGGTGTCATCTCCCGACATGAGGAAAGATAACGTCGCCATTAATAATATTGGGGTCCATTGGGTTGCAATGGTTCTCCAGCAGATCAAGGCCGATAGTCTCGATGTCCACAAATGCTTGTCGGATAAGGTCTTTGATGCCCTTTTTTCGGGGATCGTTAAGCAAGGAGATTGAAGAAAGAACCGATGGTGGAAACGTGCCTTCCATGTCTTGCAGAAATCAAGGGCAAAGCAAGAGCAGCATGAAGCCGGGATCTCCAATTCCTTGCTCCATCGCCAATGCTGTCGTCGTCCTTTCCACTTGACACACTCTTTGACGGTGCTTCGACGTCTCGTCATTATCGGTTTCACTTCCTGGTAGGATATAAAGGGCCAAGTCTTCGGAAGGTCGACCGACGTGCGTTTTGAATGACCCATGCTGCTGGATTTCTATCGCGCATAGCGGACATGCCCCTTCTTTTTCCCAGGCTCGTCGCTATACCGTGCTCGGTGCATAGATGACTGTACCTCTGTCGACGGCTTGTAGAATCGTGGTGGAGTGGAACAATCCGGAAACGCGCAGATATCTGGCATCAAACCACGAAATATATGCCAGGCCGAGTCAATTCTGTCTTTGACTGATGCTGAAGTAACAATAGAGGAATCTTCGAGTCGGACGCCTTGTCAACCAATTACGGATGATGTTCTGATGGTTGGAGCTCGCTGCAACGGTCTCAGAGAGCTTTGTTGACTCGTTTTCTGCATAGTCAATCCCTTGGCCTATTTTGGCTCGATGCCTTTTCGGTACTTCCAGGCTGCTTCTAAAATAGGTCATCATATCAGCGTCTGCACTTGGATATCTCTCCGAGACAATGTTGTGTCACTGGTTGCCCTTGTGTTCAGCAGCTGGTCATGGCGAACAGGTTTGGGATGGTGCACTCGAGGTGGAGCGTGTCTTATTCGAATTCACTGTGAAAGTGTATCGATGTAGTTTGTTGTTGTTAAAGAGTGTCTCTACTGGTCCCAATTCAGTTCGGGCAAGCAAGGACATCGAATAATTGTTCCTCGCTTGCCACAAAGCTCACTGCGTTTGTTTAGAGGCAGTATTGGGTATCCGTAGTATGTGCATATGTAGCTCTCATCTCATAAGACTTAGACATCAATTGTAGCGAGTATTTGAGGACACCTAGTTGAAACACTCAAGCCGGCCTGGTAATACTATGCTTTTCGATGTATAAGAGCGGGTAATACATATACTCAGCAACTTATTCTACCCACATCGTTCCACGCGGTGAGTTGAATCTCGAAGAATAAGCCGCAGGCGCATACCATATCCTGTTGGAGGTGCAGTAGCAGGTACCGAGCCAGGGGCCTCAGGCCACGACTATGGTAGGTACATGGATAAGCTGGAGGTCGTCCCTAGTCTACCCTAACTACCGAGTCCATCTACTGGAGCCATCAGCTCACGAGACCAACGAGTCGAGTTCCCTCGGTGCTCGCAAACCATCTATCGTACAAAACCCGAGCCTCAAAAATGAGGCGCTGTTTCTGGATGGTTGCACCAGTGGCGATGCCATCGGTTATCAACCTGAACAAAATGAAACCGGCGGCTTAGAGAAAGCGCCAAGGGTAGTACACACCTACTATCTAGTATAGTGCAGGCGATGCCAAGAAAGTAGGTTGTCATAGAGGAACACGATGGGCGAGTATAGTTACAATGAGATTGATAGTGGGCGTACTAGGGTATGAGCCGCGCAATAGCGTCTTCTGGGCATGTGCATAGTGCATGGACACATGCGCCTAAAATCTCGGAGATAGGTCCCGGTTTCAGACAACGATGATGGGCCATGGCCGATCAGATCACAGCGGAGTTCGAAAAGGAGGCGATCGTCGATTCTGGAATAAATGGATAGATAGGGGACGGAGGGTTAGAATTACCTTAATCGTCAGCGTGCATTGGGTTTCAATGGCTCGCGGGACTTGAGCTAACTATCGGATCTGAGGCTGACGGACGGGTCTGGCATGAAGTTGCCATCTGGCATCGGCGTCCGTGTTGGTCTCGGGGTTCGGATGTGGCTTGCTTATCGTTCTCTCTCCAAGTTGATCGGTCGATAAGGTGTAAGATCCCTGCTGTCAAGGTCATTCGATCGATGTGCGTATGCAAGCTTATCATCTTATCAGGTTGGGGTGATAAGCATTGGTAAGGTGATAGGATGCGCATTTGTGCAGGGGAGATATGCTGCTGCATTTATAGCAAGGTCCGCCGCATGGCTTTTTTTCGGCTCGATGGATGCTCATCGCCGTTGATGGTAGTGTTCTTCGTCGTGCTGTTCAAACACTGTTTAGGGTTGTGGACGGTGATGCTCTCCTTCTGCGAACGGACCGCAACAACTGAACCCCGCGCCCCGCGGCATAGTGCTGTACTCCATGTACCTTGACAGAATATATTGGAGTAGGAAACGCAATGGTTGAACTGAGCCACCAGGGATTGTGATTCGGATGTGATGTCGTACTCCGTTACTCTCATCAACATCTATACCTCCGCGGAGTGTCGATCAGGCAGAAATACAAGCGTCGTCGGGCACCCAATCCAAAGACGGCGACGGCAAGTCGCTGGATATCGCACACGGTTGGAATTCGGACGAGCGATGAGCGAAACCATGCTCGGGACCCGGTTATTGAGGTCAATGGAAGTGGATGTCCAGCTATCCATATCAGGTATTGAAAACCAGACGTTGGGACAAATCCCGCATCCTTGTTTGAGATTGACACAGGATTATGTTTCGGGAACGGTTTCACAGAGCTGCCATCCATCCGTCTGGACTCCGAAGAGGTGATAAGCTGTCAGCCCCGATTGAGAGTCCCAAGTACCAACCCACCGTCTCCAGTCAGGAGAGGACCCCATGAGCACCCCACGCGCAGAAACGCGCCATCGCAAAAGCAATAGCCCATCAGCCTCCGAAGCTTGAGTTTCTGATCCAGATCGCTGGGTTTTGTTCCTGACAGCGAGCTAGTCTGTCATACGGGGAGAGAAAGCGATATCTGGAAATGAGAATAGAGGCAATAATCACAGCAGAAATGCGATACCAGATTACGCATTCTCTCCCGACCATCAGAATTCGAAGAAGAACGCCGACGTCGCTCTCGTTCTCGTTCTCGTGATACTGCAGTTCACATGCCATGCCGCCCAACTCCAGCTCGGCTGTTTCCGACAGGCAACGGCGGTGGACACTGGACACAGTCAGTTGACTCGAAGCTCGGATGCCCAACTGGGACGCCGCATTGCGTATCCCCTTCGCTTCTTCTCCGCCAGTCATCCACGATGACCACCTTGTCCGTCTCAGGTAACATTGTTCCAATCCTCCGTCGACTGTCCGTCGAGTGCCCGGCCTTCACGCAAAAGCTGGAAGCGTCTTGAGCACGTTCCGAATTACCCAAACAGTCGAAGCCGGCGAGGGCGCCAATGGGATAAGCTCGGTTGTCAGCCTGGTCTGCACGTCCGATCAGACAACACCTGAACGGTTGGGTTGCGGAGGTTCTTGAGGGAAACTGTTAGTCATAGAAACAGGGGAGGTACTGAAGGGTAGGACTGAAGGACTGGCGGAGAGGACCGGCCGGACGAGGCTTGGAAAATGCCCAGGAATGAGTGGCTGGATAAACCCCGCATATGCAGAGCAACAGGTTACAGCGATGATGATGTTACCGGTTGGCGACTGCGTAACGTTTACTAAACAGAATATCAGGTAGGTAACGATGCTGGATATCTTGTTCCTAGCAGTGGAGAATTCTGTGGAATACTTGCACAGTGAAGCAGGTGGAGTTGATCGGGTCCGATCAGACCATAAGTACTTCGTATCGAGTCGATTCCCATGGAGTGATGCAGGCAATAAGAGGCCGGTAATCGAGGTGAGAACAAGTAACGCGCGGATATGCTTGCCATTCCTGGCAGGATCTCCAGTCCTCCGAGGCCGGAGCAGGAACCAAGCATAAGATACTTACGCGTTTGTGCTTGTACCTAGTAGGGTAAACAAATGTACTCAGTACGGAGTACGCAGCGCCTCATAGGCAAGCATGGAAGGTGGCAGAACAAATTAACCGCAACAATTTGACGAATAACGACGACTGTCACATCAACAGTCATAGTATGCACGGGGTACGGAATCCGTCCGAGACTCCAAAAAGAGGAGAGGTCGATCCTCAGATCCCCCGCTAGTGCACTCCCCTAAGAGGAGATAGTGGAAACTTTGGGTACGAAAACGATTTCCCGCCAGATTACGGAGTAATTGTTCATAATTATTCTGTATGCTGTGTGCTGTGTGCCATGCCATCCTCGGCTGACCTTCCTTGCTGGCATGCGCTCGACCTCGACGAGGGGCTGGGCTGGGGTCAGATGCCAATTACGCGTCCGAGCTAGAGTCTGGACTCTCTCGGGGAGACGATACTTTCTTGCCTTTTAGGCTTTTAAAGAGAAGGATCTGATCCCTGATCACACCATGAAATTTCCGGTTTGGACTCGGAGATGTCGATGATGGCGGGGAAGAAACTAGATGATGGACCGTGGCATACAGCCGAGCTGCGCCTGTGAATTGAGGGGATGGGAGTGAGAGTCTTCCTGTACCTGTGCCTTAAGCCGAAGTACCAGTATCTTCTGTTCTGCCAAAGCCTAAGGGGTTTCTTGGTGTCTGACTGCCCCTGTCGCCTCCGCATTTCGCTCGCTTATATGCAAGGATTGTCAGCATGCCAGCTGTACTCCGTAAGGAATACGTATAGATATTCGTCAATCTTGTGAGATGGGGCCAAGTCTGGGGTAATATCGGGGTGAATCTGGAGTTCTTTGTTGAATGTTTGCTGTCTTTTCCAGTGGCACCGACGGGAGTTCCCTTGCGGATCCACATGTCACTGAACAATGAAGACTACAAGGGACTCGGGAGAGGCACAGAGGTACAGAGATACGCAGGTTTTAAGATCGACTCGACCCTGGTAGATTAATGTATCTAGCCAGAGCCGGTTGTATCATCAAGGCATGCGTTTCGAATCATGATGCTTATTTCCCCGGTCGGTGTCAGGTTAAGTGCATGCATGACCGCGGCCAGCTCGTTTAAAATTAGAGGTCCTAGACTAGCTCTCCCCTGACTCTGACAAGTCCAGACTGGCAGAATCCAGACTCAGTCAGCCAAGACGTCCTTGCGTGCGCCTTGACTTGGCCCTGCGGCTTTCCCCACTGGGTAATCCGCACATTCGTACACCATACGGAGGACACGGGCGATGATTTCTCGTGGTATGGTGGTGACGCTTCCGTACCACAGTCAGCGAGGTATATTGCACAGTGCTCGCTGGTACACGGTACATTAGAGTAGAACTACTCTTGAGGCGCGGTCGTCTGACGCTCGACTGCCTAGTTCAGCTTCCGAGTTTCAAGCGACCCGACTCAGCGGAGAACAGCACAGATGGTCCAAGCACGCGGACTAATTCTCATCCAATCGCTGCCCTGTAGCCCAAGCCAAGGTTAAGCGTGCCGGTAAGCGGAAGCAGAAGGAAGATCGGTGATTGTTCACTTCCACAAATACCAGAGGAGGACGACCGAGTACGAACGTCCGGGGAAGAACCGTCTGGATCTCGAATCGTATTTGTACCAGCCTGCCAGATTGGATTTTGCTTCAGCCATTTCATCATCTGATCCCTGTCTCGATCCTGATCCTGAGCCTGATCATCTGAAGATACAAGGTTCGCTGGTGTCATTTGTGGAATGGAGTCCGTGCTGTGTTTGAGGGTGGATGGGAGCGAAGATCAACCCACTTCCCCAGATTCAGCACTGGGTGGTTTCGTGTTCCGCGACGCGGCGACCGGGAGGGAAATGAATTATTTAAAAAGGAGAGTCGGGACAGATGCAGACAAAAGGAAAAGAAACGCAAGATTGGCCAGGATGCAGGGCCCCGAAAGGAAGAAGGTCTGCCGTCAGCAACTCGCTTCTCCGCACGGCCAAAGCCGGAAGGGCAAGGCGCTCCTAGCGTGGGGTGCCAGCTGAGCCGTGTCGATGCATGTAATGACCGGGAACCGAGAGGTATGTATCAAAACATCGAGACATTGGAAGGGAACTCGGTGAGTCTCAATAATGCCTAATAGTCGATGGACGGGGCTGGGCATTAATAGTATCGTTGACAGCGACTGCCTGAACCGCCCTCTGGACGGAGTCAAGGCACCCACCAAAATAGAAAACAGCACATCTGCAGTTCGTAATCAAAGGGGAAAGGCCAGAAACGATCAGTCTTTGCAAAACAACTGGAACAAGGAATCCCCAGGCGGCGGTTGGCTTCCCCCAGCTCCGGCGTCGGGGGCAGAGATTTCTGGGTTGGAAAGGAAAAAGCAACGCGCAGTAAGAAAAGCGCAAAAGGTTCTAGCAAAGTTTGTGCACATCCCCGCATTCTTGAAGTGTCATCAAATACAAGAGATCAAGTTGCCTCCAGGTGCCTTGGGTGTAGCAGGTACCCACTGATCCTCATTGCGAGCCCAGTCATACAACCAGATTGTATTATTCACTCAAACCGGCCTGCTTAGTCTGAGCACATATTAAGAGTTCAGGCCCGTCGCCCTCCTAGTCGTTTAGTTTGGCACCTTTTGCTCTCTCGCAAGCAGCCAAGCAGACCAAACGACCCTCGCCCCCACTTCTCAGGAACATCACATCACTCTCTCCCATCCCATATTCCCATCCCATCGCCCATCGCTCTTCTTCCCTTGACACGCCCTCCTTCAGTCCCCCGGTGCTGTATGGGATGTTGTCCATGCAAAACTCCCCCACATTCATGCTCCATCCCGCCGGCTCCGACCTCGAAAGTAACTCCTCCCATGGCTACCTCCAGCCCGCCGACTGTCGCTCAAGTCTAGCCGATCCAGTCCCCGCCTTGACCTTCCCAGACCCAGCTCGAACCAGAGACTATCCCTACTCCATGGACGAACAAGACATGCTCTCCCATCGCGCCAGCGTGAGCACCGACGAGTCCTCCAACGACTCGCCTGAATCCTGGGACGATGGACCCTCTTCCGACAACTCCCCACCCGGCGACGTGGGCGGCGTCGGCGTAAAATTCCCACAGATGTCCACGACGTTTATCGGTCCCTCCGCAGTACTCCAGTTCAATGTGGTCGCGTCGCCCGAAGCCGGAGGAGAGTCCGACGTAGTGCCGAAAGTAGAGGAGATGGACGACAGCGACGGACTGGCGAGCATCAGGGCGCTGGAGCCCGCGGCCGCTCCCGTCAATGTTCCACGGAAACGGGGGCGCCCGCGCAAGCATCCGCTGCCTGTGCCTGGGGGGCAACTCAAGATCACAAAGGGCCGCTCGAAGACGGGCTGTATCACCTGTAGACGGCGCAAGAAGAAATGCGACGAGACAAAGCCTGCGTAAGTGCTGTGTACCCATGAGCTGGGGAAATGCTGACTGACTTCGTTAGCTGTCTGAACTGCCAGAAGAACGCTGTCGTCTGCGAAGGGTATCCACCAAAGGAAATATGGAAGAGCGGGAAGCAGAAGCTCGAGGATGGTACGTCTGGCGCTATACCATCTTGTCCGCCGGCTAATGTCGCAGCCCGCACTCAAACGGTCGTCCTCCGCTCCCTCCCCATTCTCATTGACGGCATCGAAACCGAGATGGATCGCAGACTCCTCGACCACTTCGTCTACGGCTTCAGCCGCGTCCTTACCCTCATCAACGACGACTCGAACCCCTTCAAAGAGATCCTCCTCCCAATGGCAACGCAGCACCGCGGCCTCATGCACTCGCTTATGTGCCTCTCCGGTTCGCACCTCTCAGGCCTAAACCCTGAACCAGGCGTCAAAGAGCGCAAATTCTACCACTTCCACCGCGCAATCCGAGACCTCAAAGCCAACATCATCGCACGCTCAAACATGACAGCCGAGCAACCGAGAACAAAAACAAGCGAACAGGGCCCCGACCCCGAACCCGAACTCCTCTCCGAAGACCCCATCATCGCCTCTACAATCGCACTCTCCCTAAACACCATCTGCGAGGGCGAAACAAACGGCGAATATCGCCCGCACATGGACGCAGCGCGATACCTACTCGTAACGCAAAAGCCCCGCAACGAAAACTTCCGCCAGTTCATCGTCGAGTTCTTCCAGTATCACGACGTCTCAAACTCCATCACCTCCCTTGATCGAAGACCCGCACATCTGGACGGCGAACTCCGCCTCCCCGACTTCGTACCGCACGCGCAAGCCGGCTCGTTCCTCGGCGTCTTCGACGGCCTCTTCCGCTACATCTCCCAGGTCACCCGGCTACGCGACCGCATCCGCCAACGCTTCAGCGAGGGCTACGAGCCCGCCGTCGACTACCAGATTCTCTCGGACGCCGTGATGATCGACTCGTCAATCCGCACGTGGGAGACGTCCCACCCGCCAAATACACCAAACTACTACCTCGCGCAGCTCTACCGGCAGTCAACGTGGGTGTATCTGTACCGCACGATCCGGCCGTCGCGGCCGAGCGAAAAGATTGCACAGGTCGTTGACGATGGGCTCGAGTATATGGACTTACTACCGCAGGACGCAGGCGCGTTCAGTATCGTGCTCATGCCGCTGTTCTTGCTCGGGTGCTCTGCGTTCTTACCGCGGCAACGAGAGCGCATCCAGAAGGGGTTCGAGGCGCTCAAGGCATACTCGAACCTGAGGAATATCGAGCCTGCGTTCAAGGTTGTTCAGCGCGTTTGGGAGGTCATGGATACCCGGAGCGAGGACAGCTGGGATTGGGAGAGGATCATCAAGGAGATGAACATGGATTTCTTGATTACATGATTCTCGACCATGCTTGGTATCAAGGTCTAGGTTGCATGGTTCGCTCACAATGCTGCAGCCTGAAGTGAACCTGGCGTTATGTTTCTGCATGCCATGTATATGGCAACTGTTGGCTGGGCGGCACTCTGGGTGCTTCGCACCAATAAAACTAAGGGTTATTGGCTTCGCATGGATAAGCACGGCGCCATTTTGGAACTGGGAAAGGCGACTTTCTCTGTCCATGAGGTCGAGTCCCTACTCGCAGGAGGCGGACTGGAGGCATGGCGCGGCATCAAGCGAATATGTTGACTATACTACATCAACAACACCAACATCAAAAATGGGGCGGATGGTTTAACTTTGCTTTCGATTCTTGTCTTTATGTCTTACTTGCATTGCTTGGCTTGTACTTATATTGATTGACGGCGTGTACGCGGCGACGATGTCATTTGTTACGAGGTCTGGGGCTGGTTTGTCTGGTTACTTAGGTTATAAGGCTCCGTTCGATATACGTGACGCCCTGGTAGGTATCTTGTTTGCTTTTATTTCTATTTCTTCAGTTGTCTATATGATGTGAATACATGTAAATATGGTACAGATAGTACTTTAATACTCACTTGTCACTTGTGATGTTGAACAAATAGAACAAAGCAGCGTGTAGAATAACTATATATTCTTCCACCTCGTCCCTCCTCACCATACCTTTTGGCTCTGAGAAAGTAAAGATATAGACCGTGCGCTGAGCAGACCCTCTAGCTCTAAGCCACCTAACATCTAGCCAAACACCTTAACAAGGGGCCTATTCAACAGAAGCAGGTAATGTCTTTGATTTGTATTGACGGGACCTGGCCATACAAGCGCATGTTCCCTTTTTCTCCGCCATCTCGCTACAGTTCGACTAGGTCTACAGTACCTATAAGCAAGCCACCCGCGCCGCAACGCAACCACCCCCTCAACAAAATCACGCCAAAATCACGCCAAAATCACACCCCCAACAGCCAAAATCGCAAAAACAAAAACATACAACAGCTAGGATTCGCATGTGGTCACCCACCATACTACTAACAAGCCGGCGTGTGGTTTAAGTACGGCTGAGCGGACGGGAAGCCCTGTTCTCCACACCCTATGGTCGTATGTAACAGGCAGCATTAAGCAGCGACCTATATAGCCTAGGTACAATATACAACTGGCCTACATAGTACAATATACATATACGCGCGTGTCGAGAAGAACCTTATATCCCCGAATATATTCAGTACGCATTAGAAGTTGGGTGTATAAGCTAAGAGGTCCATAGACCATTACGCTTACAGACAGATAGTAGTAAGTAAAATGTGACCATGCCGTACGTGAGTAGGAATAATGCCAGATGTGGATGTGCACGTCAGCGATGACGAAGCCAGTGCAAGTGGGTTAGGTAGGTGTTCTGCTCTGGGTACGTGGGTTGGGTACGTGAGACTCATGAATTACTATGATTAGAAGCTTCATACATGATTGTTTTCCAATGGGCGCCTGTTGAATGGATGCCTGGTGGGACGGAGGGAACCACGGTAAGACCGAACTCTAGATTTGATGTTGACACTGCGGACAGAGTGTTATGTGCCCGCACTTCGTAGCCTACTGCCAAAGAAAGTAAAATCACTCGGCGATTTCTCAATTATCTAGTAGTCAACCCTAAAAGGGTACTGCCCCAGTAGCAGAGAACATCATATCCCTAGCCCAAGTGCAATAAGGAAAATTATCCATGATGGCCATAGCACAATCCGCCCAGATGCAAAGAAACGAAACCAAGAAAGAAAAGCAGACCCACCCATGCAGCATGCTCCTCTGTATCTTGAACGCCGACCCGATGAACCGACCCGAAGCAAAACCATTCAAAATAGGTAAACAATCTGAAAATGATAAGGACAAAAAAAAAAAACGAGGACCATGGTGGGAATCGTTTAGAAGCAAAGCGTCGCAGCGCAGGCAATCTATGCATAAGGGTCGTAGACACAGAGGAAGAATGGGACTGGTGAAGATTTGCTTCACGCCTTGAAAACACGATCCAGCTGTCTCAGCGCGCGCATGTCCTCGCCGCCAAATCCAATCTTGTCGCTGGGTATGTCGCGCGGCCCCTCCGCCGCCCGCCCGTTTGCAACTGCTGCTGCGGGGGTAGGTGCGGTCGCAGGCGCGCCCGAGCCAGCGGGTGCAAGTGAAGGTGGGGGTACGGCTGCTGAGATCGACGGCAAGGAGCCCGGCGTGCTGTTCATGAGCACATTGATGCTTGGTACAACAGTGCCGTTGGCGCCGTTAGTTTCGGATGGCGGTCTGGAGGGCGGATTCGGAGGCGGAATGCTGATAGCTGCAGGTGGGGGAGGGGGAGCTTGGCTGAGGACTCGCGGGCTGCGGGCGGCGGTAAGAGGGACGGTGACTCCGTTTGCATGCGGACTTGAGTGAGGATGTGGAGGTGGAATGCGTGGAGAGGCGCGGCGGTGGTCGGGGCCGTACTCGGGCGGGGTGGGCTCGGCCATGACGCGAGGTGACCGAGCGGGAATAATAATCGATCCTTGCGGGATTAGGTGTGCTGGTATTGGGACACCCTCCATCGGATGCACTGCTCGATCATAGACTGCGCGATCATAGCCAGGGGGTAAGCCGGGTTGTTGCGGCGGTGGTGGAAGTGCGTGGTATTGTGGTGGGTGGTGCGGCGAGACGTAGGCGGGATAGTGGATTGGGACAGCAGGAGGAGTACCCAAGGGTGTTGGAGGCCAGGCGTATGCGGGTGCATATGACTGCGGGTGAGGTGCGCCGGAGCGAGCATACGCGGCGGCCATGGGGTGGTGCTGAGGCGGCGGCGGCGGCACAGCATAAGGCGCGCCCGTCATCGGACCGCGCGTGACAACAGGAAGATTCTGCTGATCGTTGACGGTGGATTCCGGGTAAAGGCCCTTTTGCGGGCGCACGCTGCGCAGGGCTGGATCGGTGGACGGCTGTAGGAGATTGGCCGCGTTGGGGTGCCCCCGCGAGTAGTAACTGATGAGATGGAGGTGCTGACCAGTGGAGGTCGTAATACTGAACGATTGCTTCATTAAGCCGTCTGGCTTATACCGATATCCGTCTGGACCATCGTCCAGCCCTTCTCCCCGATCGTCGTCGCTGCCGGGTGCCGATTCAGGTGTCTTCCCACCTCTCGTCGGCTGCGTTGGGACGCTGGTGCCTCCGCGCTTCCCCTCCATCTCACGATACGTTAGAAAACTGCCAGAGACGCGGCTGGCGCTCCATGATTTCCCGTCGGTCCAGCGTCGCATGCCAGCTTCCCGTTCGTCCCAAACAAACACCGACCCGGACTGGATCAGCTGACGCTCCTTTTCAGAAAGCCGCCGCTGGACGCGGGGCAGCATACCGATGCGACAAGCTTCGAAGAGAATAATGGCGTCCGCTGGCGTGCGGACGTGGCCGTGATACGTCTCCATCCAACTTCGGTGGTAGGACCCCGAGGCCGAAGATTTCAGGGCCACGGGGGGTGAGTTGTATTCGAAAATGGTGAAGTTTTGGAGAGGTGGCTACAGAAAAGGTTGACCTGTCGGGGCATGCAGGATTACCCAAACAGGCAAGTCGGACAGGCCCGAAGGGACTGAAGGGGCTGTTTCATCGTCAGGAGGTGATCAGGAGGTTGGGGAGCCTCGGAGAGAAAGGCACTTACCTTTTTGATGTAGGAGGAGAGACAGAGTGTGAGGGGATCGAGAAAAGAGATCCGATGAAGGGTCAGGGCGGGAGATGCGGGAAGGTAGAAGAGGATGACAGTTGGAAGCAGGGGACAAAAGAAGAGTCAAAAAAGTAAGAATTCAGGTAAGAATTAGAGCGGGTGGAGCCAACCCCACTGCGCAAAGTTAGTCTATACAGACGTTGAGACCAGTCAGGTTGCAGGGGACAATCAGGCTTGCAGGAGGGAGCTGCAATGAATCATAGTAGAACGCCTACGCAGACAGTCCAGAGCGCAGCATCAGAGTCAGTCAGGCAGAGGAAGTCCAGATGAAAGAAGGGAAGAAAGAGCGAGGAAGCAGCGTGAGTCGAGTGGCGCCCACCAGAAGGGAATAGAGCGTGACTTCTGAAGCTTAAGCTTAAACCAACACGAGGAACCTTAACTCTCGCTTACCGTATTTTACGCCCCACTCGCTGGCTAAGAAAGGCTGTGGCAATTATTTGCAAGGGCAAAATAAACGAGCCAGCCAGGCACCCGGATTCTTTGGTTTCTTGCACGGATTCCAGCTGAATAAAGCTTGTCCCAGTGGCTATGACTCGCTGTGCACCGAACTGAAGGATCCGTCAGCTGCTCCTCGCGCCCTTCCAATACAGAGGGCCTCTTGACAGGTGCAGTTGCAGTTGGTCCGAAAAGCTCACTCAGGACTGTTACGTCGCTGGAATAGAGCTGGGCAGTGGTGACACTGCGTCAATAATAATCAAAGAGAGCCCTGACTGACTCGGTAGCATCGTGCGACAAGACGCCAGGATAAGCGTATCGCCAACAGAGTCGGCCCAATTTAGTTGGCTCCTTGGCTGCGCAGCTAGAGCCACTTGTATCATTACCACTCCAAAAGACAGATCGCCTGATGAATCACATCATCCGCTCTTTGTCTCTGAGACTCTGACGGGACCGAGACGACCAGTAATCTGCCCAGAGCACGCTCAGCGAAGGCATCGATCAGGGGTGCTGTGGAACGTTGCACAGGCTTATCTCCACTAGCATAATTGGCTTAAAGTAGGCCTTTTCGAGGCGATAGTAGTAAAATACCTCATTCCCAATGCAGATATGCTTAACGCCAGTAAGGTTGGCAACTTGGCATCCCCGCGTGCTCCACTGCCACCACCCGGACTGACTCTTGGCTTCTTTCTTTAAACCGGATCCGACGGAAGAGGAGGACTCCGAGGGTAAGACATTCCAGCTTTCCTTACATAACGATTCATAATAATAATTCTTCTCGAAGGCCCAGCGGTACCAATATTAGGCACACTCGTATATTAAGAACCGGTTCCTGCTTACCCACAGCCCAGCCCACTCATTTATCTCGCATAAATCCTCCGTGCCTATCCGCCGTCGGGGCTTCCAAGCCTTTTAGAGCAGCTGCGCCCAGCCGAGCCCTGGGCTGAAACGCCTCTTCGTATCGTCGGCCCACTGTCCACTGTCCCATCCAGGATCCGACGGAGCAGGATCGCAGTGGCGAGGCGAGGCAACGCCGCAACGGTAAGAGAGCCGAGCCTGTTATGGGCAAGGCGTCCCCTTACTCGATCGGAGAATTACCTTAGCTTGGCGAGTTTTGGCCGCTCGTCGAATAACATGATGCAACAAGAGCGAGCCGTTCTCGGAGGCTTGGAGGCTTGGAAGGAACCTTGGAAGAGGATACCCCGTAAGGATGAGGAATACGGAGCGAATCCACGTGCCTCGCTTCCGTAACTCTCATATCTTGTCTTGTCTTGGCTCTGGCGTCTTTATCTTTATCCTTATTTTATACTTTGTCAGCTTCCAAATCCACGGTCGCCCGTCGTATTCCTGACTGCATCGGGCCCATGGATCCGATGAGATGCCTCTTTCCATGGAAGATTCAAACCTTCTCCTCGGAAGTCGTGTGACTGAATTTCGCGAGGGGTCATGATTGCGTTGACTCCTGACTCTTGAGTTATGGATATGGTTGATAATTAGGTTGTATACTCCGAGCGCTGCGTGGGCAAGGGGCGGACTGTGCCGACGTGGATCCGCCTACTCCGAGTCCGTTGTATCCATCCATGAAAATTCGTCGTCCGCGATGTAACATTAATCTTTCGACTTTATAGTCGGATATAGGATGATCTCGGCTGCGTACTCGTAAGATTGGAGATTGTGTCTCGGAAGTCGGAAATCCTGGAAGTATGACTCGGTACCGTAGTTAATAATTGGGGATGAGTGAGATGAAAGAGAATGAGGCTCCTCGGAGTTACCGATGAGCTTACGGAGTAGCGGTGCTTTCCTTGCAGGGCAGGTGCCTGAAGTCACGAGACAGACCAATGTCCTTCCACTACCATATCTTCAGTACAGTGCAACGCTGTATAATTCCTTCTTTTTCTCTATGAATGCTCTGCCCAGTCGTTACCGGTCTGTTTCCTGGCTATGCTTGAGGGTCCACCTAAGCCGAAGGCACCCCGAACGACGATTTCCTAAAGATAGTTGTCTTATACACATTTATCTCGATTTAATAAGCTTATGATGGGTAAGATTGTTCTTGAACAATTACTCATGACTGGCCCAGCCGCTAATATCCCAAGGAATCATCCAGGTACGTTTGGCATTCAAATTCCTGCCATGGCTACCAACCAACACTACATCAGCTTCACTGCGCACTATGCTTCAGCCCCTTCAACATAGCCGAATCTGCACCATAGACGAGCCCCCAGATGCCGCTTGGTCGCTCCGCAGTGCCAGCGAATATGTGACTCCGCCGGAATAAGGGAAGTCTGCGAGGAGTGCACAACGGCCGAGACAGGGTGTTGCTACGTTGTCCGTGATGCAGAGCTTGTGCACAGAGGGGCCGAATATACCGGTCGACCTTGGTATGACGAGATCTTGTGGTTCGAGCACAAGGGGAAATTTGCCAACGGTCGGCTTCCACCTCAAAGGTCGCAACCCCCCGTCGTCAATCCCAGCAAACCGCTGAAGAAGAGCGACGATAGATTTGGCGTGAAAGGGGAGGCTCTCGAACACATTGCGGGTCCTAGATGCAATTCAAATGAAGATGCGTATAAATGTTCTCAGACCTCGATCGACGAGATGCGCGGGTGCCGCATGGCGCAGTTCCTTGTTTCGAAAGAGGGAGATGAGATGACATCCGAGAATCTGACTTGGGAGCCCGAAGCGTGCGAATTGGAATTCGAGGCTGAGAGCAACTACTTTCTCTCTGGAGTCTGCGATGATATGCTGATCTATCAATTTGACGCATCCGTTTCGCCGGCTAGACATGGCGTCTGGAATATCCAAGCCCCTGGGGATCCGCAGTCTAACTTTAATGAATATGAGACGTCTCTTGTCTTTCACTCATGGTGCTGGGGTACTTGGATACAGATATGCAAGCTTCGAGTCGGGCATATCGTCGTTGATCGTCTCGTGGACTGGTTCGATGCCGGAGACCATAATTACTTTGGGATAAACTATACTACAGACGATGAGGATGCTGACGTCTGTGATGACAATGATGAAAAGGCTAAATGGGGCCATGAGTACGGCTACACCGTTACGAATCCGTTCTTCGTTCCGAGACTGCAGGAACTTATTGACAAGGCTGTCAACGCCGACATCAATGCAGGTCCTGACCCTCCAAAAGCAGTCCCTGCTCCCAAAGGCGTAACAGAGAAAGGCCCGTTCACGGCTCTGCCCCAAGAAATCCGCTCCATGATCCTCACCAACCTCGTTTCGAAAGATATCCACAACCTACGCCTCGCCTTCCCAACAAGCTTCCAACACCTACCTAATACCGGCTGGAAACACCTGCTACAAGAAGATATGCCATGGGTATGGGAAGCATGGAGCTCTGAGCCGCCTTATTTCTGGGCGACCGTAACTCAGCAAGACATCGAGAAACATTGCCAGGAGGACTCCGTCCCTGGCCATACGATCGATGTAAACAAGCGGATATCGAACCCTCCATGGGCGTGGAAAGTCCCGCCACACAGTACTACAGATTGGCGAATGTTGTATGAGAATATCAAGCGAGAAACGCGGGAAATAAGGGGGTTGAGGAACCGGATGAGGATCTGGAGAAATCTTGAGGAAGCGGTCAAGGGTGTAATGGGGGATTTGGATAGGCGAACTGACGACAAGAGAGGGCATTCGTTCTTTGGGCCTTAACGGAGTGAGTGTTGAGACTATCGATACACTATGTCCGCTGAGGATCGTAAACTGGACTGGCCTCACTGCCTTTTGAGCCTGGCATTCTTGCAGAGATGGGTTCCGTGTGAACCAGACAGTCCCTGACCACGCTGACCGACATTAGGTAGGTGGTCCTGGGACATACCGTTACATCAAAAGTATATGGCAACTTCTAGAGGCGGACTAGCTGAACTACACGAGGGCAACCTCAAGCCCAACTAGTCCGCCAATAGATAGATGGCAGATATATGGCAGGTCTATGACGGACGAGCTGGTCTACACGAGGGCAACCTCAAGTCCAACTAGTCCGTCAATAGATAGATGGCAGATAGATGGCAGGTCTATGGCGGACTAGCTGGACTAGACGGGGGCAACCCCAAGTCCAACTAGTCCGCCGATGCGGAGTGGGTAAATGGCAGTTCTATGGGCAGACTAGCTGGACTATGCGAGGGCAACCCCAAGCCCAACCAGCCTGCCGATAGATATATGGCAGATAGATGGTAAATAAATGGCAGCTCTATGGCAAAGTCGCTGGACTGTACGGGGGCAACCCCTAGCCCAACTACCTCGCCGATAGATAAATGGTAAAGTAGATGGAAATAGATGACTGGTAGATGGCCAAGCATATGGAAATAGATGATTGATAGATGGCCAAGCATATGGAGATAGATGTAGGAGGGAAGGAAAGAGCGAGGGGAGAAGAGGAAGGAGCCAGGTATTTGTACCTGGGCACTTTAAGGTTTGGATTACCAATTCTCGGCAGGGACGTCCGGACGGGACTCGATTCCTGTCCTACCGATTCTATAGCGGTACACCGTAGAACAGTATGGAATGTACTTGAGTAGATGATGTCAAGAGCTGGGCTTGAATATGACCTCGGGAATGCGACCGTTCGACTTACCTAGGCAATCATACGATAAAGCCTCGGTGGGGTTTGGCTTCGCTGTCATCCGATATGCTACATCTCTAGATAGTCTAGATTTCTCATAAAATGAGCACACATACTACTCAGGTTTACATTTGTATCCTACACCCACCTATCTATACAAATACACAGCCATTATAAGATAATCGAGGCTATCTAACAATCCGCCCGCCCAAAATACCTCGGGAACGCAACCGTATCTCGAATACTCTGCACACCAGTCAAATATGCCAGGAACCGGTCGAAACCGAGTCCAAACCCACCATGCGGCGCAGACCCCCACCTCCGCAAGTCCGCGTACCACTGCAAATGGCCCAGGTCTTCATTAGGCTGCAGGCCCGGGTACACTGCTCCCCCTTCCGACGTGGTCTTGATGAGCCCGTGCTCGCGCATGTTCTGGATGAGTTCCGGGAGACGGTGCTCCCTTAGCGAGCCGCCGGCGACTTCGCTGACTTCGGGGAGGAGGAGGTCGAAGCAGGCGACTGTTTCTCCATTCGGGGTTGTTGTATGCGACGGCGACATGTAGAATGGCTTGATGGCTTTCGGGTAGTCTGTGACGAAGACGGGCTGGCCGTTGTTGAGGGACTCAACAATGTACTGCTCGTGTTCTAGCTGTAGACCGCCGTCCCAGTTGGGTTGAAACTCAAAGGTTACTTTCCCTTGAGAGACAGCATCCTGTAGGGCCGCGATGGCGTCTGTGTAGGTTATACGGCGCCATTTGGGACCTTCCATGAGATCGGTCCAGCGCTGGCGGAGGTTAACCGGTTGCTCCGACTCCGGGGCTCCTGGGCTCTTCTCGCGCTTGAATGAGAGGATCTCTTGTCCTGCGGGCGTGTCGTACAGTCGGCGGGTTAGGTCGCGGAGGAGGTACTCGACTGTGTCGGTGAGTGCGTCGAGATCGGAGAGGAAGTTCACTTCCGCTTCGAGCATGTAGAACTCGCTGAGATGACGCGGGGTCTCGCTCTTTTCGGCCCGGAACATGGGCGATAGCGTCCAGACATTTCCCAGTTCTGCGGCGTAGGCTTCTAGATGAAGTTGCGACGACACGCTGAGATACTTGGGCGCTCGAAAGAAGTGGTCATATTCATTTTCCGGGAGACCCTTGGCCAGAGTCACGCGCGGAATGACGGCGAAGGTCTCACCCGCGCCTTCACAATCCGAAGACGTTATTACTGGCGGCTGGACCTGAATGAAGCCGCCGTTTGGAGCGCCGCGGAAGACATTTCCAAGCTGGTATAGGACTTCTGATCGGAAGCGAGCGAGGAGAGCGTTCATATCGGTTCGGAAGCGGAGGTGAGGAATATGGCGGAGGAATTCAGGGCTGTGGTATTTTTTCTGGATAGGATATGTCTGTTCAAGTCGGCATGTCGGTCAATGCAAGTCAACTTTGTCATTGATCACAAGATCTACCTCTGGGTTTGCTTTGCCCATGATGTTCACAGCTGTCACCTGCAGCTCATGGCTCTGCTCCTTGCCAGGCGGACAGGCCTTCCATACACCTGATATCTCAATCGCTGTTCCGGTTGATAGTCTGAGCCAAACCGATTAGCAACGTCCGAGGAAGTCAAAGAAGATCGCGGCTGACATACTCGGCTGCCTGTTCAGGCTTCAGAAACGCCTGTACGGCCTGAGCGGACGAGCCATCGGTAATCTCCGCAAAAGCGAAGCGCTTCTGCTTGCGGACAGAGCGAACGAAGCCCTGCAGTTTGATTTCCTGGTCTTCAAGACTGCAGGGCTCTTGCCGGTTGCTTTGAAGGACTTGCGCGCATCGGAGAAGCGTCGAGCTTGGCGCTGCTGGAGGCTTATGGTTCAGTCTGGCAAGAGACGTGACGAATGTTCGTCGCCATGTCTGCATTTCTGCTGGGTAAAATGAATTGTTCTAGAACTAGTGAGCAGTGATTGTTGTGGTCGAGTCGGAAAATCGCCGGTTGATTCAGCTGATAAGCCGAGGTCTTATCGATAACAGATGGCAGCTCCACTTACGGTATCGATAAGACATCCCCTCTACTACCTTCCCAACAGCACAAACATAGGATGGGATCGCATATTCAACTACTCATCTTGTATATACAGAAACCTTACCAGCACACCAGTCTGTCAGACACTCGTCAACCCTAGTCTCAAAGTTATGGCAACCAATAACCAATACCCACGTCTACCCTGGCTCTTACAACGGAATATACCTCGTCTGCCTTGTGGCTGTGCCCGGAGGGAATACGAGTTATGGATTTCAGCCCAGGCTTGATGTCGACGGGATCAATCCCATCTGTTGTCCATTGACATCTTGTTTATTTATCCGCATGCTTCCATCAATCGATGAACCATGGCCTCCGCGTTCGGCTTCAGTGTTGGCGACTTTATAGCAGTCGCTACGTTGATATGGAATCTTTCTCAGGCGTTGAGCGAGACCTCTGAAGACTCGCAACTCTTTCGGGAGATTCAGCTCGAGCTCTCCACCCTTCATGACGTCGTTGTTCAGTTCCAGTATGTAGTGACGAACAATACACTTCCGTCACAGGAGCATGTCGACAGAACGAAACGGCTTCTTGTGCAAATCGAGCGCTTGATGAAGGATTTCCATCGGCATATTGATAAGTACAAAAGTGTCCGTGTCGGTTCTGTGCATCAGAATGGGACGAGGGGAATTGGTAGTCTGAGGAGAAAGGTACAGTGGACATTATTTGGCAAAAAGCAGATCCAACAATTCAGGGAGCCTATCCAAAGTTATACAGCAGCTTTGGCGCTTCTTATGCAATCTTCGGCTAGGTACTTTATGAGGAGTTCGTCTCGAAAACATTATCGTTAGGTATGCTAATGAGGACTCATTCACAGCCAGATGGTGCAAGATCTCCAGGAACAGGTGCAAGCTGGGTCACACAATCTCGATGTTCGGATACGAACCGGTACCGAGCAGTTAAAGTTGCAGATCAATGAGTTGCAGGAGCCCTGGGACCAGAAGCCGGTTCGGTTCCAGGATGCTATCGGGAGACGGTATCCTGTGCCGCTGGAAGTGTGTGAAAAATTTGAGGTGCGCTTACTCTGGACTGTTCTATTGTTTAAACTCGGATTTCTAATAACCAACAGGGCTTCATGGACTTCCTTAAACATGCTTTCAGAGATAATCCGATAAGGGCAGTTGTCCGTCACCAATCAATCTGGCTTTTCAGCCCTGTTATGGGAAAGCCGAAGACGTGGAATCTAATCACAGCTGAGACATGGCAGTCGTTCGTACGCCCTGGAACGCAGCTTAGCATGTCTGTATCAGCGAATGCGAGGATATCCGGAAACACGAACGAAGAGAATAGTGAGGTAAAATTCCAAACACCACTACCGCCTTGGGCATCAGCAGTGTATCCTGAGGATGCGCATTTTAAACTTCTGTAAGTAGCAAGCTCCTGGGAATCTGTTGATTTGGCTGATTATACCTCTACAGAGTGCCGCCGAAAAAGCCGAACCCCTCAAGCCGGAACAATAATCAACATCTAACACGGAATCAGGGACTAACAAAGGTTCGTCCACACTCCAAATACAAATTGAGTTCTTGATATTCATTCTATCTGTAGACAGATGCACCAGATAATCAACTCCTTTTACCCAACTATCCATGTCCGAACAAGGGCAGCTGCGGAAAGACCTTCGAAAGCCAGACAGAACTCAAAGAGCACTTGGAGCCCGAACTATTCTCACCAAACTCACTAGAACCCTTCCTGGTGGAAGGATACACATGGCCGAGACTCTCTGCGCTACAATGTCTTCGATGTGCCTCCTTAATTCGCCCATCTAATCATCGCACGGGACCAAACCCCGCAAAGACTGCGGAGGAAGCATTCTCTGAAGGCCTCAACCTGCAAGAGACCCTAACAGGCTCCCGCAAGGGTCTGGCGTGGTGTATCGCAAACCTCGTCACCAAAGACGAGCTGGAAACTGAGCTACGCTGCCCCTACCCCTGTGGTGGTTGGAAGGGGAAAATCGGAGACCAAGTGAGTCCGATATACTTAGCTGCGACAAATGGAGATCTGAAAGTCGTCGAGCTCCTGCTTCGGGATGGTGCTGATATTAACAATTTGCAAGGGGTAGAATGTGGGACACCGCTGATGGCTGCAGCGAGGGTAGGCTGCGAAGATATTGTGGACCTGCTTCTCAACAAAGGTGCTGATGTTGATGCACAACATGGGAATGAGTGTACTGCGTTGTATCATGCCGCATATGCAGGTCACAAAAGCATTGTAGAGCAACTCTTAGCCCACGGCGCAGACATCAATATCCATCTCAAGCGGCAGTGCTTTAAGACTGTTCTCCAGGGAGCAGCAAGTGCGGGACATGAGGACATTGTCAAAATACTCCTTACAAAAGGCGCCGATGTCAATGCGCAACGATTCGACGGCACAGCGCTGCATGTAGCAGCAGCTCAAGGACACCAGGGAATCGTCGAACAACTTCTAGCCAACGGCGCCAGGGTCAATATGGACCTCGAACCCAACGTCTATAAGACAGTACTCCAGGGTGCGGCGCGTGCAGGTCATGAGGATATTGTCAAGCTGCTCCTTGACAAAGGAGCTGATATCAACGCGCGCGGTGGAAATAACGAAACGTCACTCTTTGCAGCGTCGAGCGCAGGCCATGAAGAGGTTGTTGAGCTTCTACTACTTAGAGGTGCTGATCCAAATATACCCGTTGACAATTATTACGGTCTGGGAACAGCACTACAGGCTGCGGTTTGGGAGGGTCATCAGAGGACTGTGGAAAAATTGCTCAACAGCGGCGCTGATATGCAGGCTAATTATGGGAAACGTGGTGACGCTCTTCAGATTGCTTCGCGCCAGGGGAATGAGCAGATGGTGAACCTTCTCCTTGGAAAGAGTGCGCGGACAGTGTGACTATTAGACTGTGAGGAGATGACTTTGTTATGCTGCGAGGGACACGTTCTCATTTTGATTTAACTACTTGGTCACGAAGCTATTCCCATGTATCGGGGAGTTAGTACTATGCATCTCGGACTACTGATCTATTCATTATTCCAGATACCTCAGATCTTCTGCAACCAGAGAAATGATTTCCAGACACCCGAGGCAAGACATCTAACTTTATCCTCTATATAACCTCTCAAGATAATGATCAGAGACATACTCTTGCACATGGTTCAGCATTGGTTACTGAGTAAACCGAGTTGCGGTGTGTGATGTGTGTATTATGAAAGAGAATTGTCTTCGTTGCACTAGCGTTGCAACTTAATACATAGTAATGGAAAAGAGCACATCGCTTAATATTAGGGATGAAGAGAGCTGGGAGATGTCCAATTTATTTCGAATCAGTGTACATTCAGACTTTCGGAGAATATAAAACATTTCGGACACTACGCCAAAACCGAAGGATTCGAACTTGAAACCAATAATATCACATCGAATCAGACTATTCGCGCTGTTCATAAGCCATGCGTTCTTCCTCAATCATGTCGATTGCCTCAGCCAGCTCGCCCTTGGCTGCGGCTGCATATATTTCCAGTCGTTGGCGGCCGCCATCTCCCTCGCTTCCATATCCCATGTCAACCAGCATGGAAACGCATTCCTCTATAGCACGCCGCTTCTGTTCCTCCCTGAGTTCTCTCCTGGACGCCTGCAGATCTGGCTCTTCATTATGCGCGCTTAAGTTTGGCGTCTGCTCTTCCAAGGATGCTCGATGGCGGGGACCCCTGGGGTACACGCGTGGACCACGAAGAGCATGGCGCTCAGTGGCTCGTCGTCTCAGTCCGGGCTGGGGCTCAAAAGGATCAAAAGATCTGCGATGCGTTTCTGGCTCCCTCATGGTGGTTGCCCGGTGAAGACCCCAAGGAGTTTGGTAATCAGGATTTAGGCGCAAACGATGGCGTTGGACGTGAGGGCGTTGGTAGTGGATGAAAGGAGGAGGCTGATGGTTCGCGGGGGGTTCGACATGAGACCAGTAGGTTGAATTCGGTGAGAAAGCGCCGCGGTAAGGTTCATGTGAACTGACGTAACTTCTCGCACCTTCCCCAATGGCTGTCTGAGGGTTTCTTGCATTTGCAGCGCCTGAAGACGAGTTTGATTGACTTGCTTCAGAGGACTGTCCAGCCAGCATGTGTGCATCTAGTTGAGATACAGGCGGGAAACGGGCTTCTGTTTGAGCAAGCAGCATGTCATGTACCGTTTCATTACGTGCCTCCGGATCAGTGTTGTTGCTAGGCGCAGAGACCGGAGTATTTTCTGCATTATCGTTATGAACAACACCTGACGTCTGAGTAGAAGAAGCCGACGTGGGATCTGGTCCCTCAGATTCCTGAGACAACAGCTCTGTCATAGGGGCATGGTCGACGTATTCAAGGTTGATACGGTGTCCATCTATAACTGTCCCTTGCAATTCTTTCATTGCCCGCGTAGCATTTTCATCCGATATGAAACTGAGATAGCCGAAACCTGCATGTTTCCCACTCCTGGAATCTAGCGGGAAATTCACACCAACCTCGAGGCCTTTAGACAGAAACACATCCTTGACCATCGCCTCGGTTACGTTAAACCCGATGTTACCAATAAACAATGATCGGGATGGGTGGGACTCGAGACTGGGTGGCTCCGGTAGGTCAGTGTGGGTTTGATGTGATTCGGCTGCAGTGCCAGAGCCGGGGCTGACGGTGGAAGGTGACGGGCCAAAGCCAGACGAAGATGCTGGCCAGTCGAAAGGAGGCATGTAGGGGAGCCGAGTAGGACCCCAAAAGGGATAAAGAGACGCAGGTGGTTGCGAGTTGGATGCCAAATTTGGGGCGGTCGCTGACTGCTGAAACGGAGAAGCCGCGGGATTATCTGACTGTGCCTGGCCGGGGGATGCATTATCTTGCTGACGAGAGGCACTCTCTGGCTCAGTACTGTGTGGATCCGCTGCCGGAGTGGTTGACTCTGAGAAACTCGGGAAGCTGGAGAATATGCTATCCGCCTGGCCTGGGAAAGCGCCTCGAATTCCGGATTCGAGGGTATCCATCAACGTCTGCCCCATGCCGCCAAGCTGCACGCTCATTTCGCGCAACCCGTTCATAGCGCTGTACGGTGTAGGGAGCTCCGAGAAGATATTAGCGTTCCCTGGTAGATTGTCCCGCCTGATAGTTTCTGGTATGTTGTTAAGAGTGGCTAGCATCGTTTTGACCTGTTCCTCGAAGGCTAATAGAGTGTTTCGCATGGAGTCTGTGAGATCGTTTGGTATATTTCTTCGGGCGTTGTCCAAATGTCTCTCAAGCTCAGGGAGTCTGGACAGTACCCCAGATTTAATAATCTCTGCCACTTCTACGAGACCCCGTAGAGCAGAAGCAAAGGCTTCGGCAGTCTCCCGCGGAACATTAGGGGTCGATTCGGTCTGCACCGTGCTGGGCGATGAGGTGCTCTCAAAGGCGTTGTTTTCTGGAGGCTGTGTTTCGTTCATCAACCTGGCCATCTCCATTTCGAACGCGGAAAGAAAAGACTCGGATGACTCGTTTTCCGGCTGGTTCGCCTTGTCATCATCAACGTGCGACATCTGATCACGACTGGTATCGGGTTGCTCGGCTTGGGATGTCGCTGGATGGTCGCCCAAGTCCGCCGTAGTCACATCTATATCTGGCGATTCCGGGACATGCCGGCGCTGGTCGTATTCATACCGCTTCCAGAGATCTGTGATGGACCTTCTCCGTCTGATGTCAAACAGATGTATGGTCGATGGAAAATCTGCATCGGGATTTTGGGGAGGCGGTTCGTCGAGGCGCTGAGCAAGCTCGAGGGACGATCCGACCTAGAACCTATCAGCAAATGTCAAACAGACTATTTTTTGATCAAGGCACTTGCCGTGATGATATCTCCATCGTCATCATCTAGATAAGACAAGCGAGCTTGGGGATGAAGATAGGCGATTTCATCATAATCTGCTGCGGCTAACTGCACAAGTCCATGTCGCCGCTGAGGACCCATGCTCACATCGGTGGCATTGTATAAATTAGATGCGGTGTCTTTAATAATATCGGGCGATGGGGAATCCTCGTGGAGGTCCCTTATCAGAAACGGCTTAAGCATGTTGAAGTATGACGGGCCCACTTATGGCCACTTGGCTGCCAAAAAAAAGACAACGACTGAAGATGACCAGCAGAAGAATGGTTAACGGTGATGAAATGATGGAAGTGGACAATGAGAAGGAAGGGAATGCTCCTAAAAGAGAAGAGGAGTGAAGCTTGTAAGAGGAGAGGGTGGCGCTGGGGATACGACGGCTGCTGCCTGTGATATCGACAGACCTATCAAACCCACCCTCGGAGTTTGTCTTGAAAAGCTCCCGTCAGGCGGCAGAAGGGGCGAACTTCCGATGTACGAAGTAGTAATTATCGGTCATAGGAAAACAGGAGTGTGGTAAAGGAAATCCAGGCAACGAGATAAGTTGCGTTGGAGCTTTCAGGAGCTTGAACCCGGCGGAAGGGTCTTTCATCCAGTGCATTCGAAGCTTCGATAATCCGCCGCGATTGGACGTACCCCGCGTATTTATTGGCCGCAGGTGGATCAACTGATCAATGATCATCGATGGTTCTATGCTAAATTAATTGTTCTGCAGATGCCTGGAAGGCTCAAAGTAGGATACAGTGTGCGAATGGACGGAGTATAGCCTGTCTGCCTCCGATACAGGTGTCTTTACTAGCAGAGCTCCTCGCGACTTCTAGAGGAGCCTTTGAGGCAATTCTTGAGCTTCTTTGGTGTCAGGCAAGCCCGCTGCTTTGTATAGAGTATGGTACGGCACGTGACAAGCGCTAGACCAGCAACAACATTTACTACCGCGGCCGACTCGTATCGCAAGTTGAGTTGCATCCATGCCCCATTCCATCATGGCATGTTGATTCCGAAGCAAACTGCGGACTTATCAGGAAATATAGCCTTTGAGATCAATCGCCAATGGCCTCCTCGCAGCGCGATTCCTTTCGACGCGTCCTCATCCCAATCCCGGGACAAACTATACTCGAACCTGCCTAACGCGTGATAACCCGGCTATTATTCACCTCGTAAGCTCGCCACAGCTCTCTCTATGCCCATGGCCACCACCGAAGATCCCCAAGCGCAATCCTTGACCCGCAACGTCCAGCATGTCGTTCTCGGCAACTTGCGCTTTCAGACGTGGTACCAGTCCATATACCCCGAAGAACTCGTGAGCAAAGATACAGACATCCTCTATGTCTGCCGCTGGTGCTTTCGGTACTCCTGCGGCATAGACACACATGCGAGTCATACAAGACTCTGTCCGCATCGCACAACGCCTCCCGGGGTAAAGGTCTATGACCACGCGGGTTACTCCGTTTGGGAAGTCGACGGAGCAGACCACAAACTGTTCGGCCAGAATCTATCGCTCTTTTCGAAGCTCTTCCTTGACCATAAATCTGTCTTCTTTGACGTCGTCTCCTTTCTCTACTATATCCTCGTCTTCACCGATCCGAATACTGGCGACAATGACCCGAACGAGACGTACCATATTCTTGGCTTCTTCTCAAAGGAGAAGCTCTCCTGGGACGCGAATAACCTAGCCTGCATTCTTGTCTTTCCGCCATACCAACATAAACAGCTGGGAAAACTGTTGATGGGGGTAAGCTATAAAATAAGTCGGTGGGAGCAGGATAGCAGCCTAATCGGGGGCCCCGAGAAGCCGCTCAGCGAGATGGGAAGCAGGAGTTACGGTCGGTTCTGGGAGGAACGGATAGCCAGGCATCTCCTTTTGCGGTCGTCTTCCGACGGCAACGATGCGGCGGTTGGAGCGACATTGGCGCAATTCGACGACTCGAAAACGCAAAAACCGGCCTCCAATAGAGGTCGTAAGAAACACCCGTACGAACTCATGACTGTTCAGGAAATCGGCCGGGCTACAGGTATGCTAACAGAGGATGTCATCACCGCACTCCGCGGCTTGGGCGCCGTTGAGCCCGCTACGCCCTCAAAGACACGCAAGGGAATGCAGTCAAGCTCAGGGGATGGTGAGGCGATTCCAGTCGTCATCCGACGGTCCAAGGTTCTGGAGTGGGCTGATGCCCATAAAGTCAGTATACGAGAACCCGTTCGGGAGGAAGGCTTTTGCCTGAGCCAGTCGGAGCATGCTAAAAACCGGGAATTGGTGATCCCAGATAGTGATGAAGAAGAATAGTGACTTTGCGTTTGTGCATCTTGTTGGATACCCCTCTCCAGTGTTGATTCTGCTATGCAGTAGGCAGCTTAGTTATCTAGCGACCTGTATATATTCTTGTTGAAAAAAGGAGAGAAAAAAACTCCGCCAATACTCAATGAACCTCTAAATAGTGATTCAAGACCTAACCACTTGCTAGAGCTAGGGTAACAATATATCTGGTCCACATGCAACAGGTTGTTCTAATGACAGGCAACAGCAATAGCCGTATCAGAATTAAATTGATGGTATTATTTACCAATCTTTGAAGATATTCAGTACATTTTAGGCAGAAGCTGCTGAGGTACGGCCCCCGAATGGTATGATTCTTTCATCTATATTTTTGTGTGTGAGTTTTTTACTCCATGCCTCCGGGTCCACCCTGTTTACCCATCTGCCTAGCCTTCAGGAGCTCGTCGCAGAGCAGCAGGTTCGAGGCGATACCTGTACTGGAAGCGACACAGTTCCGCAGAACGCGGAAAGAGTCAAACACACCCTCCTGCACAGGGTCCATGGGCTCTCCCGTAGTCAGGTCCAGGCCAACAACATTGCCTTCTGCCCGCTCCTCCTGCAGCAAAGCCAGGGAATCCTGGATGTCGTGTCCAGAGTTATCGGCAAGGGTCTTGGGAATAATAAGAAGAGCGTCAGCAAAGGCCTCGACACCCCATCTGGCCTTGCCCTTGACGGTTTTGCGAAAGCTGTCCGATGTAAGGTGAGCATGGCAGGCGACCTGGAACGCTCCTGCACCAGGAATAACGCATCCATCAACGATGGTGTTGTACACTGATCGGAGACCATCTCGGACTGCATCCTTGACCTGTGCGATGGTGTGTCCGTTGGGACCCTTGATGAGAATAGTAACGGACTTGGGGTCCTTGACCTCCTCGACGAATGTGTACTTCTCCTCACCGAGCTGGTGCTCATAGACAAGACCGGCCCACCCAAGAACATCAGGGGTAAGGTCCTCGACACTGTTCTGAGCGATACCTCCGCAAATAAGCTGGAGACGCTCCATGTTCCTCCGCTTAGCTCTCCGAAGAGCCATAATTCCGTTCTTCACCAAGACGTCCAGACTCAGAGGGTCGATTCCTTTCTGGTTAATGAGAACAAAGCCCTTCTTAGGATCATCACCGCAGACCTGCTTCTTGAGTTCGACAATCTTCTGTAGCTTCGCGTCCACGAATTTGCGCTCGCTCTCCACCAGCTTGTCCCTCTGTTCAGCGGATGAATAGTAGAATCCGGAGTTGATCTCTGACTTTTCGTACTCGAGGCTGACATTAAGAGTAAGGATAAAGGCGTTCTCGACGCGCTTCGGCATATCGGGGTGTCGAGCACCGTGGTCTAGAGCAAGACCACGGATAAGCTGTGTGTCGGAAGAGCTGCGGTGCTGCATTGTCATGATCTCAACCATGTGCAGGTCGGGCTTCTCTGGAGCTCGGTGGATAGCAAGTACGGCATCAACAATATCGGGAGTGAGCTTCTCGGCGAGAGCGCTGTTCAACTTCGTACTAAGGGAGGTTCGGGCGACGGAAAGAAGAAGTTCGCGATCGATCGTCCGTTCAATCTTGAATTGGTCGAGGAACTGTTCGCCAGCATAATCAGCGCTAGATCAGATGGAATCTTACAACATCCTCACCTTCAGAGCCTCGTTCTTCGCGATCTCGTAACCATCCGTAATGACTCGGGGGTGCAGTCCTTCTGAGATATGACGATCCGCCTGCCTGAGGAGTTCTCCGACAAGCAATACAACCGACGTCGTTCCATCACCTGTGATATCATCCTGAGCGGTCGCAGCGCGAGCAATCATAACCTTGTGGAGTCAATACGAAGCATCGTCGCAGGGGAGGATAAGGTCTTACGGCGGTGGGGTTTTGGATTTGCTGCGATAGTTAGCTATTTCATCGTCTCCAGCTCGCCGGTAGAGAGTCCGCTTACCATCTCGCGCAACAAAACGTTTCCATCCTTCGTCAGCTTGATCTGTTTGTAGCACTGTCAGACACCGTTACTGTTTCAATGGCATGGATAGTTCGTACACCACCGGCACCGTCCACGAGCCTGATTGTAATTAGCTTAGCACATCTGTAAATGAAGTTTCGAGACATACATCTTCAGAGTCCCCGACGGACCAAGGTTGGACTTTAAGACATCCTGAAGGCCCTCACCAGCGCTGATGTTCACCTTCAAGGCCTCCCCTCTCCGCTGTACTCTTGTTAGTCTCTGCACAATTACTGAGGGGCATTTCTCCATACCCTCGACTCCGCTTTGGGGTTGAGCAGCTGAGTTGCCGACATATCTGCAGAAGAAACAAACAACGAGCAGATATATCCGGAAGACTATCAGAGACCAAAGGACTAGTAACGAAGGAAAAGGAGCTTGCTGCTGCGAAAGTGTAGCCGCACCCCGTAGCGTCTCCCGTCGAATGCGGTGAGTCCGTGGTTTTGGCAAAAAGCCCACATTCGGGATTCTTACTAGCGCCGGCTGTGAAAAAAAAAGAGCTCCGGCGGTTCGACTCTGCAAATCTACCCTTCAGGCACTTTTGTCAATTCCCACGCCGGCCGACAGCAGGTTTTCAGCCTCAAAGTTCCGCCAAAGTCGAAGGGGGATCGATTCATAACGCCTGGAAGTGCTATATTTCTAGTGCTATAGATTTTCACCCATTCGCAATGGCTGACTTCATCCTTTTCGAGGGTCCTATGGGCTACTCGCTCTTCAAAGTCGCCCACAAGGGAGATACCGTGGGACATAACCTGAAGGAGGTTCAGGAGGGTGTCAACGACCTGGCAAAGTTCGGAAAGATGGTCCAGCTTTCCAGTTTCTTGCCTTTTGAGTATGCTCTATGGCCCTAGGCTTATGTGCGGTCCGCGACTGACCCCAACGTAGGAACAACAAGCAGGCCCTGAGCGAGATCAACGATATCTCAGAAGGTGTCGCTTCTGAGACGCTTATTTCTTTCCTCGAAATGAACCTGCCTAAACCGAGCAAGAAGAAGAACATTGTGCTGGGACTCGCGGATAGGAATTTGGCTACCAGCATCAAGTCCGCCTTTTCTTTCGTCGACTGCGAGACCGGTGACACCAGCGAGGTCGTTCAAGATATGCTCCGTGGAGTTAGGCTGCACGCCAGCAAGCTGCTGAAGCAACTGCGGGAGGGCGACATGGACACTGCCCAGCTCGGTCTTGGTCACGCCTACTCGCGTGCTAAGGTCAAGTTCTCCGTTCAGCGCGACGACAACCACATCATCCAGGCCATCGCTATTCTTGACCAGCTCGACAAGGCCATCAACACCTTCTCCATGAGAGTGCGCGAGTGGTACTCCTGGCACTTCCCCGAACTCATCAAGATTGTGTCGGACAACCAGCGCTACGCACAGCTTGCCCTGTTCATTAAGGACAAGAAGACTCTGACTGACGAGAGCCTGCATGACATCGCAGCCCTTGTTGAGGACGATGAGGGTGTTGCTCAGAGCATCATCGATGCTGCGAAGCGCAGTATGGGCCAGGACATCTCGGAATCCGACATGGAGAACGTCATCTCTTTCGCGCAACGAGTCGTCAGCCTTTCCAAGTACCGCAAGTCTCTCCACTCCTACCTGGTTTCTAAGATGAACGTGGTCGCTCCCAACCTTGCTGCTCTTATCGGCGACATTGTTGGCGCTCGCCTCATCTCGCACGCTGGAAGCTTGACCAACCTCTCCAAGTACCCCGCGTCCACTGTCCAAATCTTGGGTGCTGAGAAGGCCCTTTTCCGAGCACTGAAGACCAAGGGCAACACCCCCAAGTACGGTCTTCTGTACCACTCTTCCTTCATCGGCAGGGCTGGTCCCAAGAACAAGGGCCGCATCTCGCGTTTCTTGGCCAACAAGTGTTCCATCGCTTCCCGAATCGACAACTTCAGTGAAACCCCTACAACCAAGTACGGTGATGCTCTCAAGAAGCAGGTTGAAGAGCGTCTTGAGTTCTACGCAACCGGTGCCGCCCCTACTAAGAACGAGGTTGCCATGGTATGTCTCTTAATTCCACATTTACTGCGCAGGTCAGACAACTAATTTGCTACTAGAAAAACGCCATGGATGCTGTCTTGGCCGGTATGGACGTTGATGGCGACGACAGCGACGCTGAGATGAAGGATGCTGATGTCGAGAAGAAGGAGAAGAAGGATAAGAAGAAGGACAAGAAGGAGAAGAAAGAAAAGGGCGAGAAGGAGGAGAAGAAGAAGAAGCGCAAGTCTGAAGGAGGCGAATCGGAAAAGAAGAAGCGGAAGCACGACACTGATGCAGAGCCATCCAAGAAGAAGAAGAAGGTCTAAAGCCACTACTATTTCTTGAAACGGGAGGGCGTCTTCTCGCGGCGTTGTACGGTTGCATTATTCTATGTTTTGGTTTATTCGTTGTTCTGTTTCAATTTGCTCTTTCATGATCTGACGGGCTTTATCTCTGTAAATTATGTGATCAAGGCCGATGCCTTTCAAAACTTGGGTTCTAGTTGCAGAATATCACATTTGAATCTTCTATTTTTGTCTCACCACCTACATAGATCTGCTGAGTGCCTGGAACCTTCTCCGACGGGAAACGCGGCCATCCCCTCACCTACAAGGGAGGCTTCCCAGCTAATCGTGCCTGCCTCTCTCCTTCACTGCCATCACAATGGCACAATCACTCCTATCCTTCTTCCGTTGAGTCTATCAATGATGTCTTTGTTATTTATCATCAAAAGGCGCTCGTAGGAGCTGGGAATCTTGCTCAAACAGCAGACTTATCCACCGTCTATACCCCTCAACCAGAGCAGTCTCAGCCCCGCGACGATGATGGCATCGGAATTATCATTACTTACGAGCACCTCATTTCTCGAACGAGGGTCTCCAGAAGCTTTGAACGACCTCAGTCAGTCCACCTCGCCAGCGTCTAGTCCATCAATCGTTAGCCCTCAAGAAGCCAAAGTCCGTGACTGGGAGGACCAGGGAAGATATAGCCCTGGAGCCGTGGTGGCTGGCCGCCTAGCTGGTCTGGCAATACGGGGCGATTTCCACCACCAGCTCCCCGATCGCAGTCTCCACCATAGTACCACTTTTATACCTTTTCTGCAGGCGAATCGCCTTTCCAACAGATCAACCCTTCATGGCTCTCATGACATGCACGAATCGGACTCTTCTGAAGCTACAGAGCTCCTTTCTCCTTCGCTAATCAACCGTGCCCCTACTCCAACTCCGACCGGAAGCGCCGAGCCTCAGCCCGAAATTCCAGAAACGCCCGTGAACACCTTGAGGCAACCATCTATAAGCCCGCGAAAGAGAAAAAGTGCTCCCGCGTCTGCCAAAGTGCGCAATCCGAGCAGATCGCCATCACCTCCTGGTGCCAAGGTCGAGGATCTGCTTACTTGGAGCGACTCTGAAATAACCGGTCACGACCCGACCGATCCAGACGACGATGGCTACGGTATAAACGGCATAGGCTTCAAGCCTACCGCGGCAATAGCTTGGGCTAGGTCGCAGAAGAGGAAGCAGCAGGTTGCGGAATGGAAAAATCGAGAAGCGAGAGAAGCGCGCGAGAGGCGAAGAGAGCGCCGTGTTGGCGACAACATGAATAAGTTGCGAACGGTCCACTCAGGCGCCATACAAAAGAAGGTCAAATTCGACGTTTGAACCTATTCTTACCTTGACTTTTGCGACGGCATACTTTCATTACGGCATACTTTTATTTCAGCGGACAGCGATCTTTGTTTATGGGGCACACTATGCAAACGACAGCGGCGTCAACCGAGTCATTAATATGGGAGGCTTCTTGAATAATGCGTTGGGCAAATTGGCGTTCAAGGAAAACAAGGATTTATATACATTAAAAGTACACCCCGACCTTCATAATATACAACATGGGTCAAACTCCATGACTCCCAGAATATGTAAAAGTTCTACCAGAACTTCCAACTCTTGCGTTTTCGTTCATCTTCCGCCAAACGAGCGGCCTCCGCCGCCGCCTTTTCCTCCTTCTCTCGTTGCTTCTTGAGCTTTAGCTCCTGCATCATCTGCACAGCTTGCTTCATATTATCCAATTCTTGTATGCGATTGTACCGGCAAAATTCAAAGGATGCGAGCGCCGTAACAACGAAGGCGCCAGCTGCCCAATTACATGCTGACGGGATAGAGCGCATTCCTGTAAAGATTTTACATCAGTTCTGGACCACTCCGCTTCATGTATGAAAGACACCAGGTAGACTTACCTCCCAAAACACCCCTCACCCCTCCAATGCCAAACGCAGCACCAATTCCGTAAAGCAGAGAAGATCGCCCACACGACGTCTTATAGAATGTGGATGCATTTTTATTCACATCAAATGTCTTCCAAGCTTCCGTGAGCGAGTTATCGTTGGCCTTCTTCCCATGCGCCGTGGGAAGCATGTTCACCTGGTCCTCTGGGCTGCCAAAGGCTTCCCATAGTTTCCCAACTTGCGACTTCGGAAGCTCGTACTTTGTTTTTGGTTGCGATGGAAGCTTGGAGGTTTGTTCAGTTGCATCCATGACTTCACTAGTTTTTGTCGGCTCCCGTGAATCATCTGCCATGTTGGATTGTGCTGCTGATTGGCGCAAAGTAGATCAAGTGGACTGATGTTGCTCACCTTTTTGGGCAAAGAATCATGATATCGCGGAGGTAAAGTTGTTCCGTATACTTACAGGCCGTCCCTTGAGATCCAATTTAGCCGGCGGTCAAACTTCTCCAGCCAATCACAAGGGACGCGTATAGTAGAACGCGAACGCGTCGGTCTCGCCGCGGAGCCCTTAGATGGGTCGGGTTCTGCATGGTCGGGCCAAATCGAGACCCATGAGATCTTGAATACCAATCACTCGCTCATTTCGCCATATTCAAACGTTTTTGATCCTAAGGCAAGAAGCTAGACGTTGCGGTCGTCCATTTTCCGTTCGATGTCCCACCAACTTTCACCTTCAGTATTGCAGTGATCCTCAGCTGCCGGGGCGTCTCGCAATGCCTTCGCGAAAACCGAGCAAATATGGAAACAAGTTCCGGTCAGGCACCGCATCGTTCAATCCCAAGAGAACGAAGACCGTCGAATTCTCGTCCTTGCGATCCTCAGAAGCTACCTCTCAAGATGAAAAATTCGAGGCGATCCGGCTAGCAAACAGCATCGACGAAACACTCGGGTTTCCGCGCTTCGAAGCCGGCGAGAAAAGGGCAGGATGGCTTATAAACATGCACAGCACCTCAATAGAGGACCCGAATGTCCCAGGAGGGCGTGCTGGTGTTGACTACTATTTTCTCGAAGACGACGGCGGCAGCTTTAAAGCGACGGTAGAATATGACCCTTACTTTCTGATTGCGGTCAAGACGGGCCACGAGCCGGAGGTCGAGGAATGGTGTCGGAGGATGTTCGAAGGGCTCATAAAGAAGATCAAGAGGGTGGTGAAGGAAGATCTCAAGCTACCAAACCATCTGCTTGGGCACAGGAGGACTTTTCTCCAGTTGGACTTTGCCAGTGTGAGCCATCTACTTGAGGTGCGGAAGACGCTTCTGCCTCTGGCGGAGAAGAACAAGAAGAATGTCAACATGATGGACACTTATGTGGAGATCTCGAGGTGAGGACTTTAGGGACTTTCCTAAAGCATGAGCTAACTTTGTCCAGCGCGAACGCTGGATTTGATCTCTTTGATGACGAACTTAATGAGGCACGACCTAATGGCAGCACTATTGCGAGTGATTATATAATTGATATTCGAGAGTACGATGTTCCATACCATGTTAGAGTGGCGATTGATAAAGGTATGCATGATTCGAACCTTACCCGGGTTAGTGGCTGACCTTCGATCAGATATACGGATAGGAAAATGGTATACGGTAGAGGCGATCCATGGCGTTATTTCATTGACTTGCTTGGAAGAACGACTTACACGAGCGGACCCGGTCGTCCTTGCATTCGACATCGAGACAACGAAGCTGCCGCTCAAATTTCCCGATTCAGTGATCGACCAGATTATGATGATATCGTATATGATCGATGGTCAAGGATTTCTGATCACCAATCGAGAGATAGTGTCGGAGGATATCGACGACTTCGAATACACGCCCAAACCCGAGTACAGCGGTCCATTTATGATCTTCAACGAGCCGAATGAACGGGCTGTTCTCGAGAGGTTCTTTGAACATATCAAGGAAGCGAAACCGACGGTAATAGCCACATACAACGGTGACTTCTTCGATTGGCCGTTTGTTGAAGCTAGAGCAAGTGTCCTGGGTATCGACATGTACAGGGAGATTGGATTCAGGAAAAACAGCGAAGACATCTACGTGAGCGATCACTGCGCGCACATGGACTGTTTTGCATGGGTCAACCGTGACAGTTACCTACCTCAGGGGTCTCGTGGTTTGAAGGCTGTTACCGTTGCGAAGCTTGGCTATGACCCTGACGAACTTGATCCGGAACTCATGACGCCGTACGCAAGCGAACGCCCGCAGACGCTGGCCGAGTACTCTGTTTCCGATGCAGTCGCCACGTATTATCTATACATGAAATACATCCACCCCTTCATCTTCTCCCTCTGCACGATTCTCCCGCTGAATCCGGATGATACGCTGCGCAAAGGTACTGGAACGTTGTGTGAAATGCTACTGATGGTCCAAGCATACCAGGGCAACATCGTTTTGCCAAACAAGCATAAAGATCCTCCGGAAGCCTTTTACGAGGGCCATCTGCTTGAGTCCGAGACCTACGTCGGTGGACACGTAGAAAGTATTGAGGCTGGAGTGTTCCGAAGCGATATCCCCGTATCGTTCAACATTGACCCAACCGCCGTCGACGAATTACTTCGTGATCTCGATGCTGCCCTTAAGTTCAGCATTGAAGTGGAAGAGAAGAAGTCCCTCGACGACGTCACGAATTATGATGAAGTTAAGGCTCAGATTGCTAAACTCCTCATCAACCTCAAGGAAAATCCGCATCGAAACGAGGTCCCGTTCATCTACCACTTGGATGTCGCCTCTATGTATCCGAACATCATGATTACGAATCGACTGCAACCTGACTCGCTTATTCAAGAATCAAATTGCGCCGCATGTGACTTCAATCGTCCTGGAAAAACCTGCGATAGACGTCTACCATGGGCTTGGAGAGGTGAATTCCTTCCAGCTAAGCGCGACGAGTATAATATGATTCGGCACGCGGTCCAAAATGAGCGCTTCCCTGGCAGGACCAAGAAAAGCCCTATGAGGACGTTTACTGAGTTGAGTGCCGAGGAGCAAGCTGCCATCGTCAAGAAGCGGCTCCAAGACTACAGCAAGAAGATTTACCATAAGATCCACGACAGCAAGACAATGGTGCGAGAAGCCATCATTTGCCAGAGGGAGAACCCATTTTACGTCGACACTGTACGTAGCTTCCGAGACCGAAGATACGATTTCAAGGGGAAGCAAAAGGTGTGGAAAGGGAAAACAGAGTCCTTGAAGTCATCAGGTGCCTCGGCCGCAGAGGTTGAGGAGGCGAAGAAGATGATCGTTCTGTACGACTCTTTACAACTTGCACACAAGGTTATTCTCAACAGTTTCTATGGTTATGTGATGCGAAAGGGATCTCGATGGTATTCCATGGAGATGGCCGGTGTCACCTGTTTGACTGGTGCACGTATCATCCAGATGGCCAGAGAACTTGTTGAACGCATTGGGCGACCGCTGGAGCTTGACACCGATGGTATTTGGTGTATGCTGCCAGGAACATTTCCCGAGAACTTCTCATTTACCCTCAAAAACGGCAAGAAACTCGGCATATCTTACCCCTGTGTAATGCTAAACCATCTTGTGCACGGGAGTTATACAAACCACCAATATCAGGCTCTCTCAAACCCTGCAACGTTCAAGTACGAGACACACAGCGAGAACTCGATCTTCTTCGAAGTCGATGGACCGTACAGAGCAATGATTTTGCCTACTTCCAAGGAAGAGGACAAGAATTTGAAGAAGCGTTACGCTGTTTTCAACGACGATGGCTCTTTGGCAGAATTGAAGGGTTTCGAGGTCAAGCGACGAGGAGAGCTCAAGTTGATCAAAATTTTCCAGACGCAAATCTTCAAGTTCTTCCTTGAGGGTCAAACACTCGCTGAGACATATGCTGCTGTAGCTCGGGTGGCTGATAGGTGGCTTGATGTACTATACGAGCACGGTGCTACCTTGGCTGATGAAGAACTCATCGAGCTTATTTCCGAAAATCGAAGCATGACGAAGACTCTCGAGGAGTATGGGAATCAAAAGTCGACATCGATTACCACCGCGCGACGTTTGGCAGAGTTCTTGGGAGAACAGATGGTCAAGGACAAGGGTCTCAACTGTAAATACATCATTTCAGCAAGACCGAGGAACACGCCTGTTACAGAACGAGCTATTCCAGTCACCATCTTTTCGGCCGAGGAAAGCATTAAGCGCCACTTCTTGCGAAAATGGCTCAAGGATGACCCCGGTGACATGGATCCTCGAAGCGTGATTGACTGGGACTACTACTTGGAGCGATTGGGATCGGTTGTGCAGAAGCTCATCACAATCCCAGCTGCCCTCCAAAAAGTTCGCAACCCCGTGCCTAGGGTCGCTCACCCAGAGTGGCTGCAGCGGAGGATCAATAAGCAGGATGACCGATTCAAGCAGGTGAAGATGACTGACATGTTTGGGAAATCCGAAAAGAACCCGCTGGCTGATATCTCGACGAACATCCTTGACCACCGCGTCCAGCATGCTGATAACCTCGACGAAGCCATGGCGAGCTCAATGGAAAAGCTAAAATCCTCATCTCCCCAAAAGGCATCGGGAAAGCGAAAACACCCTGAGAACCAACCGAAGACGTCCTTGGACCCCTTCGCCAGTCTCCCAGCGAAGATGCCATCCATCAACGATGACTACGTCGGGTTCCTGAAGTATCAGAAGCAGAAGTGGAAGATCCAAAAACAGGCTCGACTTCGCCGCCGACAACTCTTTGGTGAGAGGGCAAACACTGGAGGAGACTCACTGAGCCATCTCTTCAGAAATCAAGCTGAGCTGCTGTATATCAGTACGTGGCAGGTCTTACAGCTCGCTGAAACCTCGAGGCCTGGGATTGTGCGGGCGTTTGTTTTGATTGACCGGAAAATACATACCCTCACAGTCAAGGTCCCACGGTGTGTCTACATCAACTTGAAGCAAGATTCGCTCCCTGATGTAGATGTTCCGGAGTGTGAGGTGGAAAAGGTCAACCATACATTACCAAATGGGCACCCCTCCGTCCATTTGTTCAAGCTTACGTTGTCTGAGGAAACCTTCCTACGAGAGGCGGACAAAATTGACGTCCTCTTGCAACACCCCAGCGTGGAGGGAGTCTACGAGAGGAATATTCCTTTGAACCTCAGAGCAGTCCTCAAGCTGGGCAGCATCTGTACCTTTGATGAAGGACAGCGCGGCGTGCTCGGAGAGGGACTAGACCGAGGATTTGACCTTTCGACGTTATGCCGCACGACCTCAGAACGAGTATACTTGCAAGACACGCCTCTGGCATACCATTTCCTCTATCATGTATCCTCGGGCGAGAAACAGATCTTTGCTATTTTCTCGAGCACAAAGAATGAAGCACATATAGTCATTCTTAACCGTGCGAGGGATGTTCAAGGTCTTCCGAATGTCGACAAGATCTATTCAGAGCTTCTTGCCCGCAAGTTGCAGGATCAGAGTGGTCAGGCAGAGGGGGCCTTTGAGTACCAGGACAAGATCCACTTCAGGACTACTCAGATCACGACGAGGAGGAAAGCGCACCTAGAAGTGGGTGATCTGATTAAGAAACTTCGTAACGATGAGAGTCTCCCGACTGTTATGATCATACAATCGCAGCAAAGGAGTCGCCTCTGCCACGATATCCCGATCCTGAAGGAATACCCAATCATACCGGTAAAACCAGAAGTTTCGGATATGAATCTGCCCCCTCTGGGTTGGCAGTCTTTCATTGCCAGGCGATTGGTGACACACTACCTTTACCTCTCATCCTGGGTTCAACATCTTACCATGCTCGCCAGATATGGTGATGTTCCGCTTTGCAACCTGGAAAGTGATGACCCACGATTTCTGATCGATGTCTCGTATGCTAGGCGGCTACAGCAAAACAACGTTGTTCTCTGGTGGTCTTCAACCGCGAGGCCAGACCATGCTGGATACGAAAAGGATGACATTACCGGTCCGCTAGAAAGAGTTGGCATGCCATCTGTCAATGTCCCAGGCTCTTATACTACGGTTTGCGTCGAGTTGGAGGTCCGCAATCTCGCCATTAATACCATTCTCACATCTTCTATCATCAACGAAGCAGAGGGAGCTGATTCGCTTCTGGCGCCGTCTGACCCATCCGCTGAAGGTAGTGGCTCTGGGGTACTATACTCTGAAAAGGCGTTTGCGTCCGCCGGTGCAGTGGTACTACGCGAGATGGTGAAGCACTGGTGGTCGGAAGCGTGTCAAGGGAATAACATGGCGGATATCATGGTGCAGCACCTAATCCGATGGGTCGAGAGCCCAGCGTCATGCCTTTATGACCGGTCGTTGCATCAATACGTGCGGATGCTGTCAAGGAAGTCCTTCCAACAGCTCATGGCCGAGTTCAGGCGTGTCGGCTCGAATGTCGTCTTTGCCAGTCCGACCCGTCTCTTGCTCCAGACTTCCAAGACGGAGGTTGGCAACGCCTATGCGTACAGCCAATATGTGCTGAAATCGATCCGCGCTAACCCATCTTTCCACTTCATCGACCTCGACATCAAGGAATACTGGGACTACCTCGTCTGGTACGACGAGTACAACTACGGCGGCAAGGGATGTCAAGAAGTTGCAGAGACGGAAGAACAGCCGCTGGAAACAGTCATGCACTGGCAGCTTAGCCGCTTCCTCCCAACGCCTATGCAGACTATTTTCCACGACTGGGTTGTGGAGTACATTGAACTCATGCAAGACTTCAAGCGACCAGAGAACGACGACTCTTCTACGCCACGAATGACCCAGATCCCCATTGGACAGCCAGCACCAGGCGAAGAGAACGAGGCACTCTCCGCCGCCCTATCCGAGAGATTCTCCAAGCCGCTCAAGAAACAAATATCGGGCCTCATCCGGCGCCAGCGCGAAGAACTGCTGCATCCTGAGCTCGCTTCCGACTATGTCTTTCCCGTCCTCCCGGGTGTCCTCACGGACCCCAACGAGGAAAAACGCAATCCCGCCCTCGAGCTCGTCAAGCTCCTCATGCAAGTTCTGAGTTTGTCCAGAACAACTACTCTCGAAACCCGCCTTCTCCGTCGCGAGCTGCTCGCTCTCTTCGAAGTGCGAGAGTTCAGCAAAGAAGGCCGCTTCGAGAATCCCGGCAATAGTCTCAAAATTCCAGAACTCACATGTAGTGCCTGCTGCCTCATCCGCGACCTGGACCTTTGCCGTGATGAAGACGTCCTCCCTGAGCCTGGCTCTGATGGCGCTACTTCGTCCCGACCATGGCGCTGCCCCTTCTGCCAAACCGAATACGACCGCCTCGCGCAGGAGGAAATGCTCATCGGCCAGGTTTGGGGCATGGTTGTAGCATGGCAGACGCAGGACCTCAAGTGCTCGAAGTGTGGAAGTCTGAAGATCAGCGAGTTCATGGAGCACTGCTCGTGCAGTGGCAAGTGGACGGAAACCATGAATCGGGCGGACATTGAAAAAAGACTGAAAGTCTTGGGGAGCGTGGCGAAATTCCATGAGTTGAAATTGCTGCAGGGGGTTGTTGAGGAGGTTCTTGGTCAGATGTGATTTCCTTAACCTTTTCTTCTCTCTTCATTTGCTTGGCTGGCTACTTCGCGGCGTTCAGTGTGTCTGTGTTCATTTGCAAAGCATGACTGGCTAGGGGGTCGGCGTTGTGGGAGCATTATCGCCCTTTTTACATATGTACCTTGTCTAGTCTAATTCTCTAAATCAGACACCGGTATATGTCTAGTCGCCTTTCGCCATGTACAGCACCTCGAGGTCATGAGGCTTCGAACATCTGTCTGGTACTATATCCTGTTAGGACAATCCCCTACGTGTACATGACCAGGAGATTCGGAATAGCTATATCGATCTAGCCTTGTGGTACCAGCACTATCTGTCTCTTTCTTGGATGATGTAGACGACTGAATTTCGACCAACGTGGCAGCCAGTGGAGCGTGGGTCGATGTGTCGAGGCCGTTCGGGGATTTGGGCCACCGTCGGCATCATGATTCATGATTCATTATAAGAGGGTTTTGCAACGCCACGTCGAGTCGTCGACGCGAAGAAAAAGTCGGGCTGGGCGATTGCATCGGGCTAGCTTAAAGTTAATATGACAATAAAGCTTCAGGCAATGAGATCTGACCAATGAGAATCGAGGATTTATATACTGAAAGGATTGCTTGGAGAACTCTAACTATACAATGGCCAGAGGCCTTTATATAGAGCTTGTCTGGAGACCCGAGGCCTTCAAGCAATTTTCTGAAGCTATTCTCAATTAGGAAACAGAGGCCAGTCAGATTTCTCGTTGCCTACCACTTCCGCTGGCCAAGATCCTATCTTCACAATATCAGAGCTACTCCGTATGTGCTTGCAGATCTATCGCGAAGACAACAAGCCCGATAAGTCACGAGACAGGATTTGGGATGCCATGAGCTCGAAGGAGAAGGATAATTTATGCGTACAATGAAGGATGAAGGAAATAAGAGGCTGGACTTCCGGTTTGCACACTGGGAACAGTGTTTTGCTTAGGACTACGAGTCAAAAAGGTGGCAGCTGTCAAAATATATAGATCGGGTGGGACGGATACCTATATATAGAAGCCACATGTAAAGTCGGTATGCATGGAATGAACCGCTCCTGCAAGGAGGATGTTATTTTCGCATTGAATGCTCAGTAGTAGTCCATGCTCTGGAACCGGATAGCTTCAAGCTTTCAAATCTCGAATTAGCCTGCCTGAGCTACGGAGTCGAACATTCATCTGGTATAAATACCCCGCTGCCTAGTGTAGATCGCCCACTCGGCTGGGACCATACAACTCTAACTCTCCTCCCACACTCCTCGGCTACATATTTCACTCGAGCTTCCTCCCCTTTATAGCCGACCTAGTTCCGATATTTGAGTATCTCCTGTTTGATATTCTAGCCTGCGACGGTCGGTCTAGATTCGAGACGATCGCCGATCCGACCTTATCGCATCAGAACCCCGCAGGAGTCGGTCTTGGGAAGGTAAGCTCACACCGTGTCCTGCGCCCTTTGTTTCCTCCCTCTATGCGCTGTCTTCGAACCCGAATCTCTTCTTATTATAGCTTTCAACTTTCTACAGCCATTGCGCACTGATGTCCCATACCATCTATCTCTCCTTCTGACCGATCACTGCGATAGGAGCTACTGCGATCTTACCCCGTAATCACCCCAAGCCGCCTCGAAACCCCATCACAACTCCACGTCTTCGAAACCGACCCTTCAATTTTCAACCTATACATCCTTTATAATGGCCACTCAACCTCAACCGGGCCAGAAGCCCAAGGTCCAACCCTGCCGATACAAAACCGGAAAGACCCTAGGAGCAGGCACCTACTCGGTCGTGAAGGAGTGCGTACATATCGATACCGGCAATTACTATGCAGCGAAGGTGATCAATAAGCGCTTGATGGTAGGAAAAGAAAATATGGTACGCATCAGCCCAACGATGCCGGTTACGGTCGATTGCCTGCGGCCGGCGATAGCTGAAGGGCTTCAGCTAATGGGATATAGGTTCGGAATGAGATTGCGATATTGAAGAAAGTATCCACGGGCCATAAGAACATTCTGACGCTGGTGGACTATTTCGAGACGATGAATAACTGTACGGTTTCCCGTGAAGTTGTTTGGCTGTGACTGCGCGCTGACTGTTCGCTTTACCTGCAGTATACCTTGTTACGGACCTTGCGCTTGGCGGAGAGCTCTTTGATCGCATCTGCCGAAAAGGCAGCTACTACGAGTCTGATGCGGCTGACCTCGTTCGCACGATATTGTCCGCGGTGGCATACCTACACGACCACGGCATCGTACATCGCGACCTGAAACCGGAGAACCTTCTTTTCCGCACGCCCGAGGACAACGCAGACCTGCTGATTGCGGACTTTGGGCTGTCACGGTTTATGGACGAAGAGCAGCTCCATGTTCTCACGACGACATGCGGTACGCCAGGATACATGGCGCCCGAGATCTTCGCTAAGACCGGCCACGGAACACCTGTGTATGTTTTGTCTCTATCTTTTACCCTATCGAGCAGCAACTGATCTGAATCAGTGACATCTGGGCCGTCGGAGTCATCACCTACTTCATGCTCTGCGGCTACATGCCCTTTGACCGTGACAACAACGTGGAAGAATTCCAAGACATCACAACAGCAAACTTCACATTCACCCCCGTTGAGTACTGGCGCGGCGTATCCCAGGACGCCCGCAACTTCATCAAGAGCTGTCTAACAGTCAACCCTAAGAAACGCCTGACTGCCCACCAAGCTCTCCAGCACCGCTGGATCAACCCGCCATACGACGTAACAGACAGCCTCGGAGGTGAAGATCTCCTCCCCACCTTTAAGAAGAACTTCAACGCTCGCCGCACGCTGCACAAGGCTATCGATACCGTTCGCGCTATCAACAAGCTTCGCGAAAATGGCGGTCTTATGATGGACGGCATGATGAGCGTCGATCCCAAACCTGAGCACGTTAACGGGAGTGAGGTCGTCGACGAAGACAGACTTACCCCACGGAGTAGAGGCGACCCCATGGAGATCGATAGCCGTGGCAATGGCCGCGGCCAGACGGAACAGCAGATCCGTGAGCAGGAGCGGAAAGTCAAGGAGACTGTTGCTGGGTTGTGGAGTCGGACTGCAGCCCGGAGTGAGCGGTGATTTTATTTGGCTGAAGGCTGATTTGCGTATATGATATGATCATGAGTATATTGACAGCATTCGCACATATGACTACTGGCTCAACTGGTTTTGCCAACGTACCTCTTTATCTGTCTGTCTATTTATCCATGGAATAGCGATACCCTCTATCTCATATGTTTAGTATTTGATGGCATCCTCTGTTTTCGTTCCTCTTCTCTCGCCGTGGATTTTCGTTAGGGTAGCAATCTCTATGAAGAGGGTGATGAGTTTGGGACATTATCTCTGTCTTTTACTGGATCGATCGGTATATTTCTCTCAAATTACACTACAAGTGCTTATTCATGAACACCAAGAATATTGGAGGCTATTGGTAACTAGCTTGACTTTCGATCTGTAGGTTTACGCTCTCCTATGATATAAACAACGTGAGAGTGGATAGAAGTTTCAATAAACCTAAGATTAATTCCTATTACATCAGATAAGCCCGAGATGTCCATATAGTACTAACAAAGATGAGGCCGATTCCATCCGCAAAACACCAGGCCATTAATCACACGCCGCTAGCCATCGTCACTGCCATTAGACTGCCGTGATCAAGCCAACAGCTTCCCACTTCCATCATCCAGAGAGAGCACCCAATCACGCCACTCCTGCCACTGGGCATAGTCAGCAGACGCCTTGAGACCCTGATACTTGATTGTACGGAAATCCGAGACCTGCTCCCACGGCTCAAGCTTCGAGTTCGCGTTCGAGGAACCACTCCGAGCGTTGCTGCTGGTACTGCCGCGGAAGAACCGCCGATGTGTGTTGCCTTCATGGTGAGACCCGTCCCAGCCAGCCTTGTGCATTAGGGACTTGATGGTTTCTTCTTTCGTCCAGCCTTGCTCGACGGGGACGTCGGGGAGGTATGTTGCGCCGAAGCGGCGACCGCGGTGGATGAATGAAATGCGGATGCCGTGGGTGCCGAGGGTCCAATCTAGGGCGTTGGTGCAGGGCTCGAATGTGCCTAGGAGGGTTAGAGAGCAGGAGAGGGAGGGGAGGAGGGATTCTGGGATGGGGGAGAAGCGGGTGTCTTCGAAGGCTCTGCTCTCTGTTAGTCTTTTTTCTCTCTTTGGTTTGGATTAGGTATGGAGGTGGATTGATGGGCTGGATTGGGTGTATCGGTGTACGTACGATGTGAGAGCGTAGGATTTTAGACCGTGAGAGAGTTCCTGCGCCTCAAACGTGCCGATACACCCACGTAAGGATTTGCGGCCGCTCTTTGACAGTGTGTTCCATGTAACGAACAAGGGATATCTCTGATCGCTGAGTCGCTGTCGTTCCCCGGCTGGTGTGTCAGACTGTGAAGATATTGAGCTGGATGTGGTAGCGCTCGAGAAGATGGAGCTTGATGACTTGTTGGACATCGCCGATGGCGTCGTAGACGCGCTAGAATCCGACGCCGCTTGGGCTTGCAGGCGGCCGATTTCTGGGATCTTAATAGTCTGAGGGCGAGAAGTGGTCTGCACTCCTTGACCTGATGCTTCGTCATCGTTTATAGGTTGTTGGCCGGGGACCTCGTTCTCCTGGCTGACTTGAAGTTCGGAAAGTTTCTTGAACTGTTCGTATCTTTCCCATAGTTCCTCCACAGTAGTAAGGCTGATGGGGTCGTTCCCATCATACTCGGCAGCCAGGCTCTCGAAGCAATAGAAGCAATGTGCTGGAGTCGCCATAGACTCGAAGTAGGTACACAGATGCCGAGATTGCTCGATGATAAGAGAACTTTCAGTTGTGACTGGAATGACCCGTTTATATACGTTTATGGAAGCGTAGGATGTCACCTAACATCACCATGGGGCTCCACCACCACCACGGCTGGGACCGGACTAGAGCCCAGGTAAATCCGAACGCTGTGTAGAAGGATCTTGAACCGCTAGAACCAAGATTGGCTTTCAGGGATGACCGCGTCTAGCAGTGTAGCGCACAGCTCAAAGTTTATTAGGATCAGGACCGTGGTGGGGTGGAAGGAGGGGAGAAGTGGTTGAAAGACGGTCGAGGGCCCGAGAGGGGAACCTCAATCCAGCCGACAAGGTTGGCACGTGACTGATACTGCTTATCGCCCGTGATTTCTCCGCGTCCTAATCCGGGCACCACAAGTAGGTAGGGATCGGACATTGACCGGTTCATCCAATGTTTTTAGAGTTCATCCGCACCCGAGATGCGGAGATTCCAGATATCAAGAAGTCATCTAAATGGCCGGGTTTCACCGTTGGCGATCATCTTTAGGCATGGGCAGGTTCAGCATAGAGAGCATATTCCCGGCCGGACCCGCTGTCCCTGATTGTCCCTGGAGACTCTCTAGAAGGTTCTTCACCAGGTTGATATTGATATCTTGACCCTCAAGGTCGGGGTCACCGCTTTCATCCCCCATAACTCCCTGAGACACGGCGCGTTTGCCCTTGGAGATATCGCTAGGACGATTCAGATCGAGCACTCCCGTTCCCTTTAGTTCGGCCTCCATTTCCCGTGAGAGTTGTCGGATCTGCTCAGTGTCATCCTCGGAGTCGGTATCCAGCTCTTGCACTCGGTTAGCCGGACTCGATGATTTCGGTGGTCTGAGAGGAGGCATTGATGGCCCTGAAGGCATGCCCATCATTTCTTTCATCATCCTGGAAAACTCTTCCTCGTCAAAGGACGCGTCCTTGTCTTCACCTTCGCTATCCGGTTCTTCCTCCTCGTCCTCGTCGACATCGGAATCCGTCTCGTAGTCGTCGATGAAGTCGGCTCCTTCGAAACCAGCTGATTCGTCGTTCAAGAACTTCTCGAACTGAGCAACGATTCGTTGCAGGTTTTCCTGTGCATTCGCGTCGCCAAACTCCCCCGCAGATTTAGCCCTCTCTTTTCCTTTCCCCTTGAGCTCACTGTCCAAGTCCTCAAAGCTGATATCTAGCCATTTCTCGTCATCTTCACGCTTGTCCCAGTTTTGGATCTCCTCAGCAGTGGGAAGAGTCTCATCACCGGTATCTAGATCCTCGAGTATTAGTTTCATTTCCCGCACTAGTGGCTTATCCTGGTTCTGCGGGTCCGACAAAAGCATCTCAAAACCACAAGTCATTTTCATCCCGGTATCCGCACGATCGTATAACTTCCGATCATCGGTAGAAGGCAGTTTGTCAACCCATGACTTTGGCGCCGGGAAATCTTGACTTTTGACTTGTGCGTATCCAGTCCGTGTAAAGCGGGTGCTCACTGTGACGAAATCCTCAGGCTTGAAAGTGAGGTCTTCAGAATTCTTACTTCGCAGAGGCCTCAGCGCGATAGGATCCCGAAGATAGAAGGCTTCAACGGCGGGAGATATATAGGCGGGCTTCTGATGCAAGAGGAAGGCGACCTTGCGAGGGATAGTGACCAAAGCAGAATGAAGGTTCTCACTGATTTGCTTCGGGTAATTCCGCAATCGGTAAAATGCCTCCTCTTGAATCATGGCTGAGCGCATCAATCTATTGGGCTCGTCCTTTATTATCCTTCTCGCCTCCAACAGAGATATTGTTTCCGTGATTCTGCGCTTTTCATTCTTCGGTTTGACGATCACAAGGTCCCCTTGATGTAGCCATACCTTATAGTCGTTAGGGTACTCCGCAAATTAATAGATATCAGTCGAGTACCTACCCTATTATCTGCAATTTCCGGCTCGAGCCACGAAGGTAATGCCCCTGCCGCCTCTGCAAGGAGAAACTGCCCATCATTATCTGTCACAGTCGCCCAGATATCTTTATGTTTTTTGGTCAACTCGCGCAGCAGATGCACAATTACCCATTCATCCTCTACCGAGTCCCCGAAGTTCGTTCGTCCGCCCAACGTGGTCGTGCCTGAATGACCTAGTTAGAGGTGTTTTTGGAAGGAGTCGCATTCACGTGCGAGCGCACCATCTTTCTTTGTGATCTCCAGGCGGAATGCCTCTCTTTGCCAAATATAATCCTTCAGCAACTGCTTCGTCAACTCCGCTGCGGACTTCTGCACCTCCGTCAAGTGTGTCCGGGTAGCTGCGACTTCATCGATAACAGCGGGGGTGGGGTCCGAAGGAATATAGTGTAACGAGTACTCGATGCAGTCGTCGGGAAGTTCGGGCTTTGGGATGGGACGAAAAGTGGATTTGAACCACTCGATGTCCTCTTGCGACATTGGCGCCATGGCTCTAGTTTCTGATGAGCTTGTACTTTGTACAAGAGCTATTGCTGTTTTGTTTCGCCTGCAGCTCCGAAAAGTCAAACTAAAATTACCATCGGTATGACTTCATACAAAGAGCGGAAAATCACTCGGTCCGGATTATGCAGCGGCTTTGATCCGTCGACGCTAAGCCGCTTCTGGCTAGATACCAACAACGCCCCCGAACATTGTGCTCACCGCCCAAAACACGTCCATCGCCAATGCGTCGTCTTTCTACCCATCGAGCCTAACTATCTCTCCCGTGGTGTCGGGGATGTTTGCGCGCTGGAGGGCCTCGGAATACTACTCAACATACTAATTGTATCAGCGTACGACGCGCTTTCTCCGGAAAATGGCTTACCCGTACATCGACACCCCGCGCACCGAAGTCGACGGAAACGCGACTTACCTGACGCATGGATACCGCAGCGTCGGACGACACAACTTATCCGCCCTTGACTCGGTTGAAAACTCATTTCAAACGCCCTCGAAAGACGAAGATGTCCTGAAGGTTCTCGGCGACGGCCGCAGGCGCAGCTCTGCGGGATCGAAGCTCAATACACCGCGTGCGACTGCCGGCACAAAGTCAACGAGGAGCGCGTTAAACTCACGACAACTCCCGACAATGGGCGCGAAGGGCGAGTTTACGCCAATGCTGAAGAGTGCGATGAAGAATAATTATCTGAGGAATGCGTCTACGACGCGCGGACCAAAGACTCCGTCTTACGCGAGAGGGGGATACAGGAGCAATGGCAATACCCCAGGGTTGACGGTTATGGAGATGACAGGGATTGATGAAGAGGACGCGACAGTTGACGACCCGACGCCTGTTCCGCAAGTAGCCAGCAGCAGTGTGGCAGGCACCCCACTTCCGGGACTTGCCAGCCGGGACAATGGCGTTTTAGGCGACGGAAGTAACATGACACTAAAGGAACAAGAGAAGGTGGGCAACGCGCGGCAAAAGTTCTAAATGCGAATTGCTGACTTCTTCAGATCATCGATAAGCTTGACAAGGACAATTTCGGGCTGAAACTGAAGATTCATTTCCTTCAAGAACAACTAGAGAAGGCTGGGCCGTCTTACAATCAGGCGGCACTACACGAGAACACCGAACTTAAGGTCTCGAAGTTGACGATGCAACGCGATATATCACGGTATAAGAAGAGCCTGCAACAAGCCGAACGTGACCTAGAAGCCTATCGCCAACAGTTCCAGGAGTATAAAGAGAAGATGCGTAGGAAGAACACAGATGAGACGATACAACGGGAAATGGAGTCGATGAGAGAGGAGCTTGAGATCAGGGACCAGCGTGTAAAGGAGCTACAAGAACAACTAAGGGAGGCAAAGGACTCGCAGTCAGATCAAATCGACAAGCTCCGTGATGATATTGAGGACCTGGAGGCATCTTTAAGGGAGAAAGATCGAACAATCGAGGAGCGCGAAGAGGAGATCGAGGAACTGAAAGACAAAGATAATCAAGAGAAAGACGCTCTCTCCGAGCTGGAATCTGAACTTCGACGAGCAAAGGAACAGCTGGAGGAATTGCAGGACTCTCTAGACCAAGCAAGATCGGATGCCATAGAGGCCAGGACCTCCGAGCAACAAGCCTTGGAGGAGAAAGAACGCGCGGAAGAGAACCTTCAAGAACTGCATGACGAGATGTCGAACAAGTCAATTAGCACGAAAGGTCTTACTCGCCAACTGGAGGAGGAAGTGAAAGAGCTTCGCCATAAAAACAGTGCACTTAAAGAGGAACTTGACTCAAAAGCTCAACAAATATCCAGTATCGAGGAACAGTCTCAGATGTCACGACGGACCACGGATGACGAGAAGGAGCGGCTACTTGAAGAACTGCAACAGATCAGACGAGAACGTGAACTAGTTCTTCGGGAACGTGACGACCTCAATGCCCAACTCCATGAAGCGCAAGACGAGATTCAGCGGAAAACGGACGAGAAGGCTCTCCTCCAAACTCGGCATCACGCCTTGACAGACGAGTCCGGCGATTTGCAGAACGAATTGGCAAAGGCACAATCTAGAATCCGCGAACTCCAAGAGACATTCGACGTCGAAAAGCAGAACGCCGCGGAGGACGCGCAAAATGTGCGCTCTCAATACTTGGAGGACATTGAGCGCTTGCAAGAAGAGATTGAGTCTCTTCAGCATGAGATCGAAGACAAAGAAGGCCAGTTTGCGCTCGAGCAAGATAGATGGGAGAGTTTGAGGCGGAATCTGCAAGTCCAAAAGGACAGGGCCGAGGACCAAGCAGCAGGCTTTAAGCGGACCATCGAGAAGCTAGAACAAGTGGAGCACACACTGACCGGGAAAGAGTACAAGCTGCAAGAAGTCATTGATAGCGAGAAGACGAGGCATTTCAATGCTGAAGCTGTCCTTAGTCGCCAGGTAAAGGAGTTGAACGATGACTTGTCAGCTAAGCGAGATGCCATTGACGAATTACGGCATGAACTTCTGTCTGCCAAGGAAGAGCTTCGCCTTACGAGGCGTGCGGAAGCGACCCTCAAGGAAAAGGTACAATCTTTGGAGGATGAGGTGGTTGTTCTCCAGTCAAGCCTAGAAGAAGAACAAGAATATGCCAAAACGCGCACACGGAAAGAGCCTGCTGAACAGGATGGCCAGGTGCAGAAGCTACTTGCTGATAAGCAAAAGCTTCGCGATCAACTCGCCAACGCGCACGTTGAGCTTCATGATCTTAAAACTGTGAAGACAGAGATTGAGGCAGAACGCGATGAGCTTCAAGCACAACTAGACCAAGTCCAAAACCAGGTTGGTGACACCACGAAGTTCGATAAAGAGAAGACCGAGCTCCGAAAATCTTCTCTTCGGATGGAGACGGAACTTAAGAGACTCAAGGAAGACCGAATGGCGCTCCTGGAAACTAAGGAATCTCTTGAGAACCAACTGAACTCTGAAATCGAGAGAGCCGCTTTGGAGGAGAACAGGCTGTCTGCGGAGATCGACCAGCTTCAAAGCAAGTTGCAATCTACCTCCGGAGGAAGGGATCGAGAACTCGCGCTCACTAAGAACAAGCTCCAACGGTTCGAAAAGCGCATCCGTGAGCTGGAGGATCTGCTGGAGCAACAGCCGCCCGCTGATAATGAGCAGTCGGCAACTGCTGCAGACCTGTCAATGCTGCGCCATAATTTAGACGAGGTACGGAAACGTGAAAAAGCGTTGATACAGCGCGAAGCCGACCAAAAAGCTTCTATCCGCGCCTACAAGTCTAAGGTTGTTGAGCTTGAAAGAGAATTGCATGACGCGACTATAAGAAAATTTGAAGCTCAATCTCCATCATCGTCGCCAGCCAACAAGTTGCATCAAGATGTCCGGACCTTGCGGAAGCAGCTCTCAGACGCGCACCGTGTTTTGCGAGAACTGAAGCAAAAGAACCATGATCTTGAACGAGCCGCGATGCGTGAAGAGGATCAACGAGACCTGCACGAGCTGCTTAAGCAGTCAACCCTCGAGGCCGAGGCCTTGGCTCTGCAGGTGTCCGAAAAAGAAGCTCTATTAAGTGATACAGAATACCGGCTTCACAGAATACGTGAAGAGCGCGCTTCTTATGCCCGGAAAGCGAATGCGGCGCTCAAGGAACTCGACTCTCTCCAGGATCGCTACAGGCAAGCCATGGAGAAAGCAAATGTCAAGGGCGAAAACAAGACCAAGCATGAAAAGGAAATGCTCGGCCTCGGCAAAGAGATCATCTGGCTCCGAGCACGCCTCAAGAGAGAGGAGAAGTTCCGTCGGGACCTAGCCTGGAGCAAGGGATTGATGGAACTTGGGGAGCGTGTCAGGGTTGCTTGGTATGTTACCCACTTCGAATTCATTCTCGACGTAAACGTCAATGTACTAACCTGATCCCTTCTGTAGCAACGAGGCCGACCTCCGCATGATCTCTGATATGGGCGTCAAAGCTCGTGACCGCAGTAATGTGCGCAGCCCAAAGGCGAAGCTCAAGACCGCTGTCTCTATGGTCAAGGCCGTCGTCCGCATGCAGAAGCTGGGCCGTGAATGGAAGAGGATGACGAAGCTAGGCGAAGGCTTGAAGCGGGCGAAGAATGAGGTTATGAGGCGGAGGGAAAGGGAGTCATTAAAGGCATAGATTGTCTTTTCTGCTCCAGATGTCTTTTCTTCCACCTACCTATATCGCTCTACATTTCATTTTCGCCAGCCGAGGCTCTTCTCTTTCTTCTGTCTTTTTGTTTATATCAACCAAGTAATTCCCCAGCGATGATTGATTGTTCTGTTTATGCTTTCGTTTTTGTGTACTTATCTTGAGTAGGCGTCTTTCTGGGATTGCATGAACTTACCCTTGGTTTGCGAGAGCTGAACGGGTACTTATGAGGAGGTTTGTTCTTTGGGTGATTGCTACGTACATAAACTGAGAAATGTCATTTTGTCTACCTACCGCCATTCATCATGCATCCGCCAGACATCCAGCCTTGAGTCCCTGTGTCTGCGTGGAGAGATGAACATAAGATCTTGATTCAAGCCAGCGAGACTCGTTTCTTGATCGTATACGGAGTAAAGCCTGGTAACCCGTGTATTTTAGAGCCGAGACAGGCCACGAAGAAGAAAAGAACAAGAGTAGTACTGAAAGTTAATATAACGCCTCGCCTGCCTAAGTAGCCTCCGTCCAACAGTGATAACGCTTAACACCGGCATGTGAAGTGAAAAGAGGATGCATCCCCTTGTTGAATCAAGGGAAGAACGCGTGGTATGCAAAATGGACAGGAAAATGACTCGGAAAAAATAGATGATGACTGGGGGAAGATATGTATAGGGGTGGTCATTTAACTCGTTCAGAAGATGGGAAGATTTGCGGAGCACCTGTATAACCAACAGAAGGGGGACGTCGCGTCGTAGGGACATTGTATAGAGACGTAGTCTATCGGACACAAGCAGAGATGAGGTACGCAGGGAAAGACTTTTACAAGGCCCAAAGGGTTAAGCACCCTCACTACCGAACTCTTGGGTCCATTCCGTGTTCCTCTTCAAGTCCTCGTGGCTGACTGTTGGCCGCGAGTTGCGGATGGCCTTGATGAAGTCCTTGAGCACGAGAGGAGGCTCTAATAATTGATCGGCCTCAATGTTCTCCCACCGCATCTCCATGGCGCCACTGTCGCCAGGGGAGCATGGCGTTAACTTTTCTTGCCCTTCATGTAGGACCTGGGAGTGGAGTTAGCATTGAACTGAGGAGCTCGAAAGACGACCCATTACCTTCTTGTAGTGTGTGGCAGTTTGAATTTTACGGATGGGTTGCATAAGCGCATCTTGCACGGCAATACTGATATCGCTACCGGAGTAGCCTTCGCTTTGCTCTGCTAGGGACCGGTAGTCGGCCTGTGTCATGTGACACGGGGTTGAGCCTACAGCTAGCATGAACATCTTCATGCGCGCGTTGATATCCGGAAGACTGATGTGCACTCGTCGTTGGAATCTTCGGCGAATGGCGGCGTCTAGCTGCCAGGGGATATTTGTTGCGCCTAGGATGAGGACACCCTTGGAGTCGTTGCCTACTCCGTCCATTTGGACGAGCAGTTCAGTCTTGATACGGCGAGACGCCTCCGAGTCGTTCTCCCCACGCGCACCGCAGAGCGCATCGACTTCGTCGATGAAGATGATAGCAGGCTTGTTCTCTCGGGCCATGTTGAAGAGTTGTTTCACAAGCCTGTAGGGCAGTGTCAGTCTGCAACAGATGTGCGATTGAAGTTTAGACGACATACCTCTCACTCTCACCCATCCATTTCGAAACCAGATCACTACTGCTGACACTGAAGAATGTGCTGTTTGCCTCCGTCGCGACAGCCTTGGCAAGGTAGGACTTTCCTGTACCCGGAGGCCCATATAGTAAAATACCCTTCCACGGTTGTCGCCGCCCTGTGAATAGATGTGGGAATTTTATAGGAAGAATAACCGCCTCCTTCAGCGCTTCCTTTGCACCCTCGAGGCCCGCGACGTCCTCCCATTTCACATTCGGCTTCTCCGACAAGATGGCGCCAGCAAGGGCAGACCGTAGCTTCTTGGAATCGGCGTCCTCGTTGTCGTCGTCTTCTTTCCTACATAGCAGAGAAGGTACAAAGTTAGCGCAACCGCAAGCCTGAACACTGACAGAAAAATGTATACATACCCGCCTTTCCCACTGCCCTGCGACACCTTGCCGTTGGCGCCTACCGCGCTCGGCTTTTTCCGACTGTCCTGCGATGCCAGATGATTCTTCAACTTCTCCGCGCGGTCCATGTACTCGCCTGCCTTTGCGCGGATCATCTCCTTGGACTTGGGGTTCTTCTCCCATTTCAGAGCCAGCATGAACAGCTCTAATGCTGAGTAATATTGCTGATAAGCTTTCTCGTACTCGCCCTCATTGTCGCTCTCAATGGCCTTCTTGACCGTGTCAATCGCTCGGCCGAGGAAATCGGTGTTGCTCATTCTGACGATGATGACCCAAGCGCTTGTTTGAGATCTCTTTTAAGCTGCGTAGAACGACTCGTTCAGAACTGGCGGGCTGGCTCGGAGGCGAAGACAGGTACGGTTGGAGGCGGGGAGTTTGGGGAGAACGAAATAGATACGGCTGGAAGAGAAGGCTTGCTGGCTGCGACGGACTAGCTAAACGAGGGATTCCTTCTAGAAAGATAATGTAGGTAGACAGAGAAATACTGTAGACTGATAAACCAAAGGCTGCTGTAGTGTTTTCTTCGCGGGGATGCGATGGGGGTGGGGAGCGAGGGTGATCGGTCTCTCTGGACAACGCCGCCTTGGTGTCGCTCTCGTGCCCTTAGGCGCTTTTCTGCCGCTCCCCATCGTCGCCCATCAACTTTTAATATTACTCATAGTTTACACAGTTCGCAAACATGGCAGACCCTCAGAAGCAGATGCAGGCCCTCTCAGATGAGTACCAGGCCCTTCAAACCGGTGCGTCCACCATCCCGTTGCGTCCCAGAGGAGCGGAGCGGGGCTGCAGTCCCCGATACAAGACACAACAGTGGATTCAAGGAAAGCAATGGCTGACAATGTACCTAACAGAACTCGATGGCCTCGTTGACGCGCGTCAAAAACTCGAATCCCAGCAGCAGGAGAACAAGAGCGTTCAGACCGAATTCAACTCCCTCGACGATGACGCCAATATCTTTAAGCAGATCGGGCCGGTGCTATTGAAGCAGGATAAGACGGAGGCATTGATGGCCGTGAATGGGCGTCTGGAGTTCATTGAGAAGGAAATGTACGTTTCAACTATTGCTCATCTGGCTCCTACCGCGCAGAAGCTGGATGGTGGATTAAAAGCGAAGCTGTTGCTGATTGTCACCCACAGTCAGCGAATCGAGGGCCAGATCAAGGAAAACCAGGATAAGAGCGATAAGAAGAGGACTGAGGTGAGCTTCCTTATGATAGACCTGCATAGCTGGCCTTATCTAACCGTGTGTGATAGATCGTCCAGTACCAGAGCCAAATTCAACAACAGGCTGCTGCCGCGTCGGCCTCTGCGTGAGACTAACACTGACGGGAAATTATTGGATAAGGTATTGAGCATAGCTAGCGCATGCGGATAATATGAATTGGTATTGATGAGAGCCAACATATGAAAACCAGCCGAATCAGCCAGCGCCGCTTCCCGTTCACGGAATGGATCTAATCGGCGCATTGTCTCTGCTTCTGAGCGGGAGTCAAGGGCCGCGGGGAGACCCGGAGGAGGGTTGATACGCGCTCACAGAGAAGAGATTACGGTAGAATAGTCGGCAGGGCTACAGGTCGCCGTCGCCTTAAGTGGTACCGGCCTTAAGGTCGCCATGGCATCCGAAAGATACCCAGAGCCACAATATATGCTTCTAAATGTGAAACTCCATGACATTCGTCTCTTCATAAACAACGCTGTCTCTAGGTAGCGTGCACAAAAAATCTATATTCATATTACGTCTATGCCTTGACCAAGAGGCTCTCTCCAGTCATCTCCTTGGGCTGTTCGATACCCATGGCAGCGAGGACGGTTGGCGCAACGTCTCCGAGGACACCGGGTTCCTTCCTGAGGCTCCAGCCCTCGGGGGCATTGGCCATGATGAAGGGAACCTTGTTGGTGGTGTGCGATGTCTTGGGCGTGCCCTTCTCGTTGAGCATTTCCTCAGCGTTCCTTGGGTTGACTACGTTAGCCTGGGCCGGTTGTGCGGGGCTGCATGGAATTTCAACACTTACCCGTGATCGGCGGTGATGAAGAGGGTGTAGCCGTGCTTCTTGCAGGCTTCGTAGATGACGCCAATGGCCTTGTCGGTGGCCGCGACACCCTTAATGGCAGCCTCGTAGACACCAGTGTGGCCAACCATGTCAGGAGGAGCAAAGTTGTTCATGATGAACTCGAACTTGCTCTCGGCGATACGTTCCTCCATCTTCTTGCCGACGCCCTCGGCACTCATCTCGGGCTGAAGGTCGTAGGTGGCAACCTTGGGAGAGGGAATCATGTCGCGGACCTCACCAGGGAACTGCTTCTCGATACCACCGTTGAAGAAAAAGGTGACGTGGGCGTACTTCTCAGTCTCAGCAACGTGGCACTGCTGGACGTCCTTCTTGCCGAGCCATTCGGCCAAAACGTTGCCCATGTGCTGAGGGGGGAAGGCGACGGGGAATGTGTAATCGGGCTTGTACTGGGTCATGGTGGTGAGGTGGATGTTTTTGGGGTAGGGGAGGTCGGGCCTGGGTGAACGATCGAAGTCACCGAGAAGCTGGGTGATCTCACGGACACGGTCGGAGCGGTAGTTGAAGAAGAAGAGAGTGTCATCCTCCTGCACGCGGCGGTCCTTGCCACCAACGATGATGGGCTTGAGGAACTCATCGGTCTGGTTCTCAGTGTAGCGCTTCTCAATAGCCTCGACGGGGTCGGAGCTCTCCTCGCCTTCTCCGGAAAGGATACCATTGATGGCAATCTCAACGCGCTCCCAACGCTTGTCACGGTCCATAGCGTAGTAGCGGCCGACAATAGTCGCGATCTCACCAATGCCGATCTCTTTCGTAGCGTCGAGCAGTTGCTGCATGTACTTGGAAGCACTCTTGGGGTCGGTATCACGGCCATCACCGAAGAAGTGGATGAAGACCTGGGGGATCTCCATCTCCTTGGCGACCTTCAACAGGCCGATGAGGTGAGTGATGTTGGAGTGGACACCGCCATCGGAGATGAGACCCAGCAGGTGAAGACGGCCATTGCCCTCCTTAGCGCGCTTGAATGACGCAACGATGTTGTCCACCTTGTTCAGCTCTCCCTTCTTGAGCGTCTGGTCGATGCGCACACTGTCCTGCCAGACGACACGGCCGGCACCGATGTTCAAGTGGCCGACCTCACTGTTACCCATCAGACCCTCAGGCAAACCGACAGCAAGCGATGAGGCGTCAAGCTCGGTGTAACCCGAGGCAGTCTTCGAGTTCTCCTCGGCGAAACCCGACATGACCGGGGTGTCAGCGGCGGCGATGGCATCACCCTCCTTGGGGGAGTTGGGGCCGGCGACACCCCAACCGTCAATGACGACTAGAAAGCTGTGTTAATGGATGCCATTTGGGGAACATGAGGCTCGAGTGAAGGATCGCATACTCAGAACAGCCTTCTGGTCAACCTTGGCCATATTGAATATCTAACTCAGATGATCCTTGGTATGATCAAATCAGCGAAGCTCATAGGGTAGTAGAAGCAATTGATGGCACTGAGGTACTTACAGAGATGAGGAAATTGTAAAAGTTCTAGTAAATTGAAGAAATTCAGAAAAAGAAAGCGGAGGAAAAGTGGCCGAGGCTGTCCGGTGAGCACAACAAAATAATAGTATGGAGGGGGAGGGGCTTCGGTGACGCTTTGGGAAACAGGCGTTTTTCTGTTTTCCCGCGCTTTCTACGTCACTTCTGCTGTCGCTCTTCCGTTCTCGACCGCGTTCCGGCTCTTCCCTAAACAATTCCCCAGCTTTCGGGACAGCAACGTCCTTTGCTATCTGGAGCCCCATCATTAGTATTTTCTTGTTTCCGGTTCGTTATCAGGGGCAACTCACCTCGGATCGCTATCTTCCCCACGCCCGCAATGGCCTCCAGATCGCCGACCGCCGTAACGCCAGGACCGAAGTCTTCTGCGCCTGAGACGCCAGCCATAATCAACGACGCGCTTACAACACCGCAAGCTGTTCCTTTCCCACCTCCGCAGACCTTTGATTTCATTCCTCCGCTTCATGGAGTGATTCTTCGACTTCTTGCTCCCAACGCAAACGAAGCAGGGGCTGCCAATGGCGGAAACGACGGCGCTGGGCCAGATCAAAGCCAACAGCCAACATCAGGGGTCAACGATGGGAATACCAACGCCGATTTACTAGCAGCTGTATCTTCATCAGGTCCCGGTCCTTCCACTGCAGCTGAGATCGCTGCATTGGGCTCGAACTTGCTTCCTCCATTGGATGTCAAGAAACTGCCGACTGAAGTCAGCTCGATCAAGATCCGGGTACAGAAAGCACAAGCTGTTGTGGAGGGCTTGCCGGACGTGGACCGTACTGTAGCAGAGCAGGAAAAGGAGATTCAGGATCTCGAGGACAAGATTACGAGGCTGAGATCCGTGATTTCTGACTTTGGGAGGAGGGCAAACAAAGCCAATTTTGAGAAAACCAAAGCACATGGCCCATGAAGTCTGAAGGACGAAGGTATGCCCATTATTTGTCAAAGTCGGACATGGAATTGCTCCTGAGAAGCGACCTGCTAGAAAGACAGCCATAAGATCCTCATGTGCTATCGACCTTTTCGGACGTGGTGGCTAATGCCCATTCAAGAGATTGGCGATCCATCATGCAATAATTGCCATTGACTCAATGTAGCAAACACTGCCCGCTGAGTTTCCAATGGTCAGCATCAAAGGTTCTCACTTGACATACAGCCTCCGACTATCGAAGCCTCGGCAGGCCATGGCCATGCTATAATAGCATACACGGGGCTTTACCATCAAGTCTTTTGAGGCGAACAAGTCACGACTGTGACTGGAAATAGGCCGGGAAGGACCTTAGGCGGGGGCACAGAGTAACATGCACCGATTACCCCTCCAGGCCACCGCGGTCCTCATCACTCACAGCATGTCATCTTTATACACAGAAATCGTATGCTACACTGGCAACATCAATAATTGATGTATATTTCTCATCTTATAAAATGTAAGACACCGCGTAACACGACTAGAAACGGAGTAGATTCTCCGAGAACTGCGGACCGGGTGAGGCAGGAAACTCCGATATCGCGGTCCGATTCGCCGCCGTCAGATCTTTAGCTCCAGATTTCTGAGGCAACTTTTCCTACCCCACCACCTTTTTTTTCTTCTTATTACTCTCCAGTCTCCCTCCTCCTTTTCTTCCCCATTCCTCCCTCATACCAGCTTTTGTCTTTTTCTTCCTATCTTCATTCCTTCGCTTCACCTCTCACAATGGCCGCCTACGCTCTGTCAGATGCCCACCGGGCTGTAAGTTCCCCATTGAGCTCTTCAGCTCTTTAGAGCTGTACCTGAACCATGACTGACTCACCGGTGTAGCAAATGGAGGACCGCCTCGTCAACACTGACCCTGAGGTCGCTAAGATCATGGTATGTGATCATCTGCAACTGCAGGTCCTTGTCCTGCGGCGTATCATCCGTGGGATCTGTTCTCATTGACCAAGTCTAACTTTCTACGCTTTACAGGAAAATGAGATCCAACGTCAGCGTGAATCCATCGTTCTGATTGCCTCTGAGAACTTCACCTCCCGTGCCGTCTTCGATGCTCTTGGCTCCCCCATGTGCAACAAGTACTCCGAGGGTTACCCCGGTGCTCGTTACTACGGTGGAAACCAGCACATTGACGCCATCGAGCTTCTGTGCCAGTCCCGTGCCCTCAAGGCCTTTAACCTCGACGCCGACAAGTGGGGTGTCAACGTTCAATGCTTGAGTGGTTCCCCCGCCAACCTGCAGGTCTACCAGGCCCTCATGCGCCCCCATGACCGTCTCATGGGTCTCGACCTCCCCCACGGTGGCCATCTGAGCCACGGTTACCAGACCCCTGCCAGAAAGATCTCTGCTGTCTCTACCTACTTCGAGACCCTCCCCTACCGTGTCAACCTCGAGACTGGTATCATTGACTACGACACCCTTGAGGCCAACGCTGAGCTCTACCGCCCCAAGATCTTGGTCGCCGGTACTTCCGCCTACTGCCGTCTGATCGACTATGCCCGCATGCGCAAGATCGCTGACAAGGTCGGCGCCTACCTTGTTGTTGACATGGCTCATATCTCCGGTCTGATCGCTGCTGGCGTCATCCCCTCTCCCTTCGAGTACGCCGATGTTGTTACCACGACCACCCACAAGTCTCTCCGTGGCCCTCGTGGTGCCATGATCTTCTTCCGCAAGGGTGTCCGCAACACCGACCCCAAGACCGGCAAGGACGTCCTGTACGACCTTGAGGGCCCCATCAACTTCTCCGTTTTCCCTGGTCACCAGGGTGGTCCCCACAACCACACCATCACTGCTCTCTCTGTTGCCCTCAAGTATGCTGCTACCCCCGAGTTCAAGCAGTACCAGGAGCTGGTGATCAAGAACGCCAAGTCCCTTGAGAACGAGTTCAAGGCTATCGGTCATAAGCTCGTCTCCGACGGTACCGACAGCCACATGGTCCTCGTCGACCTCCGCCCCAAGTCTCTTGACGGTGCCCGTGTCGAGGCCGTCCTCGAGCAGATCAACATTGCTTGCAACAAGAACTCTATCCCCGGTGACAAGTCCGCTCTCACTCCCTGCGGTATCCGTATCGGTGCCCCCGCCATGACTAGTCGTGGTATGGGTGAGGAGGACTTCAAGCGCATCGCTCGCTACATCGACCAGGCCATCAACATCTGCAAGTCCGTCCAGGCTGAGCTTCCCAAGGAGGCCAACAAGCTCAAGGACTTCAAGGCCAAGGTCGCCTCCGGCACCGTTGAAGAGATCAACAACCTCCGCAAGGAGGTTGCCGAGTGGGCCAGCACCTTCCCCCTCCCCGTTTAAGCGGCTCGAGGCTCTAATCTTGGATATGATACCAATTTTCTTCTGTTTTATTTTCTGACTTGTTACTTTTTTGCTCTTGTACGAGTTCAACATCATTGCGCATAAAATGGGTTGCGGAGTGCTTTTTGGGGTTACGGGTCTGCTTTTTCAACCTTACGCGGGTCACGGGATATGGATATATGAATGAGAATCAACATAGCACTGGGATGGCTTCTTCAACACCTTCTTCAACAGGAAAAGTTTACCCTTTTCACAGGCTTTAACTGCCTTGGCTTTAATGCCTTCTTTACCGATAGCTACGTCTATACATTAATGATTGATATATGAATGAATTGACTTTGTCAATACGTTTCCGATTCTGCTCCTCGGATAAATGCTATTAACGCCATACTCCTATATTGTCCAGAGCACCTAAGCAGATACGCGATAGACGCTAGATGCTCTACCTAGAAATGCCATGCCTTTTCACAATCAGAGCTCCCCACTTTCCCCTTGGACAACAATTGGAGAATCATCCAACCCCCTCACCTGCCCATCTTCATCCTCATCCAACCAAGCCTGCGACATCAGCGCTGCTACATTCTTTCCCATAAGCGCACTTGTCTCCATGGTCGAAATAAAACTCTCAATGCCGCCTGTGTACCAGACACCCGGCGCAAGGAGCGGGTCTTCAAAAGTCACGCGCGGGTACAGGAAAGGGTAGGGGTGCCATATCTTCTCGTATGACCAGCTTATCTCTTCGCTGGGAAGATCAGTGATGTACCCGGCTTTCTTTACTTTTGGTTGTTCGAGGCCTAGGATGTCTCGGATGAATGCTTCGTTTGGACGGGTGGGGGAAAAGATCTTGTAGACGTAGTGCTTTGTCTTGGACTCTGGTTCTTCTTCTGAAGAAGATGGAGCGTCCACGGTGCGGAGGGTGCTGATACTCCAGAAGTTTGCTGGGCCGACGCCTTCCTCAGCGTTGCCGAGGTCTGTACCGGCAGGGAGAGTAGTAAGGATGGTTTCCGGAGGAAGATCGGACGGGTTCTTCAGGTTGAAGTATTTGCCTGATAATCGATGTGGTGAAGAGAAGAGGGTTACGTAGAGAGTGTGGAAAGGAATAGTGTCCGGGGTGTGTTCGAGTGCTGGAGAGACCTTGATATCGGAGTACTGGTATGGACCGGCAATGACAACTTCATCAAAATCGGCTCTTTTTTGTCTAATGCTCTGCTCATCTTTGAAGTTAAGCGTAACGGTGTTGTCCTTGTTCCGGCTGATGGCTGTAACCGTGTGGTTGAGTTGCACGTTCGCTTGCGCAGATTTGAGCATTCCATCAAAGATGCGCCAGTTACCTCCCTCCACAGCCACGGCACCGTCTGTGGCAAGGCAGACCATAGACTCAAGCCCGTGAATCAAAGGCAGATTCTGACCATAGTTGACGCGCGTGCTCGCCTGGATTAGTTCCCGAGAAAAGTCAGGGGATACATTGTTCTTCTCCAGGAACGTAGCTCCAGATGTGGACGTCGCATCCAGCAACCCCACCGAGGCAGCAGCAGCGGTAAGAGACTTGAAAGGAAACAACGGCTCTTTATAGAGTTGGAGGAACTTGCTGACAGTGCTCTTCATGAGGTTCTGGGCACGCACTGGGGCCAATCCATAGCGCCACAAAAGCTTCGCAATATTCCACCAGCTGGAGGAATCCTCCATCACGTAGGCGAACTCCTTTCCATCCCAGATACCGATGGCGTCCCTGTTCCCGGTGCGCTCAAAGCTGGCGCCCCTGACGTCAAGACCAAGCTCTTTGGATGCATTGACGAGGTTGTAGTTTACTTGGACAAAGATGGATGCGCCAAGTTCAATTGGGAATGCTGGATCATCAAACACATTGACTGTCGTTGAGCGGCCACCGACGTAGGAAGCACGCTCAAAGACAGTGATATTAACAGGTACTCCGAGTAAGTCTGCATACTTGCGCAAGTTGTATGCCGTAGATGCTCCAGCTGCCCCAGCTCCTACCAGGACGTCAGTAAGTAGGCTGATATTAGCGAGGTAATTCTTACCAATAACCGCAACTTGTTTCGGCCCAGGTTCAACCGACTTGAGGGACGACCTTGCCCCACTAAGCTTGGGAATTGGAATGAATGCTAGAGCTGTAGCATAACAAAGAGCCCAGACAAAGAGGCACCATCTAAACCTGCCGCTAAAGAATGGCTCCATGACGGAGCTTAGCGTATGCTCGTCAAGCCTTGTGCCTGACTACGGTTTCTAGATATCGCGTCTAGATTATTTCAAGCCAGGGTGCCCCAGGTGTAATGTGAAGTTCCCGATAGACAGATTGATGAATTCTACCCTGATGAGGTTAATTGGGATGGAAGTTGAAGCTATCGAGCGAGCTGACGATGTAACAGACACAGAACGCTAACCCCGATACGGAATGGCGCCCCTGACCCCATATCGCTTATCGCCCAATCCATAAATTTTTTCTGCTATAGAGCAGGCCCTCGATCTCTACAATCGCATCAACGTCTTATTTCGGCCTCATATTGACGCTATCTGCGCAGAGATTGAATTCCCCGCTATCAGATCACTTTTCTTTGCTCGCACCGCAATTACCGCAATGGATCCATACGATAGCGACTCCTCCGGTTTCGAAGATGAGGGGGACTACACTGAGACCGGAGTCGTACTTGGGTACGCCTCTGAGGAGATAATCGAGGACGCTGTTACCCATATTGGTGGCTGTCCGGTAAGATACCTTACTTAGCGAATTTAATGTCTTAAATCACAAATACTGAGATCATAGATTCATAGACATGGCTAGACGATTCTACCCCGCCCTCCGGAGAGTTCGCCAAATGCAAAGTGTGCAACAACCCAATGCTGCTCCTCCTCGAACTAGATGGCGAACTATACGAACACTTCCCAGACGCCGATAGACGTCTTTATATCTTCTCCTGCCCCCGCAAAGTATGCAACCGAAAGCCAGGCAGCATCCGAGCTCTTCGCGCAACGAGACAACATAAGAGCCACCAGCCGCCTCAGAAGATCGAGAAGCAGGAACCAGAGAAGAAAGAGGTGGAACAATTCCAGACGCCCAAGCCGGATCTTGGTGCTAGCCTGTTCGGGAGTTCAACTCTCATCAACAGCGTCTCCGCGAACGCAAACCCCTTCTCGTCGAAACCAGCATTTGGCTCTACACAGTCAGCCAACCCTTTCGCTGCGCCTGTCGCTAGCCCGGCGCCGGCATCCACGAAGTCTACTCCCAACACCCTCGCTGAAAGCTTCGCCGACAAAGTCCGCGTTTCCTCCCCGCCCCCATCCACCCAATCCGCCGAGCCAACTGGCCCACTAACGCCTTGGCCATCGCAATCGGAATTCCCAGAACCTTACACAAACTTCTACATTGACGCCGAGGGCGAAACCCTTTCGCGCCCACCAACCCCTAAGATCCCCGACAACGTCACAATCGATACCAGCGAAGACGCCGAGGGGGGCAGCGGCGGCGCAGATGCGAAAGACGACCTCGAGTCTGACATCGATAAGGCGTTCCTTAAGTTCTCCACCCGACTAGGCCATAACCCGGAGCAAGTGCTGCGTTATGAATTCCGGGGTGCCCCGCTGCTATACTCGTACACCGATGCCGTGGGGAAACTGTTGCATGACAACACCCCTTCTGCTGTGAAAATTAGCACAAAATCGAGCGGTGCGAGCCGTCTGCCGCGGTGTCAATCTTGTGGCAGCGAAAGAGTGTTTGAGCTGCAGCTTGTCCCGCATGCGATAAGTGTTCTTGAGGAGGGCAGGCCAGGGGTTGGCCTTGGGAAGGATGATGGCGGGATGGAGTGGGGAAATATCATTTTGGGTGTCTGTAACAGGAATTGCGGACCCAAGGAGATTGGAGTCGTTGGGTATAGGGAGGAATGGGCTGGTGTGCAGTGGGAGGAGGCTGCTAAATAGATTTGGTAGTACGCTTATGTGGTTACGTCTTATGTTGATGATGAATATAGACTTGTTTGAATCATGAAAAGCTACCGGTTCAGGTTCAGCCAGTCTTATGCTTGTTGGCATTGTCAGCGGGATTGTCGCTGATATGTTAAGTTAGACAGGATACCTCTCGGATCTATAACAGATACAGGATAGAGGAAATCGGGTTGTCATAGGTAGGTAGGTATAGAATGATGGAATGAGGAGAAGCAAATACACAACGCCAATGCGCCAGTCCAGACTTCCCAATCCTCCCCATGCTGTCTCATAATCATTTGCTGGAGCTCATCTCAACGACTCAAGCCGGACATGGTCCGTTTTTTGATCCGCGCAGACGGATCGGATACGTCAAGATCTTCAAGATCTATGATATTATTCAGTAATGCGAAGTGAAATTTGTTGGTTGGAGATACGCTTAAGCAGCCTGCTCGAAGCCCCTCCGGATAACGCGACCGAACATGTCAACACCGACACGCTCGCTCTTGACCTCACTGCGCGCCTCGTTTTCCTTGTTTGTGGGAACCTTGACAACAGTAGTTGAACCAGACTTGTCAACCTCCCAGCTGCAAACCTCGGTGACGAACTTCTCGAGGGCCTCGCTGTTTCGCACGTCGAGCCATTGCTCGAGGACCTCGGCGTTGATCTCACGGAAAGCCTTGCCGACCTCAACAGCGATGCGGATGCGGACGAGCTCCTCGAAGCCAGCAACGTCGGCAACAAGATCGGCGTAGAGGTCGTCGCTGTTCAGCGTTGACCAGAACTGGGCGTATTGGGCGGACTCAAGGAGAGAGGATAGCCGGGCGAGCTTCTGAACGGACTCGACAAAGTCGGATGTCTGTGCAGCCGCGGTCTCGGCTTCGGAAGAGGGGAAAGGCTGAGTGTAGGCGGGGAGCAGGGCGAGGCAGAGGGAGAAGGCGGGAGAAGGGAAGACGGTAAGGGCCTTGACGAGGACATTGGTGACAGTCTCAGGCTGGAGGAGGTGAGGGTTGAATTGGTAGCTGTGTCGGATACAGTTAGCAAACAGGCGTAGATTTTGGCGCTGCTAGGAGTATGATATGGTTGAAAATGGCTTTCAGATAGTAATGCTCAACATGCCCAATTGGGTATCAGGTAATAGGAAACGTGATAATAAGTGAGAATTCTACATCATGCAAGCCATGGCCGCCAGAAGCCGAGGGATACTGATCGCGATCGTGAAACAATGGTAAAAGGCGCACTCACAGCTTGAGCAGAGCCAGGTTGGCGTAGCAGTCGAATGTCCGGTCCTCGCACTGTTGAACCACGTAGTCCTGGAATACTGTGGTGGTCTCGGGGTTGTACCGGTCGAGGCCGCTGAGGATGGCCTCGATGTTAGCCGGTCGTGTCTCGCACTTGTCGAAAGCGACGCCCATTGTGACGGATGATGTGTATGGAGAGGAGGGGCTGGATTCGAGGCTCGTTCTTCAATGCGGGACAAAATTGAGGATTAATTTTCGATTGTGTTGCTGTGCGGCTATTCCGGCCGGAATAACCCCAATGCGGTGCGTTTATCCGGCTGGTATGTAGATCGGCCTGGTGCTTCTTTATGTTTGGTCACTCCGCAATGCGCACATTTACTTTATGTGCTAGTACTGGTACTACGTCGGTTACTCTGCTGAGGGGAAGGAACATCATAATGCGGAGCTGGGATTTAAATATCCCGTCTCCTCATGGTGAGCGCATGTCTTTCCAAAGTATCTAAACATGCGGTACCTAATGTCGCTCAGATACCTTTGGCTCTTGAGCCTGACTCTAGCTGTTATTGCACAAGTGGACTATTCTCAATATGTGAATCCTTTTATTGGGTCTGAAGGCCCCTTTCCAGGGCAAGGCTATGGAGGGGGCGACATCTTCGTCGGCGGTGCTCGTCCCTTTGGAGTAGTCAAGGTTGGAATCGACACTACAGCGGCGAACTGGAGCACGGCTGTGCTGAATGGAGGCTGGTCTCCAGATGGCAACGTAACAGCGATAAGTATGTCTTGGGGCTGCTTGAGAGACTCTTTTGACTGGGTCTAGCGATGATGCATGAAAGCGGCACTGGCGGCGCTCCGAAGTATGGAATCATTCCACAAATGCCCTTGACGTCCATCGACACGCCCGTAAACATACTTGACAACCTGACATATAGTCAACCAAGGGTACTCGCCACGTAACACATCTTTGTTTCCACCAGCTTATCCTGCTCAGGTCGGTCATGATACGGCGAGTGTAGGATACTTCAAGACGCAACTGCAGAACGGCGTTCAGATAGAACTATCGGGCTCCCGTCACGCCGGTATCATTCAGTACAACTTTCCTGCCGGGGAGAAACATGTCCTGGTTGATGTCTCTCATGTAAGCAAGCCATTAAATTTGGCACCAAGCTGGGGCTGACTTGTTCTCAGTATCTTCCCGGATCACCGAATGATCCAAACAGTCAATTCTACATTGGTGGAGAGATCCAAGTCCACGATAATGGGCAGGCTTGGTCTGGTTACGGGACATATGTAGGAGGCTGGAATAACGGTATATAAGATAGACGCCCACCAGGTCCCAGGTCTATGCTAATCATGCAGGCGCACCGTTTACTGTGTACTTCTACGGAGAGTTCGATATGGCACCGGAAGCCGCCCGATTATTCAGAGGGCCAAACACCGATCCGATGCGAGGGTACCAAGGCCTTGCAAATGGCCGGCCAAGTTTCGCAATCTACGATAACTTGACAAACACTGCGACCTCGGGACCGATGAATGATCGTGTGGGCGGAACATTTACTTGGGACGTGGACGAACAATTGAGCATTACCTCAAGGATAGGGATCTCCTTTATTTCCGTTGAAAAGGCGCAATTGTATATCCGCTCTGAGATTCCCTCTTGGAGGCTCAACGACACGGTAGACTCTACCGTTCAAGTGTGGAACGATGATGTCTTTAGCAAGATTCAAGTTCCGCTAGATGATACGGCCAACCTGACAAATGTGCGGCTGCTGTATAGCTCTCTCTACTTTATTCACCTGATGCCATCCGACAGGACTGGTGAGAATCCGCTCTGGGAATCGGACGAGCCCTCGTGGGATGATTTCTACACTCTTTGTCAGCCCCCCATAACCGTTATCTCGCAGCTTACTGACTATATCAGGGGACATATTCCGCTGCACCGTTAGCTTCTACCACATCTTCCAACCTGTATACTACGAGTCGATGATCCGCGGACTCATCGACATCTGGAGGTGTGTCTGCTCCCAAATCAAGCGAGGGATTGGCTAACAAAGAAAGGCATCAAGGATTCCTCCCCGACGGCCGCTCTGGGAACTGGAACGGTCTCGTTCAGGGCGGTTCAAATGCCGACAATGTCCTAGCAGATGCGTACGTTAAAGGCCTCCGTGGCGCAATTAACTGGACAGACGGGTATGCCGCCATGAAGACAAACGCGGAGGTCGTGCCGTACAACACACATGATCCGACTGACTACACCGCAAGTACTAAAGAAGGTCGAGGAGCCCTACTTGACTGGCTCGAACTCGGCTACGTCTCTAAAGACCGAAGTACGCGCTGCATTTCTCGTACAGTGGAGTATAGTCTCAATGACTTTGCCATCAGCCAGGTCGCGGCGGGTGAAATGCCGGGTGACCAGGAGAAATATCTTCGTCGCTCAGCGGGGTGGCAGGAAATATGGAATCCGAACGTGAAGAGTCTTGATTTCAATGGATTTCTCGCCCCGAAATTCTCCAATGGTAGTTTCAATGAATCGGGATATGATCCGCTATATTGTTATGGGTGCGAGTGGAGCGACTACACCTACGAGGCGGTTCCTTGGGGTAAGCTATCCTGGATTTGCCTCCTCTTCCTTGAAGCAAGACATGGTGTGATACTCACATACGGCTTCAGAATACTCGTTCGTGATCCCACACGACATGCAAACCCTAATTGACTTCATGGGCGGTCCTCAGATGTTTGAGTCACGGCTTGACTTGATGGTACCATATTGATCTCATGCTTTTGAATGAAAAAACTAACTTCGTAGTTTAAACCAAACACCTCGGTACAAGCCCTTGGTCCTAACGGGGCAGGGATAACAACTCTTATGAACATCGGGTACTGACCCTGGCCCATCTGAGTGTTAATGGAAACCAATGTGAACCTAAACTGATAGTCTGACTTAGAAACGAGCCCGATTTTGCTACGCCTTATCTCTATAACTACATCAACAAGCAATGCAAATCTGTCCAGAGGACGAAAGAGCTCGCTTATCAGTAGTCCGTGACCCTTCCATACACCTTCCTCTGAGGAACTGAGCAATTCAAGGGATCACCGGATAAACCAACTAACAATATATCTACAGCTTCCACGACGGTCCTTCCGGCATTCCAGGAAACTCAGACGCCGGGGCAATGAACACCTGGCTCCTCTGGTCAATATTAGGGATCTACCCCATCGTGACAACGGATGTGTACCTGCTTGGCTCGCCGTCGTTCAAGGATTTGAACATGACGATCAACGGGAATGAAACGCTACGGATTCGAGCTACAGGGTTGGAGGACGGGTTTTACGTGCAGAGCGTCAAAATCAACGGGGCAGATTGGAAGAAGAACTGGTTTCAACATGGGGATGTTTTGCAGTCTGGCGGAGTGATAGAGTTCGATCTTGGAAGCGAACAAGTTGTCTGGGAGGAAGGGGACGTGCCGCCCAGCCCTGGTCATGTCGAGATCTGAATGCACTACGTCATTGAGTATGGCATGCCCTCCGCGTGTACTACTGTACTACTCCTGCTGGTGACGCAGACGGTTTCGCGGACGGTCTCTTAGGAGTAATGCTCAGAGCGTTGACGTGCAGCGCAGTGGCATGAAGAGGCAGGAATCCGAATGGACCGACAGTAACCATCCTGTGACCTGCATACAGTCCGCATCAAACTGGTAAATATAGAACCTCCGAGAGACGGCCAAGCGCAAAAGGCCCGTGAACGGGATGTCAAAGTCGGAGCCCAGGACAGCCTCGTGCGCTGACGGTGGAAAGTAAAATATAAGCCGAGTGGATAATCGGCTATTTTTGGCTCGATCTCAATTGAGAAAAAAATGACTTGCGTCGGATGAACCGAAGATTATTATAATTCTCATCTCCTAGACTGAGATCTTGAAGTCAAAGAAAAGGGGTAACAGGTTCCAGGCGAGGGACACAGGACTATGCAGGGACCCAGGTATATCATGAGTGAGACGCATTTTCAGCATATCAATCCGGCCTGACTGACAGCGGGCGGCTAGATACATTGTTGACTTCCAACTGCAAGGAGTATGCAGGTGAAACAATCACTCCTGGACAGTGGAACTGGACGGTGACTTGAGAATTAAGATGTTGACTGAGTCAGGTCTCAGTCTTAGGGATGTTAAAATGTCGTCACAAAACGGACTGTGACCGACACAGCGAAATGTCCATGTTTTTTATGACGGTCAGAGACGACATACACGTGACTAAAAGTGGGTTAGTACTAACCAATAATCAGGCGCCCTGCCTAGCTAATAGGCTTCTAGATTGGGACTAGCGCTTTTTTATGCTACGGGAGCTAGACCCTTTAAGGTATGCCAAGCGCCGATCTATCAGTCTTGTTTCGCTGTGACCGTCACACTGGTCATTTAGGTGGTCACAGACGGTCAGACATATGTCGGACCGCACCCCTACTCAGTCTCACAAAGCCAGTGAGACGGTGGACCAACTAAGACACAAGCGGCTAGACAGTCAAGAGTCTTGAATTCTTGACTGGACAGCCACAGTCCTTTGTTACTTGTCAACGACAGGGGTTCCTGTGCTTACAGCTGCGCTCCTGGTTCCAGACCCAAGCTTATCTCGACATGCAGCGTGTGATACAGCGCTGCAAGGGCAATTTGGTATTTCGGCCCCAGCAGTTCAAGTGATGGGCGAACTGCGAGCAGAAATCTCCCACGGATCGACAGTGGGATCAACACCGCCTCCATTCCAATCTCCATCGGCAATTAGATCGAGCTATCTAATTGCCACCATCCGGCTCGCTTTCGAACTGGTCAACTCGCCGACCTCGGGGAGCTTCAGGAGGGAGGACTTGGCCGTCAATGACTCAAGACGTTGGCCGACTTCGAGAGGGTTACGAGGCCCGCGGGTGCCGAGAGTCCACTGCCGTGCATTGGCGGACGACAGTTATAAAAACCTCAGCATCTTAGATGCTTGGAAGTTGGCAAAAACGGGCCAGGAACGGTGGACTCACCCTGTGGACTCCTGAGCCAGCTGTTATCGGGCCAATCACGCCCCCGTACGGGTTGTACCCCGAGGAGCCTGTAACCCACATGTTTCACCTTGATGTCTTTCATTTTGAATCAGTAACTGCATTGGATAGCTGCCTTTTTTCCCTTCCAGAGCTTCACACCAATGGAACCTTGCACGACAAGAAAAGACAGAGAAAGTCCCGACAGGGCAGACAGGAGTCGCGTACCTGAGCCCTGAGTCAGCCAGTCTGATAATTGATTGGAAGGCGGGCAGTCACAGACCCCGCTGATCCACCGTGTGCCGGCTGGAATGAGACTAGCGCAGAGCCAAGTCCCTGAAGGTAGCCCAGATAGGATTAGCTCTTGGGGTAGCTTCCTGTTTAGGCGCACCCCTGAACGCCATCCGCTGCAGAAACAAACAAAGAGTTTCCAGTCCGGCCTGATAGGCGGAGGCGCTGGGTAAAAATATCAATGAAATCATCAGACAGAATGGCCCCGTCTCAACTCTCAACGGGCTTAGCCTCCTTTCTCAGACTCTGCCCGCCCTCTTCTTCTCCAACTTCCCTCCTCGTTATCCTCGACCCTCGATCTTCGACCTCATCATCTCCTCCCTCTCCTCGTTGACTGGGCTCAATCCCATCCTCGTGCGTTTCAACCGCACGTCCGTTCTTTCCTCCCACCAACCGTCACTCCTTCCGGGCCCTCCGCCCCTTTATTGCCTTATATCGGCATCTGCACCTGCCGAACCACGCTCTTTAGCTAGCCCACAATCAACGAGCTCAACATGACACTCTTTCGAAACCTGGCCCTTCTAGCGGCCTCTATCGCCCCTGTCGTCGCACAAACGTGGACGCACTGCAATCCCACCAACCAGACTTGCGACCCCAACCCAGCGCTCGGAACAAACTACACCTGGGCCTTCAATGAGACCCTTGACGACCAGATTTGGAACGTGACGAATGGCGAGATCAACTACACCGAGGATGGCGCTGAATTTACAATCGCGAAGAAACTCCAGTCGCCCACTATCCAGTCCACCTTCTACATCTTCTTTGGTATTCTCGAATTCCACGCCAAGATGGCCAAGGGCGGCGGTATTGTTAGTAGCGTGGTCCTGCAGTCGGATGACCTAGATGAGATTGACTGGGAATGGGTCGGATACAACACGACGGAAATCCAGACCAATTACTACAGCCAGGGAGTTACGAACTACAAGAACGGTAAATTCTTCTATGTTGACAACGCCGACACGGAATTCCACAACTACACCACCTACTGGACATCGGAGAAGCTGGAATGGTGGGTGGATGGCGAGCTCCTACGGACACTTACCTACGATGAAACTACGAACAGCACTGGAAGCACCTATCCGCAAACGCCCTGCAATGTACGCATCGGTATCTGGCCCGCCGGTGATCCCAGCAACGCCCAGGGTACGATTGAGTGGGCTGGGGGTGAAGTCGATTACGATGCAGGCCCGTACACGATGACTGTTAAGGATGTGCGCGTGCACGACTTCAACAGTGGGAAGGAGTATGAGTATGGTGACAAGTCTGGCACCTGGGAGAGCATCAACGTTATCAAGTGAGCTTCTTACCGTCCAATGTTTGTTTCCAAATACTAATGTCGCAGGGGTAACTCTACCGCCTCCGAGGAGATCAACAAGCCCAAGCCCAAGTCGCTGTCGGAGAAATGGGACGATCTGCCTTCGGGTGCCAAAGCCGGTGTTTACGTGGGAGCCGCCGCTGCCGGAGCGGTTCTGCTCGCCCTGTTTATCTTCTTCTTCATCCGCCAGCGCAAGAAGGGCCGTCTCGAGCACGCCCTTGACGACGCCAAGTTCGAATCCGAGCGCAATGAGATGAACACCTACCAAGGCAACTGGAAGCAGAGCGAATGGAGGAATGGGGGCTACCAGCCCGTGCAGTAACATCCCTTGCTGCTAAATAAAAAACAAAACAAATCCTCCTCGACGATGTAAAGACAAAACACCGGCCCGGTCTCGGCCGTGAACCCACCTGCAAGGGCGCTTCCAGTCTTTGCACTGTTGACTGTGAGACGAAGCCAACCCCTGCGCGGCTTTGCAGGCGAACTTCGCGCGGGGCTGCCCTAACATCAGGTCGACTCCGGATCATGACCCTTACTCTTTCCCTCGCTACCTACATACCTCTATAACCATCTCTCGCCCTCTGGTGCAATCTTTCCCAATCTCCTTATTCATGTTTATATCTAGCATACTTCCGTCTGCGTCTGGTTTGGTTCACGATCGCTGTTAGGCTCTGGTGTTCTTTTTCTTCTCTGTACATACTTAAGATGGTTCTCTTTGGTGGCGGTCTGCACTGGCTCCTGTACCACTATAGGTCTATAGGAAGATCTCACCCTGCTATAGGATCTGGTCGCGTGTGCAAGGCGTCTAGGGTTCAGTGCATATACGTTCACTCGCTTCATTCTATCAGTAAATCTTGAGTGATCCTATCTATCCTTGACTGGTCACCCCTACAATTGCCATGGTTGTCAGTGCCTATTTTACTGACGAACATCGTCACTGGCGATAGTGAGCACAGTAATAGTCTGTCTGCATCATCTCGGTATCTTCCAAACTAATTTGTCCCCCAACCTGCCAGACGCGCTCTTCCCAAAGCATCTCCGGCCGCGACACAACGTACCTTATGGCATCAAGCAGGCCACAAATCAATGTCATAGCGGCCATGGGAGCAAGGAACTTCGGCCTGGCGACCTCATTTGACTGTTAGCTTGACCTCTATCCGAGACGTCCTCGCCATAATCAAATCGCAATCCCGCCTGAGTTTAAGCGCCACTCACGACCACTGGACGAAAGACGCCATTGTTTGAGGCCCATGGTCTACGAGAGTAAGAAGCAGATCCGACGAGCACTTACTGCGTACGCACTGGAAAGGGAGCAGAGAGATAATATATATATACACAGAGACCGGACTATTGGCGGGCTTGTCAGCTCCTTTAGCCAGGGATCCGGCATAGAATAGCCCTTGAGGCTGTGGCTTGTCCTTGATTTAGCCACAGCATGAGATCGAAGTCGAAAGGCCTCTTTGCAACTCAAAGTCCACAGGCAAACGTGTTGAATGGAAGGTTCCTCGGCTAGTTTCGATATGGTTCCAGTCAGCCCGCATGGATAGGAACGGGCTGTGTTGCTAGAATACCTGCCATTCCTTGGACACAGCCAATGCCTCTTTCGTACTCGGGTACGCCTAACATGGGAATACCTGAAAGATCACTTACTGGATTGTTTGAGAGCTGCAGAAACTGCAAGCGCCCAGCATGGTTTACCATCCCATTTGGATATACTTCGCCGACGAGATACCGGTTTGCCTACCCACTTGGGATTATTGCAATGCATGTGAATCAAGGATAGCTCCTAGCCTCAAGCTCAATTTGTACACAACTCCCATTTTGGCAGTTCTGCTTTTGATAATGAGGTAGGGTGAATGGTCGATGTCTTCGCCGGCGTACAAGGTTGACTGATCAGTGCTACAGCCCAGTGATTGCCTTAAAACAAGTTTGAGATAATCCAGGGTTGATGTAATCAGAAGGCTAGAACGAGGAAACATGAGCTCTGTCCTTCAGAATTCGAGACTGCGGTGTCTGTGGGACTGAGTTAGGGCTTTGTCGTTTGTGCCTGAGGCCTAAGGCGTCAACACCAAGGCATTGTTCAACAGGAGGGAAGCGTGTACAGATGATCAAGCTTCTCTCTAAAACATGCTTGCGGCAATTGAGAAGCTTATGTGCCTTACGACGGACGTATAAGAATCGCGGGCAATGATTTCAGGTCTAAGTAAAAACTCCAGCTGCAAGGTGAGAGCTTTCCCACGGCCTCCAGTAAAGTAGATAGAATACAGACCTGCGTGTCGACCTACTAAAGCACCTAGTAAAGTAAACTTTTGGATTGAGGTACGTTTGCAATTGTCCAACGTGGTGCGCTCGGCATTATCCAAACTTGAACAAATGGGTTTATTACACTAAAGGGTGAAATCTACTCCCAGTCCTGAATCATCCCCTCCCAGGTTGAAATAATCATCGAACATAGAGCTCATGGGGCCGGTGCCTTCAAAATTAAACAGGTCACCTGGATGCGATGTCTAAAGCGGTAAGCCGCCGGAAGATTCGTCGAGGGGGTTACTTACCAGAGGGTCCCAGTTCGACATTGTGTCAACCGGTATATCAACATTCACCCCTGGCACCTGATCCTCATCGAGGCTCTTGACCGTCCTTTCCAAAACCGGCAAGCACACCTTCCCGACATCTTCCACGGCGCTAATCAGCACGTCATTCATGCGTCTGTCGCCATCCTTAAGCCCGTCAATCATTCCCTTGACTTGCGCCACGACAAGACTAATAAGCAGGTACCCCTTGACATTTGTCTCACCAGCTTCGATAACCCTCACACACCACGCTTTTGCGTCGTCTAGCACAGAAAGAAGGTCTGGGCGCAGGGGAAAGGGGTTTAGGCCAGCATCCTCCTGTAATTGGGCTCGAAGTTCCATGATGAGTATGACCGCTGCTTGGCTTACGGCGGTTGGGTAGAAGCCCGAGCTGCATGAAATTAGGCGTGGAAGGCCGCCATCCTTATCGTTATCGGGAAATATATCAGGATTCACAATTCCGTTCGACAAGCCAGATGTAGGAAGGCACGCGGCTCTCCATATCTTCAGCGAAGAGTCGACGACTGATCTTCGTGAAAAGGCGTAGGTTGTTCCGTGAAGTGACGGGCCATGGTACGGAGCATGAAGAGCGGAGAAATAGCGTTGCATAAGAAAGTCGACCATCTCAATTTGGTGTTGGAAGGATAGCGGACTTGCAGATGAATCAGTGAAATTTCGCAGAGTCTGGCATAGCTCTCGATATGCCGCGCGCAGTTCAGCATCGAGCTGGAGAGTCTGCTTGTAAGTTCCCGGGGAATCAAGGTCATTTAAGAACTTGACGACCGCCAGACGTTGAGGCAAAGTCCTCCGGAGTGCTATTGCAAAGGATGATTGGGTTGTCTCGTAATCAGGCTTCGATATAGGCTCTTCATCCTCAAGCTGCTCATCGTCAAAATTACCGGGAGGGACGGCGTCAAAGTCGGAAAGTGAGATTAAAGGAGCGCAGCCATAGGACAGACTTGACTGAAGATTGATCTCAAGTATGGTATTCCAGAGTCGCCGATACATCTCGGCGACAAATACCGTTCTCTGGGGAAGGTGGCTTGGGTCCCTATGGAGACCCATGTAAATGGCCTTTCTGAGCAAAGCCCCAGCCGAGACCCATGCCACATCCCCGCCAACTCTCACTTGCTCCTGGGCAATTAACAAGAGCAGGTTTGTTTGCATGGCCTCGATGTTGAGTCTCGCTTTGTACTTTGGTCCAGACATCCATACCTGGGCTTCATATATCCACTGCGTAGCTGAGGTCCGTAGCGAGAACTGATCGTCGTATGTGATTGCGCCTATTGCAAGAACAAGCTTGAGCTGTTTTACAAAGTCTAGATCTTGCTCCCTTTCGCTGCTCCAGAGCTTTTCATATTTCTTATAGAAAGTAGGGATGTGGAGAATTCGGTACAGGGACTCGGTTCTTCGAAGATAGCGATCGACTAATGTGTCACAAATGAGTCGTGAAGGTAATGTGGAAGGCATAGGGGGCCAAGGAGGTGTCCGTTGTGCTTTGATGCGCCTGGCCAGGGCTTTGCATTTCTCTATGCCAGCACAGGCGTCGGAAAACTCATGTATATAGAGCTCAACAAATTTGAACAAGTCACGAGCCGAGTAGGCTATACTAACAGCCCAGTGACTTTGGCCGAGTAAGCGTGTCTTGAGGCTGAAACCACAGGCAATTGGCTCACGGTGTTCCGGATCCGTCTTGTAATGAAGGTGGAATGTGCCGCTTATGTGGGAGCTCGTTGCTTCGATGTCTGGGTACGAAGCATGGGCGGGACGTGTTATCTTCGCCAGCTGCTCTTCAAGCTGATGAATCTTTGACCTCAACCTCGTTGTTTCATCATCTGGACTAGACTCGGCTCTCAGCGAGCATGGGTGGATGGGCGTTCCCAATGCACCAGTTGCTGAACTCAGAGATTCAGCTGGCGGAGTAAGCTGCTGCCCGGACGAGACTGAAGAGGATCCAAGGTCTTCATAGATACATTTCTCGGTTCTGGAACGCAAGCAGTTACTGCAGGGTCGTCCTCGATCGCATTTAATTTTGCGTAAGCGGCAAAGCCTGCATGAGACTTTAGGCCGTCTGCGTCGCTTTCCTGGTCTCTCTATGACAGACTCCATGAAGACATGTTGTCTCCTGATGCTGTGAAAATGGAATCAACGACGGTCAAAGGAGATGGAGAGAGAGAGAGAGAGAGTGACGTAGACGGATGGGATGCCCTTATCTCCGCCGTTATGCCCGATTAGGAAGGAAAGAGCCGACGCCGGGGCCGGGGCCCTTGGAGCTAATATCCCGACTGATATATCAATACTGCCATTATTATGACGTTGGTTCGAAATCAAGATCTAATATCCCTGCGCTTGAAGTCTACAACTTGGACGGATTTGCCGCAAACATTGGCAGATCTAACCAGCTCATAAACAGGACGATGCCTTGTGACTTGGTATAATGATACATACAGTAAACAATGTCTATCTTACCAACTCGTCAACCCCTTCAACCGGTCAAAGCCTCCTCGCAGCTGGGAATCAGGATGCACAACCTTCCCCTGCAGGAGTGTGTAGTTTACAACCCCTTCACAATGCTCAGGCCGAACCCTCGCCAGCCAAATCATCTGCTGTTCCTTCTTACGGTAGATCAGCACGTTGGCCGAGAACTTGTGGCCGCCAACATGGGAAACAAAGAAGATCCCTACGCCACCAGGCCGTTCGTCGTCTGCGTCGCGATACAGGCCGTGTGGCCGGAGATGCCTCTCAAGCTCTTTTTTGATCAAGGGTGCTGTAATGCCGCATCGTGCATCGCGCCGTTTGTGTGAGCAGAGGAGCACGACATGGTCGTATTCGCATGGTCGAGATTTAAGTCGGAAGTCGGGCGGTGGTGAGATTGTCTTCGACGGGTGTGATAATGGCGCGTCGATGAAGTGGTTGATGACCTCCTTAACATCCCCAGGACTCACGGCGTCGACGAATGTAAATGATGGGAGAAGAAGAACGGTGGTCCCGTTGCCTTCTTTAGTCTCATCCCCACTGAAATCTGGAGATCTCAGATTTGACGCAGAGATCATCATGCGCTACTATATAATTAGCTTGTTCTGCCATGATAGAGAGACTTTGGACACTCACACCGTGCTGAGAAGAAGCTCCATCAAAAGCCTCCATCAAACTCCCTCGCTCATGCTCCACATGCTGCTTCCAATCTGACCTCCCCGTCGCAACTAGGACGTGGGTATGAAACTGCTTAATATGACCGTAGAGCGGTCGCGATTCTTCGATCTTGACTTTTTCTGGGAGGTTTACTGTGCAGTCTGCGCAGTCTTTCTTGCAGTCTGGGCCGTCTTGTTTGGGGTCAACGGTTGGAAAAATGTAGTCATTGCGTTGGAGGCCGGTTATTGAGAGAAAGGAGCGAAGCATTGTGCTGACTCTAGGCAACTGTAGGACCAGGCGGTCTTGAATAGGGTATCGATACTGGGAAGATTCGTTGGACGGAATGAAGTTGTGGTGAGCGTCAGCTATATACCCCGTTCCCCGGCCTCGGAGATAGCACCCCGAATTTCCCGAGGATTATCCCCGAGGGCCGAAAGAAGGTACCGAGTATACTCCGGCCTAGGATTGGTCTGGCTTTTGGAGCACGTATAGGAAATTTATCTACCTAGCTCAGGTCGTTAGTTCCAGTCCCGTCTGTTTTGTTATTTTCCGACGTTCTACCTGCCTATTATGCAGATATGGCTCACTGTGACTTGGTCCTTGCTCTCGGCACTGTACAGCGGACTATGCAGTACAAGGCGTTCTTGTCTCCGGTTTTCCAGCAAGCACAAGACAAGCTACTAGACACAGCATAATTCTCACTCATTTTCGTCAGATGGATAGGTAGGAAGTAGATCCAGCCTGAGGCTCCCTTATGGGTATTTTATAGCCATAAATAGGTCCGTCGGAGATAATCACGTGTGAAAGGCGTTTGGGCACACTTTAAGTCAGAAATCATATCTCTGGCTAACATCACCAGAGCAAACGTTTCATACTGCTTCTCTATAAGTTTTATGTCGCTCGAGGCTCAAGTGTCTCATGGAAGACGGAAGAGCGGACGGTATTGCCCGAACAGGCTAAGAGGACCGGCCCGACACGTAAGCCGCGCAAGTCAGAACTCTGGAGTCCTGGACTCCCTCAAAACCCCGACAGGAGACCCTCTGGAATGTCAATTCCGAATCAAAGCCAAGGATGGCCGACATTCAGCCCCCCGAGCAGCGCATCCGGAAGAGAAGAAGGCGAACAATAGCCTGCTCGCAGTGTCGCAGCCGAAAACTGAAATGTGACCGCGAGTATCCGACCTGCGGCCGGTGCCTGAAGAGCAAAGCGCCCGCCAAGTGCTCGTACGAAGATGGCTTTCTATGGCAGCAGCCAAGCACTGTGGATTCGTCCTTTGCCGAGCGATCTGGAGCTTCAGCCCCGGCTAGCACACAGAGTCAGATGCAGTTGGTCGATCGGCCGGTTGCCCACCCGACCCCAGACTCGGGGATAAGCTCCTCTCGGCCTCAACTGACAAATTTGACGAATACGAACCCTACACCTGGCGAAAAGCGTGATCGGTTTCTCGAAACTGTCTTGGGCGCCCCGAAGGCTGCTGTCAACCAGGACTTCATGAATACTGAGCTATTGCACCGTCATCGACACCATCCTTCCAACCAGGACTCGCGTGCGGACTCGGTGCAGGACGATGAGCCTCCGGTTTCGCCGTCGCAGCAGCTAGATCTTTCGCCTCGAATCATGATACGAGGAAAGGATACAAAGACCCGGTACAATGGGTCCGGCATCTTCGCAAACCTCATTGCGCAGGTATGTTGGTTAAGCACAAGTTAGATACATCGCTAACTGGCCCAGTTTCCGGACCTCAGATCATTCGCAGAAGAAATCCGACTCGCCAGTCCTCATTTATCTGCTCTCCGGTTCGACCTAACGAGGGTTACGAGGGGCCTCTGGAAGAAAAAGATATTAAACGAGGCTGTTCAGAATCTAGACACGCCGTCTTTGATTGCGTTGTTGCCTTCTAGAGACACCGTCGACGAGCTAGTCGTTCTATATCTCACTCATGTCGAGTCGACGCATAGAATACTCCATATTCCCACGTTTTTGAAAGAATTGGAAGCGTTCTGGGACCAGAAGCACAACCCGGCCGTGGTGTCTCCAGCATTTGTTGTGCAGCTGCTCCTCGTCCTTGCTTGCGCTTGGAACCTTGCAGATTTCGCCACTCTCGAATTAAAGAATGGATCCAGCCTTGATTGTTATACCGCCATCAACTGGGTTAAGCATGCAGATAAGTGGATTGAGACTGCCCACATCAAGAGATCAGATATCGTGATCCTTCGGTTGCACATCCTTCTAGTAACCGCTCAGAAGAGCCTCGGGATGGGTCGGAGCAAAGCGTGGCTCACCACCGCAACTCTCGTGAAGCAGGCCATGCTAGCCGGTTATCATCGAGACACTAGCCTGTATACCAAGATCTCGCCATTTAACCAGGAAATGCGAAGGCGCATATGGATCACCATTCTGGAGCTGGACCTCCAGGTATCCTTTGAACGGGGCATGCCCCCATCCGTACAGGAGTCGGACTATGACACGGCAACCCCTTTGAATGTCAACGACATTGACCTACACGAAGCCGTGGAAGAGCTACCCACAGAGCGATCATTAGAAGACTTTACGGACTGCTCTTTCCAGACAATTCTGACACAGTCTCTTCCTTTACGGCTAAAGGTTTGCCATTTGATGCACTCTCCGCGGATCAGATGCCGCTATGAGGATATCCTTCGACTAGACTGGGAACTGAACCGGCATATGTCGAGGATACCGAATTGGAAGATGCCTGAACTCGGCCATATCAAAACAGCGGACAAGATTGCCCTGACAAAAGCCATGCTAGAGAACAAGATCGGCCTCAGCCTCTTGTCAATCCACACACCATTCGCAATCGAGGCGCCCCGAGAGCCGCTCTTCGCCCCTTCATCCCGGGCGCGACTGGAAATAGTGACTATGATACTATCGACTCAGAAACGACTGCAGGAGACGTCGCGGTCTTTATCTCTATGCAACCTTGGAGACTGGACCGTCCAAGCTTACTGCTCGATCTGCCAGTTACTACACGAGGGAGCCGCGAACCCTGGTCTTTCCCTTATTCACACACTCCCGGGTCTTCCAGAATCTCTGATATCGCTCGTCGAGGTGGCCCTAGCTTGCATGGAGAGTCGTCTCTTACTCGTAATCAAGGGTGCAAAGGAATACTTCTTCATGTCTACCATCCTGGCTCTAGTCAAAGCCAAGATGTGGGCGGTGCAGGCGACCATCTATAAGCAGGAGGTTGTCGAGCGGGTCATATTGTTTGCGCAAACGCTCTTCACGCGACACGCGAATTGTGCTCATTTGGGTGAGCTGGGTATGGGAAGCTTTAAAACTAATCAGGTCTGTACCCTAACTGTCCTCACTATGCAGGGGCATGGTGCTAACATCGTTATGGCTTAGGTGCCCAACTTGAACGTACCCCAGCAGTTTGTTCCTGAGATCAACCTGCCTATGCCGGAGGATTTTGGTCTGACGGTGCGTTTCTCTGGATGATTAGCTGCTACTGTTACTGATACGTACTAGGCGTCTACTGACTTGGACCCTTATTTGGGTGCTTTTGACTGGGGAGATATGGCAGGGTTCGCTTTTGAATAGCATGACCAAGTCAGTTGTCACAGCGGCCATGTCAAATGACCTGATGAGTGCGTGTGTGGTGCAAGCCTCGTCGCAAACACATCCGCGCTCTTTACCCAGCACACGAGTTCTGAGCTCGAGGTCACGGCTATCATACTCTTGCGAGCTTATGTGGAATACTGGAGACCTTGTCTCGAATTCAAGCTCCCCGCATCGAACACGTTGTTTTCACGCTTGGCTGTATTTGGAGCCAGTGGTTGAGCGCGAATTGGGCTTACTATTTCGCCATCCAGCATCACCGACTCGACATGGAGTCCGCGCACACTCCTAGGAACACTCCATGGACATCCGCTGGACTTACTAATTCACAATAATTGCGGATTAGACTTGGGCCCCTTTCCACCCTTCTCCGTCAAGCAACTCTTCGACTAAGTCGGCCGCTATCGATGGCCTCCATTTCGCAGGCGCGGCTTCATCGCTCAACATCCCGTTCTATGCTACTGTGGTGGTTCTAAGTCCTGGTGTTATTTAGGCTTCGCGTGGCTGAAACCATCTCGTCTAGTGGCCACCAATCTGTATATCATATGTATTCGGAGGCCTCATGATGTGCAGTTGTCTCATCGGGTAATTATTCTAGTATGGGAAGCCAAGGCTGGACCTGCTGTTCCAGTGAATCTCGGTTCTTCCAATTATATACACTGTCGAATCCAGAAGACCCTTGAGAAGATAGATCCCGTGGCTCCTGGGATCAATTTTGTTCTCGAGTAACGCTGGCTTACACCTTTGGTAGCTTACCCCTAGTAAGACATGTCTGAGTTCTTGCCTGTCCTTCTAATTTTACAAGGCATTCGGGGCTCTTACATGCAAAGACAAAGAAGCATCCTCGCAAATAACTAGGCACTCTAGGAAATCAATTCAGAGCTCGGCTTAGGCAACCCGTCGGTGTCAGCAACGTGGTAGCCACTGGACAAGGTATACGAGCTGTGGCTGGGGTATTTTTAGCACTATGAGACATCAGGTCGGCTACTGTATCCGTATGCGATGGTGAAAGGCCTATATAGTTCATTAGCTACTCACTCTTCAATCAACCCATCAAGCACGCAATCACTTCCCATCTTACCTTCGTTAGGCAAACCAATCCAGCCCTAACCCAAGGACTCAATCAGTCTCCAATCGTCCAAAATGTACAAGCTCCTCGCCCTCGCCCTCCTCGCCTCGAGCGTCTTGGCCATTCCGCAGGACGAGACGACTGCCACTGTGACTCTCCCAACAACGACCGTCACCAGTCTCCCAGGGCCATCAGATCCCGCTTCCACCACTAGCCCCCCAGGAGCCTCACCTACCGACAGCGTTACCTTCACCAGCCCACCCGGCATATCAACATCCCCATCATCGTCTCCGACTACGACTCGCCCAACCGGCTCCCGCTCAACGCCGCCTTGGTGGTCTCGTCAGAGCCCGAGCCCGAGTTCGAGCTGGACCGCAAGTCCGAGTGGGACGCCCACTGGTCGTCCTGGGACTGGGGGTGGTAACGGCAATGGCGATGGGAATGGTAACGGCAGTGGCAATGGCGATGGCAGCAACAGCGGGAGCGGTGGTAGTGGAAATGGAATTGGAAATGGCGACGGGAGCGATGGGAATGGAAACATTGGGAGCGACAGCAATGGTTCCTCTGGTACAACAGGCGGATCCGACCCGGTGTTTACGGGCGCCGCGCAAGGATTGTACGCCAATCCGAACGCGGTTGGATTATATGCAGTTATTGCTGGGGTTTTGCTTGGTGGGATGATTGTTTAGATCCGGTTTGGATCTTTGCATGGTTGGTTGGCGATGTGTGGCGGATATATATATATTTGTATTCTGGGCTAGGGCTCAAGCAGTTCTGTGCTTGGTTGCTATTTACATTGACTTAGATGATCTAATGATAATGCTATTTCTAAGCCTATCTCTAAAGAACGTACTCGGTACAGTTCAATTTCGATCTCGAGTACATTGTTGTGTCGATGTGCTCCATCGGCTATCTCGGTGCTCATTGCAGGGTCCGGCCACTCCACCGAACGTCAACGTCATGCTGGCGATTTGTTTACGAGATCTCAATGCGCCCCGACCGTGCGCCTATCTCGCTGCCTGGTTGGTAAATCATCCTGTTTGAGAATGATCTACGCTTATCGCTGATCTATTTTCCTCTCTTCCAGGATCTAGAGCCTAGCTGGAGCTATGACGATGGCCAGCTATCTCCCCCGATCTCCCCCTATAGCTCCCCGACCTCCCTCGATCTCAATTAGCACTCCCACTCTCCAACAACGCTCATAACCGTCCGAGACCCAAATGGTCCCCCTCATCCTGCTAGGGCTGCTCCTATGCCTATCCCTCACATCTGCATCACCAACCACCAATTCCCACATCTCCGATACAACCCACTACCCGCTCCCGAACGAAGGCCATGCCGTCGCCCACGACCCCAGCATCCTCCGCTACAACAATAGCCTCTACCACTTCCGAGGCGGCGTACACATCCCCATTTTCCGCGCCGCGAGCCTCTCGGGCCCCTGGGAGAATATAGGGACAGTCCTCGACGGCAACAGCACAGTCCAGAAGCAGAACCAGCGGCGACCATGGGCGCCAATGGTGACGCAGTGGAGGGATAGGGTGTACTGCTTCTACTCGATCAGCCAGAACGGGAAGCGGAATAGTGCGATTGGGGTTGCAAGTTCGGAGTCTCCTGAGCCTGGAGACTGGACGGATCATGGCGCGCTGATCAATACTGGAGCGGGGAATGGGTCGGATGTATACCCGTATAATGTGTCGAATGCGATTGACCCGGGGTTTTTAGCAGACCCGGATACGGGGAAGCCGTATCTGCAGTATGGGAGTTACTGGGAGGGGATCTTCCAGGTTCCCCTCGCCGATGACCTACTGTCTGTTGAGAATGCTACGCACCCGGACGCTGACCATCTGGTCGCTTTACCGAATACAAAGCCGAAGCCGATTGAGGGCGGCTTTATGAGCTATAGGGATCCGTACTACTATACTTGGTTCAGTCACGGGCAGTGCTGCCATTTCAATACGGAGGGGTTTCCGAAGAAGGGGAATGAGTATGTGCCCTATATGATCGCATGAGACTTGGCAGACTTGACTAACATGACTGGCTTATAGGTATAGCATCCGCGTTGGAAGGTCGACGAGCGTTCACGGACCGTTCGTTGATCGAGACAACAAGACTCTTATTGACGGGGGCGGATCAGTGGTCTACGGCTCGAGCCATGGGCAGGTATATGCCCCGGGCGGGCAGGGCATTTTGCCTGGCGCCAATGACGAGCCTGATGTCTTGTACTACCACTACCGTACGTTATCTTCTTCACAAACATAGGAAGAAGCTGCTGACATTATACCCATAGATAACGCAAGTATTGGCTTCGCCCAGGGCGTACGTATTCCCGCCACCATGGCTACTGTCCTACCTCTGACAAAATGACTCGCAGGACGCACGCCTAGGCTGGAACTACCTCGACTACGTCGGCGGCTGGCCTGTTGTGAGGTATGCCCACCCCAACTTGCTCTCCGGATCACCCATTAGAGACCCAGCTCGCTAACCCTTGTACAACAGAGGCGCCTCAAGCCCGGCCACCAGTCTCAAACCACCAGGGTCTTCTCTTCATATCTTCGCAATGCTGTGTATGTGCTGCCTCGTTATCGTGCTCGCGCTCGTCTACAAAGGCGTTATTGTGCTTAGTCGCAAGACGATGATACCCCTTGCTTTAATGATCGCGTTGGCTTTTTGGACACTGCTTTGAGCCCAGACCCAGTTTTGATTTCTCGACGTTGCAAGCGCTTGCTTCTAACCTCGATAAAACAAACAGGTCTGGTGGTTTTCTTCACCATTTGATTGCGTTTCCTTATTTACGATTTAGATGGATGTATTGGTTTGTTAGGGTTGTTGGGGCGTTTGGGATAGATAGATTTCAAGACTTGAGATGGATAGATAATGTTTGTACACAGAGTCTTGATATTCTCTATATCATATATATACCTGGGTTAAACATTTACATCGAAGTATAGCTATTCATCTACCGCCACTCAGCTCTATGGTTGGGCAGACACCTTCTGAACCTCAGCAGCAGCAGCCTCATTCGCCCTCTTCCACATGCGGATTCTCCTCTCATGGCCCGCCGAGAAATCATCCACCCACTTCTGCTCAAACGCCGGCAACCTCCTTCCCTTGCCAACCGGCTCGCCAGCAATAGCCCTCAACTGCTCGAAATACGTCTCGAAATCCGGGTTAACCATCAAGAAACCAGCGCCGTCACCTTTAACCGCAATCCGATCTTCTTCCCACCTCTTCTGTTCTTCCAGCGGCGGCAACTTTGCTCGTCCAGCTAACACCCTCGCCGCGGCAACGGCCTGCCACTCAAAGACCTTGAATGTAAGACCCGCACCGACAGCACCGAGGAATATAAGGCTTGGATCGGACTGATGGAAGACATGCAGATAGAGATCCGGGACGCGGTTATTCCGAATCGGGATCTGAGGGAGGAACGGGAGGGTCCAGGTGAATCCTGTGCCGAAGATGAGGTGGTCGACGTCCGACACGGAGGTGCCGTCTTCGAAGTGAACTGTTCGGCTCTTGGGCTCGATGTGGGAGATTGCAGGGCGGAGGGAGATGGACGGGTGCTTGAATGCGTGGTCGCCGAAGTAGATGTTGTATTTGCCGCGGGTCACGGAGTAGATGGGTGTTTGGGCGGAGTTTATGAGCGAGACTGCGGTGTCAGCGGCGGAGACGGAGGCGCCGATTGTTACGACCCTCTGTTTGATTTTTAGTATACTTCAATCAGGATGGTGTTGGGTGAGATATACCTTTCCCTTGTACTTCGTCGGGCCCCGGTACTGCTTCGCGTGCTCCACGTTTCCGGGATATCTCTCCGCAAATTCCTTAAGCCCAGAAATGGATGGGACATAAGGGACGTGGTAGTGACCGGACGCAACAACAAGCGCATCAAACGTCTCCGTCCACCAGTAGTCCTCCTTGCCCTCTTCCCCCGTGCCCGCCTTTCTCAGCGTCAAAACCCACTCGCCCATCTCTTCGTCCTTGACAGCCCGCTCAACGGTCGTATTATACTGCACTAGATCCTGGTACCCGTTCCTCTCCAGCAAGCTCTCCACATACCCGCATATGACCTCATGATGCCGGAAAGGCGTGTCCTCGCCATGTAGGCCAATTGACCACTCCGAGCGGACTGTTGGGATTCTCTCGTCGGACCCGGAGTACTCCATTACACTGGCGTCAACATTTGTGTGCAAGTTGGGGTAGATGTGCGAGTCTGTATAACGGTGCGCTTTGACAGAGGGCGTATGACATGGTAGACTAGACGGGATCTCGACTGGCTTGTCGGCTGTCCGAGTGCTTAGATTGTTGATGTCGAGGGGTTCTGCTCGTTCTGTTTTCCGTGAGACCCTGCGCATGGGAGTTAGTAGGTGGATAAGTATGTAGAGCCAATGTAGTTACCAGTTCCCACCGGCCTTCTCCTGTCTCTCAAAGACACGGATAACGTCGAATGCGCCTTCCTGCACCAGGGCATCAACCGCTATTGCGCCGGAGGGGCCTGTGCCGATGACTGCAACGCGCTTTATAGACATGTTGGCTGATCTCTATGCTCTCGGACGCTGTACGGTAAAAGCGTAGATCTAGTGCAGCACGGCCGCGTCCTATACCATCAGGCCACCCAAGCAAAAGTCAAAAATCCCCAGAATGAGGGGAAATTCGGCTTTTAAAGGCGATAAGCTCCGTATCAGCGCCAGGCACAAAATTTCCCCGCGGTTGAGAAACTGAGCACCCTGATTGGCTGACAAGGAGGAGTGGGTATTATCACCATCGGTTGCTGGGATTGCATCATTTGGGGGTTTGATTCAGTTCAGTAGTCTTAGTAGTGATCTGAGGCGAAAGAGGCTCTGAGGCCTTAGAAGAAGAATTTGACGGGAAGACAGGCGCCAGCGAGGATTCAAAGCTGCATCCCCTCTGCAATGCGGCGCAAGGGCCAGAGGGTGTTTACCCGTTTTCTTATTGCGGAGAAGAGCGTTAGACATTGCAATGAGCAGAGCTGTTAAGACACAGAGTACCAACTGAGGAAGTAAGACTGCCGCCGGTAAGCATATTGATTATCACCGTAGGCCTATAGTCTGCGATGCAGAAAAGGCGTGATGCTTTTGGTTCTCGAGCAGTATATAGATCGGCTTATCGGGCGATAGGATATTTATGCATGAGCTGCCTTAGTAATTAGAAAAAGCATAATTCATGCACAGTTTCCTTGAACAGTGGCAGCTTCAACCATGGACACCTCCGTCACACACACTTCCAATTCAGCGCCCTCAACTCTGTTCCATCATCTAATTTCACGGCACAAAAAGGGGCATGGAAGTAACAAACATTATTGCTGCCCCTGAACAGCTGAGAGTCGACAGGCCTCCCTAGTCTTTACGCAGTCTTCGCCGTCTGAAGGATGGCCCGTGAGTTTCAGATTCCCGCCGCAATCAATCTTTGACAGTCCCATTCTGAGTCTGGCAGCGGCACGGGAATGTTATCTGCACCTTTGCGGAGTCCCTAGTCAAATGCCCCGGACTGGCGACATCGCTGTCTAGACTGCGGACTAGAGTCTAGACTTTATTTCGGGCGCGAGCTCTGCTAAATCTCAAACAGCATACGCGGCTCTATGGTGTATCAGTTTCTTGGCATGTCGAAGGCTTGAACCAACTCAAGCATTTTCCACCTGTACAATATTCGAAACATGTTGCCGGGGCATGCAGTCTATGAGACGGGCAGACTCAGAATCACGAGGCCGGCTCTTTACTGCCGACCGGCCGAGTTGTCTCGGTACTTGTCAGCTAAGACCCGGATGGTATGAGCTTTCCCGGCTGGATGCGCTTTGTTCAATGCTGACAGCGGCTCATTCTGAATCTGGCTTTGCGCCGATGGCAGTCGAAGAGGCGGGCTGCAATATTAGTAGACTCCGAGGACAACTTGAGACGTGGACTAGGCCCACTACCAGCCATAGGGCTTCGGTAGTCGGTTGACGAGGCTGAACTCATCTATTCGCGCCCGACATTTGACGTCTAGGCTGCGTCAAATATTTGGCTCAAGTATTATCTACAAGAAGGGTCACTCAAGTGACGTTTGCGGATGTGATTCTATTTGGTTCTCAACACAACGCCAGCAAGCTTGCTGTCGCATGCAGCCCTGCAAATCTTATCTTCAAGGAGCATCTCGCCGAGAGCGATCTTTGAGCCGGTGCCTTGGTGAGATGATTTTGCTCCAACCTTCGGGAACCGTAGGTGTTGACGATGATGGAATCATTCAGCGAATTTTCCAGACCTTCATATGCGTCAATAACTGAGCAGTGGTTGAGTCTGTCGTCATAACAAGCAAAGAACTTGATCTTGAAGCTCGATGAAACTTCTCAGCCACTGCACATTCTGCGATCTACATAAACAACGGCCAGTTTTGGAGGTGTTCCTGGATGGTGGACGATCCTTCCTACAGTGACTGAGTGCTGATCCCTGGAATAGGCAATCCCGCGCCTCCAAACTAGACATCCCAAGCTTTTGCCATCATTCGTCTTATTCTCTATCTCTAGGAATGATCAAAAGGATGCATAGTAGTAGCAACAGTGCTGCGGCCCGCGGGCGGCCGGGGTTCATGAGAGTCACCGTCAAAAGGGCACCTGCAGGACCACATCACCACCGAGGTTGTAGCGTGTTTCGGAGCCGGCGATCGAGGTCTGGAACCGTGTCGAATTAAACATGGCTCGCAGCGTTTCACATCTCCGGACAAGCACTCTTAGCGTTGGAATTCGTCATTCGGCGAAGATCCTTCCCCACACGGGCACGGGAGGCCTGCCCTGCCAGATCCCTCGAACAGCCATGGCCGCACGACTGTTCCGCGGAGTCTCTGGACATGTCAATCCTCGATCTTATTGTCAGTGCTTCCGGACTCCTGTCGAAAAATTGAGCCATGGAAGGACGTCGATGGATTAGTGCTAGGAAGTGCAGCGTCGTCAGCCCGCAGTCACGATCTAATCAATCAATCCCATCTCAAGAGTGAGAGATAATGATCAGCCCTGCTGGACCCTATCAGGGTTTAGTTGAAATTGACTTGTACCGCGGGTCATATTCGGAGACTCGAGAGACCACGCCACGGCCATCTCACCATCAAAGGTGCAGTTGAAGAACTGGTCGTACAATCAACCACGGCTGTATGCGCACATGGGCAGTGTGACTCCGGCATGTTGGGGCCGTCTCTAGGATTGTTGGTCAGAGAGCACGCCATGCGGTCCAGGGCATGGCGGGATTCGACCTCCCTACGGACCCGTATGAGCTAATTTGAGGTTTCAGTTTCACCAGCACCCAACCTTAAGTGCTTATTCCGATGGCAAGTGGGTAACTGTTTGACTTTCCGTTCCTTGTGCTAGTGTGCCTGGCCTGTTTCCAATCCAGTCCTGCTCCCGAGTTCAAAGCTATAAAGACCGCTTCCATCTCTTCTGTTTTGTCGGCCGGCCAAACGCTCACTCACTCACAACATCACTCACTTGACCGAATCTGGTATTCGTTGTCTCTTAACGTCTGTCCTTTTCTTTTCATTACTATCCAACATTCAAACCACTCTTTCAATATCAAAATGAGATACTCTCTTGTTGCATCCGCTGGCATCCTGGGCTGCGCCCTTGCCCTCCCCGCTCCTCAGTTCATTCCTTTCTTCCCCGGCTTCGGTGGTAGTGAGGGTGGTGAGGGTGGCAGTGTCCCTACCCCTACCGGCCTTCCTGCTGCCGGTGCCACTCCTTCTGGCTTCCCTGGCGGTGGCTTCGGTGGCTTCCCTGCCCCCTCTGGCGGTGCCACTCCCAGCGGCTTTCCCAGCTTCCCCGGCGGTCCCAACGAGCAAGTTCCCGCTCCATCTGGCACCCCCAGCTTCGGCGACGACGCTCCCTCCGCTTCTGGCTTCCCCGGTGGTGGCTTTGGCGGCGAGGGTGCGGCTCCCTCTGGCATCCCCAGCTTTGGCGGCGAGACCGGCGAGACCGGTGAAGCTCCCGCCCCTACTCCCACCGGCACCATGAGCATCAACGTCAAGCGCCAGTTCGGTGGCCTCGGCGGCGACTCCCCTTCCGCCTCCGGCTTTCCCAGCCTTGGTGGTCTCGGCGGTGACTCCCCCTCTGCCTCCGGTTTCCCCGGCCTCGGTGGCTCCAGCGACAGCTCCGACAGCTCCAGCAGCGGCGGCTTTGGCGATTGGCTGAGCGGCCTCTTCGGCGGCGGCTCTGACGATTCGAGCTCCGGTTCCGACTCCAGCTCCGGCTCTGACTCCGGCCTTGGTGGCCTCGGCAGCCTCCCCACCGGTCTTCCTACTCCCACCGGTGGCTCGCCCTTCCCCAGCGGCTTCCCTGACGCCAGCTCCGGCGCCCCCGATGCTAGCGGTTTCCCCAGTGGTATCCCTTCGGCCAGCGGCTCTCCCTTCCGGGGTTAAGCGGTTTCAAACCAGCGATTACGATACAAGTGCACGACAAGTATAGCAACACTGCCGGTCGGTTGTTGGTATGGTATGCTAGGATGGATATGTGAATATATTGTGTGAACTGAGGTGGTCCTGTTAGACAAAGGGAAAGCTGGATATTGGACGTATATATCTAGCACCAATACATGATCATGGCCCTATAATCTCTGCTCCAAAGCGTAGACTGGAGACGTAGCCACCCATCTTCTATTGGATTCCTCCTTGGACTGATCTGTGGGGCTGCCAGGCAGTTCAATGCTGCTTAGCCTGAACTGACTCGCACCTGCAGACTCCAACTTTCCCCGCAAGACTCGCCTCCACATCTCACCCCGGATTCAACCCCTTACTTCACCTTGACAGGCTGCAGGGTCTAGAGCAGTGAGGGGAATGCAGGACATGACAGACCGTCCCACAAATGGCCCCGCAAGAGGCGTTCGCAGAGTGTTCCGGGATGATACATAACCAGATATGGGCTCCGGTCCCCAGAGCAGAAGGAATCTGGACTTGAACGCTCTCTCCCCTGATACCACCAAAATGCCACCTCAAAACCGCGCCCGTGAGGGCTCCATCCCAGGGACCGTCGACCTATCAGCTGCAGAAGGCGAAACTACGAATGCCAGTTATGGACAAGCACTCTATCCTGTTCCTACGGATGATCCCAATGATCCACTTCTTGTACGATTCTCTTCTTGATCTACACGTCAAACGTACCGGTCATGATGCTGATACTAGTGGATGACAGTGGCCAACCTGGAAAAAGACCTCCATTCTCATCATTGTTTCGATATACTCCTTCCTCGGCAACTGCTCCCTTGTTGGGCCGTCCGTCTATATTGAAATTTATAGTGAGGAGTTTGATATCTCGCATGCTGATGCGTCGGGGCTGATTTCGTATCCAAATTTGGCGTTTGGCTTTGGTGTGTCTCTGATGCCCTTAGAATACACACCATACCCTCATGTTTTGCTGGCATGTGTGCGTCTAACGAGTAGTATAGGGTCGTTGGTACTTGTCCCGATGTACCTCAAACTAGGGAGGCGATTTGTGACGCTTTTGTCTATGGTCATGGTATGTCCACCCACATCATCCCCCGCCCCATCAGGACAACTTAAACAGACGCGTTGATAGTTCGTCGCCGGCCTCATCGGCGCTTCCCGCGCAACAAGCTTCACCGGCCTCATGATTGCTCGAGTCTTCCATGGCTTCGGCAGTGGAGTATGCGAGTCTCTTCCCGTGCAGCTGGTGAACGATATCTTCTACCTGCATGAGCGGGGGAAGAGGATTGGGTACTATACTGGTATTCCCCACCATTCCCTACCCAACGCACCATGCTGAGCAAGATGAGCTGACGAAAACAGTCTGCTTATGCCTCGGCTCTACGGGGCCCCTTTATGCTGGTTATATGCTTGCTGGCGGATACTCTTGGCGGCTGTTCTTCTATGTCGTTGCGGCTTTCGCTGGGGCGTTGCTCGTGGCTGCATTCTTTCTGGTCGAAGAGTCGCGGTTTCATCGACCGGGGCCTGTGGTGGTATCAACGCCTAATTCTGGACCGGGGGGCTCACTCGAAGAGGACGAAAACGAGAAGCAAGTAGGGCATGCTACAGAGGTTGAAGCGCTACCAGCCTCCAACGCAAGCCCCGACCCCATCCCGAAACGGAGATCCTTCATGGAGACGCTCAAGCCCTATGCACCCATCGACCACGAAGCAGAGTTCTTCGGCACTATACTGCGCTCCTTCGCGTACTTCCTTGTCCCCGCCGTGCTCTGGGTAATCACCAGCTACGGTACGTACCGTACATCCAGCCCACGAAAACATGCCTATCTAACATGATATGGACAGGAATCTACATCGGCCTCGGCGCCCTAACATTCAACTACACCTTCCCGCTCCTAATAACTACATCCCCCTACAACTGGCCGCAAACATCCAGCGGCCTAATCGCCCTCGCAACAATCCTCGGCTTCGCAATCGCCCTCCCCTTCACACCAACCTCCGACATCATCGCAGCCAAACTAACCAAGAAAAACTCGCACGTCCGGGAGGCCGAGATGCGCTTGCCTGCTCTCCTCCCTGCAATCCTTCTCGCACCTGCCGGCCTAATAACGTACGGTCTAACCGCACAGAACGAACTCCACTGGACGGGGTACTTCGCAGGCGTGGCAATGACGCAATGCGGCGCGTACTTCTTCTTTACGTTTACGCTGGCGTATAGCGTAGACAGTTACTTTGCAGATGTGAGTGAGATGCTTATCGCAATGAATCTGGGCAAGCAGGCGATTTCGTTTGGGATGGGGAGTTACCTGTTGGATTGGATCGAGGAGCGGGGGTACGCTGTTGTTATTGCGGGGGTGTTTTGTGCGGTTGCTGTTGCGAATAATCTTGTGGTTGCCGTGTTTTGGGTTTGGGGGAAGAGGATTAGGATAGGCACGAGTAGGGGGTGGCTGGGAGGTCTGTCGAGGAGGGGGCAGAGGGCGGTGCTTTGAGGTGTTTAGGGCTGAGACGCAATGTTGTGGAACGCATCCGGGTATATTGAGCAACTATACGCCGGTCTTATTATCGAATGGAGGATATGGCGTTATTCAGCTTGCTCTGTCAAAAGGCCTTCGCATGATGCTTGCTGGTACTGGCGCCGATAAGGCCGAGACGAACGCGCATGCTGTCTGGATGGGAGGCGCCGTAAACCTCGTAGCTCGGCGGCTTAAGCACGATCAAATAAGATGGGCAGATCGTGTGGTATTCTCCAACCCGAAGTGGAAGATGCGCTGTGAGGAGATCAAGAGCGAATGTGCAAAGTATGATTGCTAGAATGATAGCCGCAGCCATCGAAAGAGTTGAAGCTGTCGACCAGCCAGTCACAGCAAGGCTCAAGCCTGATCAAACGTCTCAGTTGCGGAATGTTGAAGTTATCCCGATGGTTCTATCCTTGTTAGCCAGACTGTCCAGTGAACGTGTTTAGTATACAGAAAACTTGTATTCAGCGTCTCAAATTGTTCTGTTTCGGCAGCACTCTTTGTTACCGGTAAATCGTTCATCATATCCTCCGTGAATCCAGGGGTAGCGCATTTGTGTAGAACCGATGACGTGGGGTGGTAGGAGCGCCGTTTTGGCAGACGTGGAATGCCTGGACCGCGTCACGCGTTAATTGATTTCTACGCGACAAGAAGAACCTCATGACCACCACGCTGCCTTTGTCGATACCAAACCACGCATATCTGTTTCTTGTCTTTCAAATCTGTCCGAAATGCAATAATGGCCACTGTTACTGTCTCAGAGATCGCAACTCAGGCGGCCACCCTGCGCGCCGAACTCAAGGAGTGGGAGAGGGAATTCGCGGCCGCAAACGGAGGCAAGAAGGCAGGACGAGGCGACATCAAGAAAGTCCCCGAGATAGGTACGTATGCCTCATTGCGTGTTTACCAGTGTCTCTAGGCTATGAAACCCGCTAATCGCTCCCAATCTAGCTGCGAAATACAAAGAATACTCGCGACTGAAATCCGAAGAATCAGCACCGAGCAATAAGAACGACAAGTATTCAAAATCGATTGAATCGGAAGAGCGATCAAAGAAGCGCAAACACTCTTCGCCAAACGGACCAGAACAGTCCCAGAGCCATAATCAGACGACATCCACGCCACGAAAATCCGGCGCGGGCATATTTCAGACCCCCTCAAAAACCAAAACTACGCACCCGGCCGATGTCGACCCTTATGATTCCCCATCCGTATTACGGCGGCTATTTAGCCCCTCCACTCATATGCAAGCCTCCCCCTTTAAGACAGCCATTGGACCGACACCACAGCGGGATGGGAAAGCGCTCGGCCTATTCGATCTTCTCTCCGAATCAGGCGGTAGCACCGCTACGCCCTCTGCGACCAGGATAGCGAGTCTTAAAGGTATGGCTGCTCAAACACCGTCGAAAAGGCGGAAGACGATGGATACTATTGTGGAGGAGGAAGAAGAAGAGGAGGAAGATACACTGAGAGTGAACCGAACACCAGCGTCATCAGGAAAGAAGTACATGCTTTCTGCTCTCTTTGCGACTCCAACGGCTTGGAAATACTCGTCAATTGTCGATGATGGGGCTTCGAGGGGGGCTATGGGCAACAATAATGACACGGAACAAAGTCCACAACCTGCACGAAATGCTGATCCTGCCACTACAAGTCTTGAGACGCCATCTTTTCTTCGCCGATCCACATCGGGTCTAACGGGATTTGAACAAAGCGGACTGAGTCTATTACCCGTCCGGAAACCTCAGCAGTTCGTGGGCAAAGGCCTGTCACAGCTTGTCCAGGGACTACGGGATATGGAAGAGGAACGACTAGAAGATGAATGGGATGTGCTTCGCGAGATCGAAATCGACCAAACGGAAGCAGGCGTCGATGTGCCTGATAGTCAGGCAGCTGATCCCAGCGCCACAGGACGTAAATTCAAGAAGAAGGGGCAGAAGCGGACGACCAGATTAGTGCGCATGAGGCCCGTCGTGCCGCCGAAGCAAACAACTGCCAGACTCCAATCCCAGTCACAGTCACAGTCACAGTCACAGTCACAGTCACAGTCACACCCTCGACCTCAACGTGCTTCTACACCAGTTGTCGAAACCGGGGAGTTTGATGAACTGGGACTAGACGATAGCGACCTCCTCGCCATCGCCGAAACGCAAATAGATGGTCCGAAGGCCGATAATCCGGAACCTTTTGAAGATGACGATCTGGGCTCTCTCCATTCAATCTCCGATGCCGAGCCGGACTCAGACTCAGATCCAGATTATGACGCGGAGTCGAAACCGCTGGGCCGGAGTAAGAGCTTCTCTGAGAAAATGAGGGAGGCTATCGGAGCTGCAGGGCCAGGTAGCGATGCGAAACAAGCTCAAGAGCGGGAGCAAAGGACGAAGGCCAAGGAACAGGAGAGAGACAAGGAGAACATAGATACGAATGCGAAGAAGCCATCAACGAGGAAATACAATCCCCAGGCCCATGCGAACTATCGGTCATTGAAGATCCGGAATAGAGGAGGCAGAGCTGGAGGACGTCAGTTTGGGCGGTTCCGACGGAGGTAATTGGAAGCCACGACCTTGCATTTCTATGAGAAACGATCATTACTCTTGCTTTTTGTTATCATCAACATAGATACCATATTTTTAGCGATAGATTAGTCTATATAATACCTTCTATATGCATTTCATAACATCATTCCGAGTTGAGGAGCCTTACTAGTCCGGTATGTAACGATCCCGCGCATACTGGACCCTTCTCGCAAGAGAATGGGAGGTTCTATTTTGGTGCTCCGGTCCACGAGAGTACCGCGGCTTGCTGATCCGGCCGCGAGAGTCCCGTCCAATGCCTCTATAATCCGGAGTGGATGTACGGCTAGAAGTCGTGGAATCCTGGCCGGCTCGTCGAGCAGGCGTATTCGGTTCGTCATACTGGACGTTGCGATCCCAGTCTTCCAACGAAGTATACGGACTTCGCAACCAAGCCTGAAGCTCATGCAAGAAAAGGGACGCATTATCCCGCCCTATGAAATCCCTTAGGAGTTCCTCCGCCTGTCCAGCGCTACCTTTGATATCCACTGTTCGGAGAATAGCGACGATATACTCTAAAAGGAACTCGGCGTTGTTGCCTCGGCGACTTTCGAGTCGTTGTTGCCCCGGCCGAGCTACTGGGGAGGAGGACGACGATGAGGTGTCGGGATGAAGAAACTCAAACACGCGCAGCTCTCGTCGGATCCATTTGCGGGCTCGCGAGACTAACTCTTCGTCCCGGTTGAACATCTCCGGTGTAAACTCACGGTATTGGGAGAGACGATTTGAGCCCACACGGAGGGAATACAGATTATTGCGGTAGACATGCTGTCTACGGAGGAGGGGATCGTTGGGAGTTTGTAGCGGGGGGCTTCGTGTGTGTCGCGGGCGGCGGCGGGGATTTCGATACGGTAATCGGCCACGCGGGTTTATGTGCGCAGTGGAGGGTAGGTCCGTCGACGTAGGGAGATCAGGAAGCTTATAGATTTTCGGGCCGTCTGCGTGCTCAAGTTCGTATTTGACCGCGTATACGTCACTCTTGCCTGGACGAGGTGTTAGTACCGAAGGGCTAGAAACGGAGAAGTAGAAGGCTCCATACACAGTGGGCAGTTACGGCGCTGTTCCAGCCAGTTCACGAGGCAAAGAAAGTCAAAGTTCGCATGGTTGCAGGAAACTGCGACGGCGGGTTCTGTGATGGGTTCTAGGCAAATGACGCATGGGTCCGAGACATCTTCCTGCTGCTGCTCCTGCGCTATCTCTTGGAGAGTTCGCTGCAGAATCCGCTGTTGAATCTCGCCATCATCGGTCATCAGTCGGGCACTGCAAGCATGGGGCGGGAGGTCTTCCGGTGGTTGTAAAGGTCAAGAAAATGTGAGGTGGCTGTGACAGCATTACTTTCACCTCCGCAGGGCCGGTCACGTTGCCCGCCTCCGCAACAATTTTCCTTTGGCTAGCAGGAACTCGACTTGGAAGCTGGACCTGCTTTTGACTAACACCCCGGATAGCGCTGCTCCGGATTAAACTTCCGCTTGGAGAAGAGAATACGGAGAGCTTTACTAGGATACTCGACAGCGCTACCATGTCCCTCGGACAATGATCAGAAGGTCTGCCAAGTCGGTTGTCGCTGAAAGCTACGCAATGGCGCGCGGAGCAGCAAATGGGTCTTACGTGGACCACCAGTCTTTATCGCGGACTATTACAGGAATGCGTCGATGGTCTATCATCAACAGAGAGCTACCAGGTAAGGCACCTACTGCGTCTTTTCCGTATGTTGGCGGGGATGTTGCTGACCTTGTTTGCCCGCGACTTCTAGCTCCGCCGCAGGTCAAAGCGATTCACGTCTATGACTTCGACAACACATGTAAGGCTGGAAATTGAGTTTTCCAGGTCCCGAATATTGCCGAGTTAATCCTTTCGCTCAGTGTTCTTAAGTCCCCTTCCGAACCCGCAGCTATGGAATGGTCCGAGCATTGGATTCCTACAAGCCTACGAAAGCTTCGCAAATGGAGGATGGTGGCATGACCCCAACCTTCTGTCTGCCACCGGCGACGGTTTAGAAAAAGAAGAGCCTCGCGCCTGGAAAGGATGGTGGAACGAGCGAATTGTGCGAGTCACATAAACATGCCCTGGGACGTGCACTGATTACGTATAGGTACAACTGGTGGAGTTGAGTATGAAGCAGAAAGATGCAATTACAGTGCTCTTGACCGGTCGCTCAGAAGCTGGGTTCTCTGATATTGTCAAGCGCATTGTCGATAGCAGGAAGCTCGAGTTCGATCTTATTTGCTTGAAGCCCGAGGTTGGGCCAAATGGCCAGCGGTTTTCGTCAACTATGGACTTCAAGCAGAATTTCCTCTCAGACATTATCCTCACCTATGAGAAGGCTGACGAAATCCGCGTCTATGAGGATCGTCCAAAACAGTAAGTTTGAAACTCGCCTGCTGAAAGTTCATTCTAATCCATTACAGTGTGAAGGGATTCCGGGACTTCTTTGAGGCGCTTAACCGGAATTTCCAGACAACAAGCGGTCCTGACTCACGGAAACCTATCAATGCTGAAGTTATCCAGGTTGCTGAAGGGTCTGCGTACCTGTCCCCCGTAATTGAAGCTGCTGAAGTGCAGCGTATGATCAACTCTCACAATGTTGCAACTCGCAACCCAGCGCTGAATATGACAAAATCGCCGTATGGTCGGCTCAGCATAAAGCGAACAACCTACTTCACTGGTTATCTCATCCCAAATGCAGATTCCGACCGCCTAATCCGACAGATATTAAACCCATTGCTGCCCCATGGCTTGGCTGACTCAAATGATCTGAAGTATATGGCTAACAGTATTTTGATCACTCCAAGGCCCGCAAGCCGTTCAATCCTAGACAAGGTTGGCGGTATCGGCAAAAAGCTAAGCTGGGTTGTCACCGGGACTGGCATCTTTGAAAACAGAGTCTGGGCCGCCCGGTTGCAGCCAGTTCCAGGTACAGAGAAATACCATACAGAAAACAGAGTCCCGTTTGTGGTCCTAGCAATACGCAAAGGAGCTCGACCTGTGGATGCTTCAAAGATCCATAATTGGCACCCTGTCCCCAGTGATAGGGCCATTGGGGTTGAGAGTGTCGTGGGCGAAAAGGTCGTCCTACGCATTGAAGAAGATGGCCAAAGTGATGAGCAGTTTATGAATAGGTCTGGCAAGAGACGCCATCAGCAGGAGAGAGACGATGATATTCTCTATCCCAGCCAGAGCAATCCCGAAGGACAGTCTGGTCGTCAGAACCACAACCACCGTGGTAATAACCGCCATGGGCATGATGATGGGCATCGACGAGGAGGCTATCGTGGCCGCGGCCGTGGCGGCGGTGCGCGCGGTCGTGGAAATCCCCGTGGAGGTGGCCGTGGTAGAGCCCGTGGTCGTGAAACTGGCCATCCAGCATACTATAAGTCTCTTGATGATCATTCTGCGATTGAGGGGGGCGGTGGCGGTTATGATGAGAGGCCGGGACCTATGAATTATTAGCTTCTTCAATGTGTTTCTGAATTACATCTGCTCCTTCGGATCTGCCAAGAAGCGTTGAGAGTGGGCGGAGCAAGCTTCTTCATTCCTTGAGCGTTCGTTTTAATATGCTCTGGCTGCCCGGTGCGGCATTCATCTTGAATTTGGTCTCATTACCTACTTTCGGTGTCACCCCAAGCACGATGAAATACAGAGCAAGAATAGAAGTAAAGCGAAATCAAGGCCTTGTACAACTGTGCCATAATCTTCCATTAGTATAGTTGCGTGTTTACTGAACTCAATCACGGGACACCGACACCAATTGCCCCGCCAAGCTTCACTTCTTCCTCCGTCCACCAATGTCACCAACCGTGTGTCTCTCGGACTTTCTTTTCATCGTCCATTATACTCCGTAACATGCGCGGGCTGACTGATTACGGAAACACGGATCAGCACAGTATGTATACTCCGAGTCTCCGGGTCCATCTGGTACTAGTGCCGGTGCTGATTCAAGGGCCGTATACAATTGGCGGACTTGTCCGTCCCTGTCAGAGGCACGCGATCTCCATGATTCGAGCTTGCAAACATTCCTCTTGACGGGCTGAGCAAATGGAGTCCGTCCGGGGCCTCGGATCAAAGTGGTTCTCGAATCCCTTGCTGGCGACTTGACCAGTCCCGCCACAAGGTCTGATCTAAATAATGCGCAGCAAGACATGGCCAACCAAAGCGTCGCTTGAAATACCCTGTTTCACAGAGCGAGCGCAGGTGCTGAACTGTGTCTTGCAACTATCTTCTTGGCAGAATCCTATCGCCCTATTTCTCGCTGACGATTGGGTCCCAAAGTTTAAAGGCCAGCTCAAGTGACTGCCAGCACTAAGGTTAATGCCCTCCCCGCGTTCACCATGTCATGCTGGCTTGCAAGTGTCGCCCTTGGGCCCTGCCTAGAATAAAACAAGGAGGACAAGATGCGGGGAGGTACCCGATATCTAGCTAATATATTGGGGCCCTCACTTTCGACGAATGCGGATAATTGGAATGCTCCCTGCGGCAGTCGAATACCTTTTTATACTGCGAGGCAGGCGACTCCTTCCTGAGCAACTGAGCGAGCATTTGCTCGTGCAATCGCCACTATGATGGTACGCTTACTTGTGGTTGCTGTGTTCAGCTTGCATGCGCATGGATTAGGGTTGTTGCGAGGGGGTTTTGGGCCGGCGGACTTGGATACCGAAGCCCAAGCTCCCCTACACAACTACCGGCTATCTGAGCATGGTCGCGTTGCCAACGAGAAGACGTCACTTACCCTTCTCTACCAGAATAATTTGAACTCGTCCGACGATCAGAATCATGCTGGGGCGATTCTGCTGGACCCTACGGGACAACATGACCTTCGCGATGCATGCGAAGAGATTGGAGAGACCATGATCTCCCTTTCCACAATCATGGAGTACAAAGAAGACTTCCTGAATATATTTTCATACCATTTTTATGTCAGAAACCAGACAGAGAAGATCGAACAAGAGCGGTTCTACATTCGAAATGGGGTGCTGATTGTTAAGGATGGTGATGAGCACTTTGAACATCACCCTTTTCCTTCTCGAAACGTCCAGCTTCCCGTGTTGTGTACGCAATCGAGTAGTGGCGGCGGCGAAAGACGCGACAGGGATGCACAGCGGCAATTGATTCGAGTCAACTCCGAGAGCAACACGTACATAGGTTCCCGAGATCGAAAGTCATTCCGTTTCTTGGGGATCCCATACGCTGACTCTCCGACCCGGTTCTCTTACGCGAAACCGTATTCCGGCAAGTTTCACACTATCGAAGCTACGGAATATGGTCCTAGTTGTGTGCAGTTTGCCGGTGGAAGCGAGAACTGCCTGTACCTCAACATCCAGACACCATATATCCCGAAGAAGAACTCCACGCTTGGTCTGCGGCCCGTGTTATTCTGGATCCATGGTGGTGATTTCACTGCTGGGACAGGTTCGGACCCTGTGACAGATGGTGGAAATCTTGCGTCGCGGGAGGACATAGTCGTCGTGACGTTTAATTATCGACTCTCGACGCTGGGATTTTTAGCGGTTCCAGGGACAGACATCCAAGGGAACTATGGCATTGCAGATCAGCTCCTTGCTCTTGAGGTAATTTGGCCCAGTGACCTGGATATGATCTAAAGCAATGCTAAGATACGCAGTGGACAATCAAACATATCGCTCAATTTGGTGGTGATCCTCGACAAATCACGATAATGGGCGAAGGAGCAGGGGCTAGTTCAGTAAAGGCCCTCTTAAGCTCGCCGCATGCACGGGGCAAATTCCAAGGTGCCATTGCAATGTCAGACGTAAAAGACGGCGTTCATATTGTGCATGTACCCGGCGAAGCGCCAAATAACTCCTACCTAAGCATCTTGGAACTATACCAAACAACCGGCCAGAAGGTTTTTTCCGAGGCCCGCTGCGAGGGCACGACTGAGCAGCAGATATCATGCTTAAGGGAGCTTTCTGCGTTTACCCTTGTCACCTTGCCAACAGTTGCACGCCATGTCGTCCAGGACGGAAAATACATAGACACACCAGGCCTTGACCACGGTGCAGAACATGCAGACATCCCAGTCATGTTCGGCAACACCGTCGATGAAGGCGCTTCTTTCATCCAGTACCCCTCCACCGACATCAAAACCGAACTTGACGGAATCCAGGAACCCCTGGACCTCAGCACAACCCAAGCCCTGAGGATCCTGGACTCGAACCACTTCCCCAGTCCGAACACAGGCAATATAACACTCGACTCCTTCACAATTGCACAACGCATAGCAACAGACGTCAAAGTCCGATGTCCCAATCAAGCCGCTATATATGCAGGCGTCTCATCCGGTAAAATCAAGCCCTCATACTACTACCAAATGCAGCGGACAATGGGCGGAGTCGACCCAAACAATATCGGCGGACCACCACCAACACCAGACTCTCCAAACGGAGACCCCCAACTCCCTTACTTCCGCCTCCACGGCTCAGACCTGCCTTTCGTCTTCGGCAACCTCGACACAATCCGGGACCCATCAGACCTCTACGCCGCGCAGCTTATATCGTCCTATTTCGCGGAATTCGTACGATCCGGACAACCGAATCCTGATGCCAAATACCTGACTGCGCGCGGCTATAAGAGAACACTCAAAGCCCTCCGGGCCTTTGGGCCTTGGGAGCCGGTGCACAACGCTAGCGGCCCAATTCAGATGCTAGACTTCCCTAGTCAGAATGCGCCCTTCCAGGACCTAGAGCAGTGCGAGTTCTTAGGGTTTCCCGATAACGTCTTAGCTTGATTTATTGGCCTTGTACCCTGATATACGGCAATAATGGAGTCAATGTTCGAGATGCCAGTGAGAGAACGATTCTTTCGTCGACTGCAATATTCTGCATTCCTCGAACGTCAACAGAAGCTCGGGTAAGTCCGCTGGCTGCTCCTTCCTGAAGCTTCGCTGGCGGTTGTTGAGCCTTCCCATTATGGATAGATATAAACACATGCCAAGGAAGTTGTGATGGGTGAGGGGGGCCGGTCGCTCCTTCCCGAAACTTCGCTCGCGGTTGTTGTGCCTTCCTATTATGGATAGATATAAACACATGCCAAGGAAGGTGCGATGGGTGAGGAGGGCCGGTCGCTCCTTCCCGATGTCTGAAAGTGGTCGTGCCTGCCTATTCTGAGTAGGAAGGCATGATGGAGCCCGCCGTGCAGTTATCGTCGCCCCTTCTGCCTAGGCGAATGTGTGGTTGAGTGCAAAGGAGGTATAACACGGAGCAAAAAGCCCTACCTACGCACTCTATTTACGACGAATCGTCGCCGAATCGAAGAGACACAGCCCGAATCATTCTTCAGAGTACGGAATACACACTACTAGAAATTCTTAGAGTGATATATACAGCGCAAGAAGTTGGTAGTTGGTCATATCATTGCTGTATCCATATATTTCATTTCGCGCATCCAATCCATATATCATATGTAACCTTAGCCATATCCTGTCCATCCAATCATAAACATAGGTTCCAACCCTTAAGCACCAGATCCTGATTGCCACAACAAAAGGAAAGAACTCTTTATACAACACGGAAAATGGAGTCGATGAGCGTAGATCGCGGGGGGAATGTACATTTGCGATATGGTGAAGGTCAAATAACAAAAAACAAGCATGGTGTATCATGGGTTGATGAAGGTCGAGATCGTAGAGTCGATTAATCTACCCCGATTCGGTCAAGGGTTGATCTCAGTCGATCCGACCATTATCTTTGGTGGAGAAATCGGGGTCTCATAGTATTGTATTATTCATGCGGCGGTCGTAGTATTCGTTGTGTCGAGGTCGTGGAGAAGGGGTATTGTGCGTGCATCGAGTCGAGAGGTGAAAACATAAGAAAAACCAAGAAAAACAAAAGGTCATGCTCCGCCCTTTTAGGGCTCTTCGTCCGTCAGTTGTCTTAACATCCGCAAATTCAGAATCATGACTAGCAGTCCGATTGTCACGACCACCAGCAGGGCGAATCCGAACCAACCCAAAACCATGGCGGAAGTTCCGACGCCGCTCTTGACACTTCCATTCCCTAGGTCTTGCACTATTGTGCTTGCTCCAACAGAGGCTGTATGTTGCCATAGCACTGATACTAGCACGAACACTGCGGCCACGAAGATCAGGGCCAGGGCCACCTGCGATACGGGGCGGGAAGGGAACGGTTTCACTTCGACTTCGGAACCGCTCGCGTCAACCTCCTCGTGCCAGCCAGGAAAGGTTGCGAGGATAATGAAACAGATGAAAGCAAGGATGATGGCGATGATTCTAGGAGGGTTAGTCTCATGAGCCTAGGTCCGGGGGAAAGTGCAAACTCACATTAAGTACGGGAAGACAACCGCATCTTTGAACGTTGACGCAACCCAGACGAGGTTCAGCGGATCTTGATCAAAGTTCAAGATCTCTGCTAATGCGGTTGCGTTGTTGTTGCAGATGTAAGACCCACCGTCCGGTTGAACACAGATGCCAAAATAGCCCACGCGAACCTCCAGCTGGGCACCTCCGACAATATTGGCTGTGGCTGTCACGACCTGAGGATTAACTTGGGCGAGGTCGAAGACCGGATCGTAGCGCTCATAGTACATAGAGATCAGGAAAATTGTGGGCATCTGGGGTGATGATGACGAGCATCCTGCCAGTAACAGCGCTGACGGAGTAGGTTAGTAAGTTGCATGCAAAACGCTGAGAGTGAGGAGTGATAACTCACAGAGAAGAATAATAGTAACGGCAATAATGATCATGAGCACATGGTGATATCCGATCATCGGAATGAACCCTTGCAATCTGTTAGCGGATTTCTGTCGCAATATCAAAGAGAGAGATAACACATACGGGCAAAGCCCCGCGCAAATCTCGGCATCTTGAGTTCCCAACAGCCTCTCGCTGTGTCTATCTTCCTTCGATCCCTTCCCTTGTTGAGCCTCACTTCTCGGAGCCCCGAGAAGGAGTGCCGTTAACCCTACACACTTTGCCCAACGGCTGCGCCCGGTCCTGTCGACCCGAAGGTGAAGATAGTCGGACTTTGTGACCTCGACTGTCGAGTACCGAGTGTTTGACCCCAGACAGTGACAACAGTGGCCCGCTCAAAAGAATGTCGCAAGAGTCGGCGTGGAATGCGGTGGATTAAAGAGATGGGAGGAATGGCGATGGAAGAAGGAATGTACCGAAGTATCTCGTGGAAGGGAAGACTCCGAGCTGTACAGAGTGGTCAGTTATCAATGAATACCAAAGCACCGTCACCCAGAGTCTCAGTGGGACGACAATGGTCTAGACGGGCAATTTGAGAGAGTGGTCTCTGTAAGAGGGAGGAAGATGGAGAGGGAGAGATCGTATCTGGACAAGTCCACAATTGCAGCCCAAATCAGCGAGACTTTCCTGCCACCGAATATTTGCAAAACAAGAGAGCGTCACCAGCGAAGATAGTGGGTGGCTGGGCCATCTGACGGTATACAACTGGATCCTCCACACTAAATCGAGAGGCTGGGCCAACGCCCTTTGTTTACGGGTCGTGGTTCCCCGGTAACCGTCTTCACCGCCTTCTCTTCCTGCCACAGCAGATCGTGCCACAGATCGCGCTAATCGGATTCCGGTTAGCGCCAGGACCGCCCCCGGGTTCCATCTTTAGGCGAAACCCAAACTTTAAGTTGAAATTTGGTCTGAGATCCATGTACGACACCAAGATAGTGCTAATGCTATGTCTTGCCCCAAAGCCATGCTATCGAAGTATGGGATATGTACTCAATACGCCCTCAAAGGCACAAAGCAACCGCCGAGACACCAAACCGTTGACCAATCGATCAAAATATTGAGCTCCTGAGCACCTTCAACTCATCCAAACTCCGTTACACCAATGCATGAAGACCAGGCACTATGATAAACCAACTGGGAATACATTATCTCGTCGTAAAAGAAAACCGTTTGAGATCCAAAGCTGCTAATTGAGATCGGTCAACCGCGGTGTCGGGTGCGCCGTCGTCTTCCTCTTCGCTGTCTGGGACTATGAGATCCTCGCTGCCTTGGCTAGCTGCAGGAGCATGGTTACCAGGGCTCACGCTGGACCTGTTCTCAAATCGGTTTGGGGATCTCCAGATCGAAGGAGAGGCTGGCATGTTATTCAAGGATCGTGATCGGGCTAAAGCGTTCTGGCCCAAGCGTTGCAAGGGGGTGAGACGCTTGGGCTGTTTGGGTGTTCCGGTTCCGCGAAAATCCACCTTGCGCACAGCACTTGCTTCAGTACCGTTCGCGCCTGAGAGATGTGGGTCTGGCCTGGTTCCACCAGCATTGGATTTGAAGGAGTACTTCGAGAGTATTGTCGAGTTTTGCCGCTTGATATGATAGTCAAGCACCTGACTAAATACATGAGGCTCCGAATTGGCGCTGACCGTTTTGGAAGGTGTCACGCTTTCAAGTGCAGTCTGAGTTGTGGGCTCCTCGACCTCCGCTTGCGAGCTGTCGGCGTCGCCCTTGACAGTAGTTGGACCGTCCGTATTCGTCAGTTCCAACTCTTTATTATCGATTTCATCAGTATTAGTCACTGTCTGGGCCTTCTTAGCTGATATTTTCGCTGCCTCACTCGGGTCAGGAAGCTGCGACATGATATCTTCGGCCATATCGTCCGAGAACACGTCCAACGTGGATTTGCGCGCTTTCTTTGGACGATTAAGTTTCTGGCCGCCGCTTGGAGTAGTGTCATTCGAACCGGCTGCAAAGAAGCGACTGCGGGAGTCTGGTGTGTTAACAGGACTGATTTCTTCTGTCTCCGAGCAGAGCCTTTGGCGTTTGCTAGGCTGCAAGGTCGATAGCTTTGAGGCGCGAGCTAGGAACGAAGATCGTTCCGCACTTCTCACGAGCGGACTAGAGACTCGGTTAGATGAATCATTAAGCGTGGCAGACCTAACAACAGACGGGCGAGACGGGGCAGGAGAGGGCTCCCAAGAACTGTTCGCATGATGATGAAGCAGTCGTTGCTGACTCGGAGATGGAGTGAGACTGTTCGGATCCAACTCGGCAAGCGGAACGCGTTTCGGGGTAAAGAATGAATTGATTGGCTTGGACGGTTTCAAATCCGAAAATGAGCCTATGGTTTGCCGTCGGTTAAGAGAAGGAACCGGTTTATTCTGTCCCGAATTCAACGACTTCACCACAAGTCGTAACGGCCCCTTCGATGTCGGGTCTAGGTCACCATTTGCAACCCCCACCGCTGTCTCGGGTTCCATATCATCTCCAATAAACGGAATCTCGTCCAGGTTCACGTTGTTATCCGGCAAAGTCAACGTGACCAGCTTTCCAGCCTTGGGACAAAATACCCTTTGGTAAAGGAAGGTCAGTTCCGCCTGCTTGAAACTCTGCAGGTAATCCGGTGGCACGTGGTGACCGTCAAATTGGAGCATCCGCAGCGCCTTCTCCACGTTTTTATACTTCCGAATGCTGCGATATGCCGTCTTCAGACCGACTCGAGTAATATTAGGCAAATAGTCGCAGCCGCTTAAGATACACATTCGTCTGAAGTCAGCATCTGTCCATCCCACAAAACTGACTTCTCGGCAAGCAGAAAAGTCGGCGCGGTTTATTTCGATCAGGTCTCCATGCTGATCAAGTTTGGACAGCAGGCGTTTGGCCCCGTACACAAGGAGGTCAGAATCTTCCGATATAATGCCGTCGATAATGCCCTGCTGTTCCAGATAGACAAGCTGAGCGTCGGCCTCATATGGCGCGACCACATATGGAATATCCAGTTTCTTCAATTCCTCAATCAACTGCCGAGCCATGAGCGGCGTCACGTCCACAGCCTTCTGGAGTTCTTGATAGGCCTCCGCAGTTCGTCCTTTGCGGAGGAGTTCCATTCCTAGCGATTTACTCTCATGCCGCCTCTGTTGACGATCAATCTCGGTGCCGGATTTGCTAGGCAAGTTGTCCCCATCGAAGACAAGATACGGCTTCACGCCAAAGTAGAGAAGCATACGAACTCGGCCCAGGACGAAGTCGATATGCCTTGGTCTGCGTTAGGAGAGCGCAACCCGATACACAGCCCAGAGGACCACTCACTTTGTCGTCGGCCTATCCAGGACTAGGTCAACCGCACAAGCAACAGTGCCACGATGTAACCACCCATATGCGTCCACCCCCAGGGTTTGTCCGCTGAACTTCTTCAAGTGACATGGTTTCTGGATTGACTTGAGAAGACCATGAAGCCCTAAGAGCATCTTAGTATAGGAAAGCATGGCAAGCTATACAGTCGTCATATTTCACCTTTAATACCCATCGTGAACACCCTGGAAAGACGAGATGCACCTCGTGTTATTCACGAAATCGAGGGAGGCATCAGTAGAGTACCCGGCAAGTGAGACAGGTAGGAATTGAGGCGAATGGCGCAGAATTCACGTCTTCTGAGCAGACACGGGGAGCGAAGCAACCACCCAGGCAGTCATTAGACGACAACGGCCCCGAAAACAAGATTGAAATGCTTGACAACGATCGCCTCTCTTCGTCCCTCCCCAAAACGCGCAAGGACGCGGCGACAGCCTATGTTTCTGATTGGTCGCCTTGACGCGGCTCTCAGATCCACTCCTACCACCGCCTCATGATTCTGCCGGTAAAAAAAAGTATTTCCCCAAAAATCTGAGGGGAAGGAAACAAGATACCATTCCATCGGAGAAGCGGTCTTGGAAATCCTGATACTGTTGGGCTATATTCAATATGCCGAAGTCTTTGCAAAAAGTGCAGAAGCACATATCGAAGAAGCGGGGCGCGATCGAAGCTCTGCACGAGAACAGCAGAGACGCAAAGCTGCTGCGGAGGGCCGGTACGAGAGATGATCGAGTCGCCCGAGTTTCAGCGGCTATGGCGAAGGGCAGACAATCCTACGGTAGGAGATTCGCTGTTTAGCCAGACTTTGGGCAGATGACTGACGTTCGATCTAGTCGACCGCATTCTATATTTCCAAGAATCCATCCCCGAGGGAACAGTATCTCTCTCCGAGAATGACATACCCGACCTTGTCGCCAGGTTCGTCAATTCAGCGCACGATCACGGAGACGTCGAAAATATACTAATGCCTTATGCGCAGATATATCAATCGCAGTGTGCCTGAGATCGAACAATTACAGAGTGAGCGGAGAAAGGGTCGACCGCCTAGCAAGAGGGAGGAAGCCCTGCTTCAGCGAACAGAGGCCGAGAATAAAGAGTTCAAGACAGGATTCTGGATGCCAGACCTTACAGAGGAGGATGTCGTCAGCGCACTCGTGAGGTGGAATGGAAACTGGTCTGGACTCAGCCCTCTGAAGTTCATACGATTAACGAAAGAGGGAGGGAAGCAAGCTTCGACATTCCCACCTAAGGGCTTGTCATGATTCTTATTACTTTTTCTTTCCTTTGATTTGCAAGGTCGTGGACATATTCGAGCATCTCGTGGTATAATGGCGTTATGACAATGCATGCATATCTTTACCATTCATTCATGGTTCAACCATCGGCATCCGTATAGGCGACCACGGGATTAGATAGATCTGCTTAAGGATGTTCCACAGTAAATGGGATATATAAACCAGATGTGATTCTGGTTGAAGTGCAATAGCAGTCTGAAACAGCAGCTCCAGTCTTGGCGCCGCCTATCCTAATTGGGAGGTGTTAACATCATCTGTCCCGAATCTTTTGCCTTCGTTTGTCGTCCTCATACCATCAATAATTTCATTCCATCGCATCGTCCTTTGACAAAATACACCTTACAATGCTTTCTCTACGCACACTCAGCCGCACAGTGCCTCGCACTCTCTCGCGATCCATTGCTACCTCCTCCAGATCCTCCATTCTCCGCCCCGTCTCAAACCTCCCCAAGACTAGCTTCATCCAACCTTCATTGAAGCAGGCCATTCGTCCATCCCAAGCCGCCTTCTCAACGTGCAGGGCTTTCAGACAAGCTGAAGGTAAGTGCAATAAAAAGAATGCAAAATTTTACGTCTTAGAATACACGCCGCGGGAAAATTCATTCCTTCGGCGAGCTTTGACGACAAGCTTTATGAAGCGCAACCCACGCATATCAATCGAATAGCGCTAACAGTGGCATTCTCTTGTCTTCACACAGGCGACGCTGAGCTTGCTGCTAAACTTGAGGATGAGTTGAAGCACGAGAAGTCTTCCGGTCTCGAGGACCTGGAGTCCTCTGTCCAGAACATCCAGTATGTTCTTCAGAACAACTCTTGGGAGGTATGTTGCCGGACTATTGCGCGCTGTCGCATACCGCAAAACCTAATAATGTATTATAGGTCAAGGATATCCCCGGTGAGCAAGAGGTTGTCTTGTCGAAAAAGTTCAACAACGAGGAGTAAGTTACCTATTCTGCGAAATATCTCTTCAACCCACACTATCCAGCTCTTAACACTTCGCTTGTGAATAGGATCCGCCTTACGTTCACCGTTGCGGACCTCCAGAACCTAAGCGAGCACGACGACATAGATGCTCTCACCGATGAGCTAGATTATCAGGGACACCAGCCCGTGAACCAGGGCAGCGGCAACTTCGCTCAGCACCCCGAGGACAGCGTCGCCCCCGCCGACCGTGAGAATGGGGACCTCGAGCCTAGCTTCCCCGCCCGTGTCAACATCACCATCGAGAAGGACGGCAAGGGTGCCCTGCTCATCCAGACCCTCGCTCAGGACGGTCTGTTCCAGGTTGAGGAAGTTTCTTACTTCAACAAGCCTGATTTGGCTCAAGCTGCTACCGCCGAGAAGGACTGGGCCCGCCAGAGCCTGTACGCCGGTCCTCCTTTCGAGAACTTGGACGAGGACCTCCAGACCTACATTGAGCGCTACCTTGAGGAGCGCGGCATCAACGCCGAGCTTGCCAACATGATTCCCGACTACATTCAGGTCAAGGAGCAGAAGGAGTACGTCCGCTGGCTCGAGAGTAAGTGACTTTGCCTACTTGATAATTTGTTCACTATATCTGACGGATTTCTAGACGTCCGCAACTTCGTTTCTGCTTAAGCGCACGAATTACGGACATATTATTCGATACCTCCCATCTCTCTATAGTCGCCCTGCGGACTTTTACTCAACTCCATATTCCGTCACTATCTTGGGCTGCCTTATTCTCTTTGAGCGGGTGATGTTTGGGAAGTGACCAGATGGACATGTATTAATAAAGGAACGAATCAAGAACCAATTGTAATTATGTTGAATATCATTGAAGCCTTGAAACCGTATCGTGTCTTCTCTTACAAACTCCTTGTTAAATATAACGACACGTGGGTAGTCGCCGCAAAGCCGAGAGCATTGATTCCCAAGACACAGGAGAGCTCATCTTTTCCATCAACATTGATCATCCAAAATAGTTATAGACAAATATACTCGAACGCCGTTCTCCAGACCACCAAATACAACCATGATTGAATCCCGCTCAAAGAATGTCAAAGCAAACCAATGGGCCATGTACACACTAGCCGAACGTACAATGTATCGACGTATTCCAGAATCAGAACTCCATACTCTCAGACTTGACCTCCGGCGCGGTCTGCTCGTTGCGCTCTCGCTTCCCGTCGCGCTCCTCCTGGTTAAGACTAGCAATGAACGAACGGAAGTAGTCGATGTACGGCTTCAGGCTCGTCTTCTCATAATCCTGAAGCTTGCGGGAGCCTCCTGCATCAGAAGCGTTTGGAACGCTCCCTTCGCCTTCTGGAACCTCCGCGGCACCATTGCTAGGATGATCCGCATCCCAGGAGTCGATCTCGGAAAGTAGTTGTGTGACGGTAGGTGCAGAAAGAGGGTCGAAGCGCTCGATGTTACGAATGTCGATGGGGACACAGACACGGCCAGTTCCGGGGTGAATAACGAAGGGGCTCTTTAGCAAATGGATCATCTTCTTGCTGACCTCGGAATCGAGGCGTGGATATGTGTATTCGAGGACGATGTCCTGTTTGGCGTCGCGCAGGGTTGCGGGGTTGAGGGTTGAGCTTTTGCCGGTCTTTGCGAGGGCATCGATGTCGGCCCACTTGTTTGTGCTTGAGCGGTCGGGTGCTGATTCCCATTTCCGGCGCAGGGAGTCGTTGAGTCCCTTGTCGGGGAGGAGAGAGAGAAGGCGTTGCGCTTGCTCTGTACTGGCGAAGGTGTCTTGGTCTACTAGCGTTGTTTGTGCAAAGTAGGGTTTTAGGATCTCGAGACTGCGGTTCATATGAGGATGGAGAGGTCGTTTGAGATTGACGCGTTTGCCGCTGCTTGTGCCTCCTCGAATGAGGTCGAGGTAGCCCGCGATGCCCCGGCGGCGGTCGTCGGGAAGAGTTCGCGCGCGGGGATCACAGACCCAGGCGTGAGCTCCACGACGTCCTGAGTAGACCCATAAGATATGTTGAAAACCAAAGTCTTGCCGGAGAGCGGTGTCAACGACTTTGATAGCCATTGTCACAAACGCCCAACACTTCTCGCAAATGTTCGCCTTTGTACAGCAGGTACGGATATCATCATAATCTGTTAAATCGATATCGAACACGAGTTCTTTGGCCAGGGGTTTCAGTTGGCCAGCGCCCAATGTCTTCCTGTCTCGCGGGTTCCTGTTGTATACGGGTCCAATTTCGAAACGGGAGGGGTTCATCTTAAGAATATCTTTTCGGAACCTAATTTATCGTATACAGGTTAGACTTTCGTGGCCATGACAGCAGCTTGCGCGCAAACTCACAGATCCGCGGTTGGGTATGATTGATATCGAAGGTAAGCATCGTTCTGCAGCGTCAAAGCAAACTCTCGGTTTCCGAAGTCAGGAGATGGAACAATTCCATGATTAAGCCATTGAAATAGGTAGCGGAACGGGAACAAGCGTTGATAGAATGCGAGCATAGTTTCTGTATCGACCTGGACAGGCGCTGGTCCTGGCGCTCTATAGACAGCCGAGATTAGAGATTTGTCTCCATCGGACACCAGTGAGAACTTACTCTTCAGTCTTGGTTTCAACGGGTGCGCTCGAGGCTGGAAACTCGTTGTCGTCGTCATCGTCGTCATCGAATAGGTCTTCAAGCTTTACGCCGGCTGTCGTCTTTTCGGCGGCAGCGCCTTCGTTCTTCTGGTCGCCATTGGGAGCATCGGTGGCGGGAGGAGCATCTGGAAGCACTTCATTGTCCTTGTGGGAAGCCGGAGAGCCTTCTGAGGCGACTGAGTGTGGCATTGCGCTGAATTGGTGGTAATGACTGCGAGGTCCTCCTTACACTCTCGTTGCCAGTCACGAAGCAATTAACGCGACCTCATCTCAGAACGCGTCGTGTCGCGCCAAAACTTACGTAAGGAGTGGTAACCCCGAGCCCTAAGTCCGACTCCAAAGCTCGGACTGCCACACGTGATCTTCTATTCGCTCAGCCAATCACGGCCGCAAACGGCCATCGCTTCATCATCGGACGGTTCGGACCCGAGCCTGTTCCATGCAACTGCCAACTACCAACGACCGTCCCTGAATCCTACGCAACTTCTGGTTACTTTCGGGCCCTGCAGGGACGTCCACCTTCCAAGGTTGACAAGTCGCCGTTTGCAGCACGAGGTTTCGGCCTGATGTGCTCCGGGTTTTATGCATGACGCCTACACTTTTTACTTCACATCATGGGCCTATCGGCATTCGTGTTAGCCATCCCACCGTTACCAAGCGCTTGGTTGAACGTACCAATGGATTCCATAATAGCATCGCATAGTCATTTTGCATTGCCCTCTCTTGACCGGGATGCTAATCTTGGGTACAGAGTCAGTCATCGCTGAGTGCCCTAAGTTTCTTGCATTGCTACGAACCCATGCAGTCGCTTGAGATTCGACCTCAGGTACCTGTAGCTACTCATGATCATACAGCACCATATATTCCGGTTCCTGGAGCTAACTAGCACTAGCTTTGTTGCCTCCTCAACCTGGCATGATGAGTGCTTAATCGTACGGTGTCCTCGAGCTTATTTCTCGTTGACGTTGCAGAAAGCTCCCTCTACTAGCCGGTCCCACATTCCTGAGCTGAAGAAAAGCTCTCAATCTGGCTAGCAGCACGAAGTATAATGGTCGACAGTGGCATATGACATAATGGCGATATGGCAATGGCACCTCCTATTTGCCCTTGGCTAGCACAATTATCTGTTGGATATTGTACGTCGTGCCGTTACTACTTATGCCAGATTGCATGGGCAACGGCCTGCATTGCTTGAGATAGCCATAAGCTTCAGGAACAAAGTTACCTATACTCAGGAGGCTCCCTCTGAGCGTCTATTATGGGTAGTGGTACCATCTGGGCTTTCGGTGATTGCCCAGTTCATGACGCCATGATCATGGGCCAGTCCTTCGAGGTCCTCACCTAATGCAGCATATCTGAGATCGAAGTGGATCTTGTGGAGTCTACTCCTCGTCAACCCTAGTACTGGGAAGCTCCAAGGTGTCACTCTCGCCTCTCGGCCCTGAGTGAGCTTCTAAACATTGCAGTCTGCTTCCTCGGTCCAGGCGTTTTCTGTGATCCATGGCACCGGGTGGATTTCGAGAGACTACAGCCAGGCAGAGCAGACTTCGTCCCCAATCAAAAAGACATGAGCCTTTCCCTGAACCACACTTGATGACCCTGTCACTGAATACTACAGTGGCATCATGATTCGATGACGAATAGCCGTTGCCCCTTGCAAGCGGAAATGAGTGTCTCCTCGAGGGATATAAACTGAGATCTTATCCATGCCCTGAGGTCTTTTCCTCCACGCCAGATTGCCTGCAGGTCACTCGCTTCAAGTTCACTCGTTCGTTCAACGTTGCTTTGCTTGCCTATCTTTTACCATCCTCTTGTCCTGAGCATCTTTCAAGATGGTCAACAAGATGGTCAACAAGATCACTGCTGTCCTGGCGCTGGCTGCTCCGGCTTTGGCTGATGTCGCTGACCGGGAGGAGCCTCACTCAGTAAGCCAAATGTCCACCGATGTTCTGTTTAGACAGCCAAGTAACACTTCTTATCTAGGCTTCCGTTCGCACCACCACCTTCACTACCACCAACCACCCTGTCACCACTTCTGTCGTGACTTCTGGAACCAAGACTCTGACAGTCCCCATCACCTTGACCGAGACTATCACCGTTACCACCACCGTCTCTGAGGATGCCACCGAAAGACCTGCGCCCATCGCTACCGGCAACCCGGCCCCGACTGATACTACCGGCGAACCCATTCCCATCCTTCCTACAGGCGTCAGCCCCATCGTTCCTACAGGCGTCAGCCCCATCCTTCCCACAGGCGTCAGCCCCATCCTTCCCACAGGCGTCAGTCCCATCATTCCTACAGGCGTCAGTCCCATCATTCCCACAGGCGTCAGCCCCATCATTCCTACAGGCGTCAGCCCCGTGAACAACGTCACCATCCCTTCCAGCGCTGCTCCGTTCCAGAACAGCACTGCGCCGCCTCTTGTCCCGACCACCCAACCCGTGCCCGTTCCTCCCGGCTCTTTGCCTGCCCCTGTCCAGAACATCACTGCGCCGCCTCTTGTCCCGACCACTCAACCCGTGCCCGTTCCTCCCGGCGCTTCACCTGCTCCTGTCCAGAACGTCACTGCGCCGCCTCTTGTCCCGACCCAACCTGGTCAGCCCGGCGCCACCGCTATCCCTGGTCAGCCCGGCGCCACTGCTATCCCTGGTCAGCCTGGTGCCACTGCTATCCCTGGTCAGCCCGGCGCCACTGCTATTCCTGGTCAGCCTGGCATCCCTGTTACCCCTGGTCAGCCTGGCGCTCCTAGTCAGCCCGGACAGCCTGGACAGCCCGGCGTCCCTGTTACCCCTGGTCAGCCTGGCGCTCCTAGTCAACCCGGTCAGCCTGGCCAGCCTGGCGTCCCTGTTACCCCCGGTCAGCCTGGCGCTCCTAGTCAACCCGGACAGCCTGGACAGCCCGGCGTCCCTGTTACCCCTGGTCAGCCTGGCGCTCCTAGTCAGCCCGGACAGCCCGGGCAGCCCGGCGTCCCTGTTACCCCTGGTCAGCCTGGTGCTCCTAGTCAGCCTGGACAGCCTGGACAGCCCGGCGTCCCTGTTACCCCTGGTCAGCCTGGCGCTCCTAGTCAACCCGGCCAGCCCGGCCAGCCCGGCGTCCCTGTTACCCCTGGTCAGCCTGGCGCTCCTAGTCAACCCGGCCAACCCGGACAGCCCCTTACCACTGCTATCCCCGGTCAGCCTGGCGCTCCTGCTCAGCCTGGTCAACCCAGTGTCCCTGGTCAGCCCGGCGCTCCCAGCGGTGTTTCTCCTGTCTCTCCCCCGGCCCCTCCCACTGGCGTCTCCCCCGCGAGGCCCACGTTCACCGGTGCCGCCGACGTTGCCCGCCCTGCTGCTGGTCTCCTCACTGCTCTCATGGCACTCATGGCTTTCCTCTAAACAATATAAGCAGATCTTTCATTTCGACTCTGTGGCCAAGAGCCATGAAACAGTCTTTTCTTCCTTGTCTTTTGTCTCCTTTAAAATGAGATAATCTGGTGTTTCGGATATTGTGTCTTGTCATTTCTCTCTTTGCTCTTCTTGTACTGCTTCGTTCCTTCGCGAGATTCCTGCTGGTTATGCCAATGCCTGTTGGGACTCGAGTTGTGGGGTTCTAGTTTCCGGTGAGAGCAGACGATGGCTTATATTTAAAACTTCTTTAGCAGTAATAAGTAATAGTAATTTAACGTTTAATAAAAAGGCTAGATTATGCGTTTCTTGGGTCTACCTACCTTTTTGTTGGAATAAAGTAAATCAATCTGTCGAAGAACGAATTCTTGATTTCGCAACTTAGGGTTAGCTCTGGGCAGAGAACAGCTTGGCCCGACTTGTCTGCTGGTCACCCCAGCTAGTTTGGTCACGTGACCTAGCTTTGTAGCTTACCCAAGCTTACTTTTAAACTTTACTTATAACTTTGGTTATAATCTAAATATAATAGCTACTAATATAATAAAGCCTTATACTACTTTTTAAGTAATATAAATATTAATAATTTTATTAAAACTTTATATTAAACTTTTTTTTAACTTTTTTTTACTTTTTTTTACTTTTTTTACTAATAATACTTCCGCTTATTATATTAATTATTAAATTAATAATAAGAATTACTTAAAAACTATTTTATAACTTATTTTTATAGTTAATCCAAGCCTAGGCTGTTTTTAAAAAATATATATAAATTTTAAATAATAAAGTAATTTTTTTAAAGCTAGAGCTAAAGGTAAGTAAGGCTATTATTATTAAAAAGTAAAAGCTAAAAGTACTTTTAAACTACTTTTTAACCCTTACTTTTTAACTTTTTTTAACCTTACATGTATTTTTAAAAAGTATTTTAAAACTAATTATTTATAAAATAATAAAATAACTTATTTTTTTTAGGGGAGCTTTACTACTAGGTTAAAAACTACCTTAATAAAGTAAGTTTTTTTAAGTGCTTATAAAAAGTACTTTTTAACTAATTTAAATAAAATTTAATATTATTAATAGCCTCCGCGGTTACTATGCTAATAAGTATTTTATTATTTATTTTTTTACCTAGGTTTTTAAAAATAAAAAAAATATTAAGGGCCGCCTAAAGGTTAGTAAAATTAAAAAAGCTAAGGGTAAGTTTAGTTATTACTTATAAAAAGTACTTTTTAACTAGTTTTATAAATTTTTATTAATTTATTATTAATAATTAAAAGGCGTGCTAGGCTATAAAGCTAGTTATCTTGCCTTAGTTTTTATTTAAGTAAAATAAAAATATAAGTAAGTTATATTTTTTATTAAAAGTACTTTTTAACTAGTTTTAGTATAACCCTATTATTATAAAAAAAATAGTAAAAAAAAAAAGTTATAAAATTCCTTGTAATACCTACAAGTTAAAAAAAATATTAATTAATAAGTTTTTTTACTTTATTAATTTTAAAAAGTACTTTTTAACTAGTTTTAAAATACTGCTTATAAAAGTAAATTAAGAATTATAACTATTTTAAGCTTTTTAAAAAGCCTAATACTACTAGCTAAAATAATAAAAATAAAAAAAAAGCAGGAAAAAAAAAGAAAACTACTAATATTATTATTATAAAAATTATTTTTTAAGTAGTTTTTTTTATATTTTTTTTTATTTTTTTTTTTAATTTAGCAGGGCGCCTACGGGCATATTTTATATTTTTTACCTTTTTTTTAGCAAGGTGCATATAATATTAATTACTTTAAAAGTAATTTTCTAGTTCCTGGTTTTTTTTATATATAATAAGCTATAATTAAATACCCTAAACTATAATAAACTTTATTTTCTTATAATTAAGTTTAAACTAACTTTAATAACTTTTAAACTAGTTTTATTTTTAGGTGTAGGCCTGTTAAAAACTAGTTATTTTTAAAAAAAAATAAAAAGGTAACTATTATTTTTTTAAATTTAAAGTACTTTTAATTAGGGTTAAACTAGTTTAATTTAGGGTTATAAAAAAAATTAATAAAAGTAAGATTTAAATTAAGCATATAACTTATTATATAAAATACCCTTGGACTATTAAGCTTAATTATTTTAAAAGTATTTTTAATATTACTAAGTAGCTAAAAATTTTTAAAAAATTTATTTACTTGTTTTTAATTAAAAACTTATTTTTAAATTTTTATTATTATATTATACTTGCTAGGCTAAAAAATATGTTTTAAGCTTACTTATTTTTTACTTATTTTATATATTTTGCCTAATAAAAGTAGTTTATTAATAGCCTAAAGTAATTTATTTTTTATATACATGCTATGCTAAAGGTCTTGGTTAGTAAATATATATATTTTTATAATATTTATACTTTAACTAGCTAGTATATTAAAACTTAATTATTATAATATAAAACTATATTAACATGCTATTAAAGCCAAGTAAATAATAAAATTTTATTTTTAAATAAGTAACTAAAGTACTTTTAAAAATATTTAAATTAATTTAGAACTAGTTTTAATTACTAGAATTATTAACCTTTTTTTTGTGAGTCGCGTTTATATACTGCGGTAAGCTTAGGAGAACGTGAATTACTATAATAGGAAAGGCATTATGTATTTATAGTAGAAACTAATTGCTAATTCTTTTAAGTTAGAGTTTGGAGTTAAACTTAGTATTTTATATATTATATAACTAGCCACTGCCTTAACGCGCGGCTAGTTTAGCGCTAAAGTTTTTTTGCCTGGTGGCCTTAGGCCGCTGGATTATATTATTATAATACTACACAGTTATAATACTATAATAGTAATAATAATACTTTTTTTTTTAAGTAATCGCGCCCTCGCGATTCATAAATTTATATTTATATTTTATAAAATATAATTTAAATTATAAATTTTATTAAGTGCTATAAAATAAGCTATTTTTAGGTTTATAAAATATTATAGTTTATATATAATTTATATTTAAAGTTAAGTATAAAAAATTAATTTAATTACCTTACTTTACTTTTAGATTTAAATATAATATTACTGCTTATAATAACTAGGTATAATATTTTAATTTTAATATTAAAGCGCCCTTGCAATCTTTTTTTTTTTTAAGTTTTTTTTATAACTTAATTAAAAATGCCTGCTATAAGTATACATCTTTTTATTATGTTTTTATTACTTTTTTATTATTTAATTATATTCCTGGGGTTAAAATACCCTATATTTACTTTTTTTATATTTTTTAGGCGTTATATTATTTATTTTAGTGGTATTAATCCTGTGTTAATATTATTAGGCCTGTATATTTTATTTTACTTTGCGCTTAGTTTTTATAATAAAGCTTTAAGCTTTAAATAGCTAAATCTCCTTATTTTTACGCTTTTTTTAATGCCTTTAGTAGTTATTTATAATATATGGTTATTTTATTTTAGCTATTAATATATTACCGTGTTAGCCTTTTTTTTACCTTTTTTTTATATTTTACTGCGCACTTGCCTTTTTAATTTAATTAATAAGCTTTTTATATTTAGCCCTTGTTATTTTTATGTTTTTAAAACTATTTTTAATAGTTAAATTAAATATAGTTTACCTTTATTATAGCTTTTATTATACCGCGTGTTTTTAACCCTATTTTTTTTTTAAGGTTTTTTATATTTACCCTTTGCTTTGCGTTTCCCTTGCTTTAATATTTAATATAGTTTTATATTATACTTTAAATACTATTATTAGTAGTTATTTATTTTATTATAGTATTTTATTTTATATTTTTTTATTATAATAGTTAAGCCTTGGTTTTAGCCTTTACTTTTTATTTTATTTTTAGTATATAAAATTATATTTCCCTGCCCTTTACTTGCATATTAATAATTATTAATATACTAGTTATTAAAATAACTTAATTTTAATACTTGCGTGCCCTTATTATTATTATTATTATTATTACCCTTATTACTACCCCTGCTGCCCTTGCTAATAAGGCTTTTATTAATATTTTTTTTTTACCACCCCCGGGCTTTATAGCTTTATTACTTAATTTTTATATTTTATAGTATATTATATATATTATTATTATAGGGCGCTATAATAAAAATATATTTATTATTAATATTATAATAAAAGCCCTTATTTATAACCGCGTGGGGGGTGGGAAGTGCTAGTTTTATTATAATATAAAAAGGGTGCTTTTAAAGTATATAGCTATTAATATTACCCTAGTAGGTAATTAATTATAAGATATTTTTAATATTATTAATATTATATATATAGAAGCTAATAATCTATAAGCTTATAAAAACCTTACTACCTTAAAAATAGCTTATTAAATATTTAAAATAGCTATTAAGTAAATTACCGCGGCTAATAATATACAGGTAATTAATTTTATAAATATTATTATATTTATATTTAACTTTGCTTTACAGGTTAGCGCCCCCTTTAATAAAAATAATAATTTATTATATAAGTTAGTCCCCTTCCCGTAGTGTTATTATATTTTAATTTATTAATTTATTATAATAGTTTTTTTTTAGTTTTTAAACCTTTATTTAGCACTACTTTAATAATTATAGTTTTTTTTTATACTAGTGCAGCTTTAACTACTAAGCATATATTTATATATTTTAGTTTGTATTATATTATATTACTAATTTTTTTATAAATTTTTATTACTTTTAGTGCAGGGTTTACTGCGCTTTAGCGCTTTTAAGGATTTTTATTAAGGTTACTTTTATATTAGGTGTTGGTGTTAGCGCCCTTGTGGGCTTAGTTCTTATTTTATGTATGTTAGGTACTACGCGCCGCGCGGCTTAACTACTTGTTTAAGTTTATTTATTATTTTTTTATTTTTGTTTTATGTTTTTGTTTTTTTTTTTTTATTAAAAGGCCCTGCGGGCGCCGCTAATTAGCAAAAATAATATATTTTTTTTTATAAGTGCGCGTAGGTTATAAATATAAATATTTATATTTAGTATTTTTTTGCTTTATATAATTTATTCTTGTAGGTTTTTTTAAAATTTTTAAGTATTATAATTTTAGTTATATAAGCCTTTAGTTCCCATATATTATTTTTTATGTTATTTTATCCCTATTATTTTATAAGGTATTATACCTTGCCCTTAAATTTATAAATATTAAGGATTTTTTTAATAAAGTATTTTTTCTTGCTATTTACTAGTATAGGGCTAATATTTAGCACTTAAAATAAGTTATTATAATAAGGTTTTAAAAGTATAATATAAAAAATATTATATAGTTATTATATATTTAGTGGGAGTAGTAGCTTATAAAACTATTTTCCCTATTTTATAATTACTAAAAACAGGCTAATAAGTATTTTACTTAATTTATAATTTAATTTTATTAACTTAATATTTTTTATGCAAAGCATAACATGGTTATTAATTTTAAAGCTTATTTTCTTACGCTTCTTATTATATTAAATTATTATAACTTTTTTTAACTTTTATAATTACTTTTTTAAATTCACGTGGATTTTCTTAAACTTTATAGCTTTTTAAAATCTAATTTTTAATACCTAGTTAGGCCCCTTAATATTAATATATATAGTTATTTTTAAATTTATAAAAGCTTTAGTAGGTATGCAACCTATAAATTACTTATACGTGTTATTATTTATAAATTATGCTATTTTAATTTACCATGGCTAATTATCCTAATACTAGTTAATATAAATATAAAAGTAATATTTAAAAACTTAGTTTTACCTTTTGGTTTGGCTATTTATCTGCGGGTAATATATAATAAATAGTTTTTATTTTACACCTAGGCAGTGGCTTAGTATAGCCTAAAATATACTAGTAAAAAGACTTCCGCGGTTATTAATTATATTTTTTAGTATATTAATAAAGTAAAAAATATTATTTATAAGGGTATTTATAAGTTATTCCATGTTAATATTTTTTAAGCATAAGATATATTATATAAATTTAGTATATATTTTAATTATTACTAAAATAATGTTATATACACGCTTATTATACTTTATAAGTGGTAAATTAATAATAAAGTCTATACTAATCTATTTTACGGGTGCCCTTGGTGGGCTTAATAATTTTAATAATTTATATAATTTATACCTATAAATTATAATTTATTAGTAATTATTATACTTTTTAATATATTTTTTAATATACTTAGTTATATCTGGCCAATAGTACCTTTAAAAAATATTTATAATAATTATATTAATACCTTAATATCCGCCTTGGGGCTTGTTATAGTTTATTTTTATAATTTTTTTATAAAGTATTACTAACTTTAATATATAAACTTAGTTTTTAAAGTATAGCAAGCTATTATTTATTACTTTTTAATACTTAAGGTTTTTTTTATAATTTAAATTTATAAGGTTATTTTTTATTTTTTTAAACTTTTTATTATATTCTTAGGCTACCTAAAGTAATTTTATAATACTTAATTATAATTTATTTACATGCAGGTCCTTATTTACTATAATAGCTTATATATTAAGTTATAATTTAAACTTTAGGTATAATAATAGTTAGTTATTTAGTTACTTTTATAATTTATAAAAAACTATTCTACCTGTGGCTCTTTCCTCCCCTTTTTTAAAAATATAATTTACTTTTTTACTTAAAGTATTTACTAGGTTTTTTGCCCCCGGGCAGTGTTTAATAATAAAGTTAAAAGCTATAAATTTCTTAGCTTATCGCGCTTATTTTTATATTAGGTTTTTAATTATTATAAATTATTATAAATTATTATAATTTATAAGCACCTTAATAGGAAATTTACTACCCTTAAGGTAGTATTTTTAAACTTAAAAGTATTTTATAATTATAAGTATTTTAAAGTTATGGGTTTTATACTAGGTTTCCATATTTTTTAATTTATAAAACTAAAAGGTAATTAGGTGTTACTATATATTTTTTATTAATTAAAATAATATTTTAGTAATAACATACCTTAAGATGTTAGTTTATAACTATATATATAATTTTAGGTTAAAGTATTATAATAATAGCTATTTTATAAATTTAAGGCGTAATATATTAAATATTTTTAGGGCCTTTTTTTTAATAAGTATTTTATAATTATATTAAGTTTTATAAGGTTAAATAATGCTGCCGTGACTTAGCTATAGTCTTTAATAAACCTTTAATAAAAGCTATAAAATTTTAAAAAAAATACTACTTTTTTTATATTTTTTGGTATTAGCTACTTTATAATGGTCTAGACTTTTTTTAGTTTTATTTTAATTTTATTAGTAGTTATAATAAAGCCTAAGAAGTTAATTTTTTTAATATAAAATAAGTATTTACTAACTTTTGTATATAGCTTAAAATCGCGTAGTTTTTTAAGAATTATTTATATATATTATTTATATTTCTTCTTGTTCTCTAAAAAAATAATAATATTGTTTAAATAGGTAATATAAATTATGTTAATTAGCCTAGCTAAGGCATAATTTATATAAAATTAAAATATTACTAGTATATTTACTAGCTTAAATAATATAACTTAATATTTATAAAGTTTAAATTACATTTTAAATACTGTTTTTTACTTATTTTTTTTATAAATTTAAAGTTTATAGTATATGTTTTATAAATCTAGCTATATAAAGATTTTCCCTGTTTTTAAATAATTAAGGGTCGCGTTAAATAGTAATAATAGGTATATATTTTTAATTATAATAGTATTTAGGCCTTAATAATTTATATAAAAATATAGGTTATTATTTTTTTTTAGTATAAATAATACTGGAGCTCCCGCAGGGCTTTTTAATAAATATATTTAGCCTTTTTTAAGGGCTTTTTTAATATATTTACGTAAAACCTTAAGCTTTTTTAAAAATAGTAAATAAATATACTTACTTAAAGGCTTAGTACTAGGTTATAACTTAATTATATAATTATAAAAATAATAAAATATAAGGATATTTACTTCCGCTTTAAAAAATATATTTATATATTTATAATATTATTTAAATAGTAAGATTTTTTTAACCTTTACCCTATTAAGGTGTATTGTAACATGGTCTTTTTACTTAAAAATTTATATTAAAAGTACTTTAACTCTTGTAGTAATTTTTATAATATATTTTTATATTATTATTATATACTATAAGTATTTAAAATTATACTTTACTTTTTAACTATATATTTAGTTTTTAGTTTATTAATTTAAAATGGGTATTACGGCTAGCAGCCATGGAAATCCTAAAATTATGTTATAATTATTAATATTAATAGCTTTAAAAATTTTACTAATAATACTATATATTACGCGTAGAATTTCTTGCATAAACTATAAGTATATACTTTTTATAAAATATTACTATATGGTTATTAACCGCGTGTATTTTATAAGCTAATCCTTTACTTTATATTAAGTAGGACTTTGCCTAGCGCTAGTTTATAAAATTTATTTTTATTTTAAAGTTAATAAAAATCCTTATATATTATTATTTTTTATTTTTTTTTTTATTTTTACCTAAATTACCCAGGCCCGCGGTATATTTTTTTATTTTATATAAATTTTTAAAACTTATATTATATAAAGCTTTAGGGTTTTATATTTTTTATATTACTAGATTTACTTAAAGGTTACTATTATAAAGGTATTTTTTTTTTAACCTCCGCCCGGTAACTAGTAATACTACTTAAAGTATTTAATATAGCTATAATTTAAGCATTTACCTAGGTATAGCTTTTTTATAAATAAAAAATTATTTAAATTATTAGGTTATTTTATACTAGTATTTGCTTTTATACTCCCTTTAGTAATAAAAAGCGCCTTAACTTTAGTTACTAGTAGTTTTATATAAGTTTAGTTAAAAAACTTTTTTTTTTTTTATAATTATTTTTTTCTGCTTGGGCATGTTATTTTTAATACTTATTAAATATAATATATAGTTATTATAGCGCTTTAGTTCTTAGTATTTATAAATAAGAAACTTTTTTTATATATTTTTTAAAATCTTTTAGTACAGGTGTCCTTAGCGCTAATTATTATTATATTTATAAGATAGGTATTTTTTAATTTAGTTTAGTAATTATATAAATTACCTAATAGTTTACCATGGTTATTACTTTATATTACCCTACTTAATTAGCAAGTTATTAACCAGCACTATCTTATTATTAATTATTTTAACTAACATGTTAAAAAATTTTTTTTAGGTAAATATAATTTTTACTTTATAAATATTAAATTATTCCCGCCTGCGGTTTTTTGCTAAAAATTTAATAAATTAAGATATTTTATGGCTATTATTTAGGTAGTAGGTTAGAAAGGTTTTAAAGTATATTTTTATATTTAACTTTTAATTATTAAATTTTTTAATATTATTTGCCTAGTATAATTTTATAAATAGCAACTTTTTTAAAAAGTCTTTTTTAAATTATATTATTATTATTATAACCCCTTTAGTAGTTTCCTTTAGGATTATAAGGTTATTAAAGTTTATTTAGCAGGGACTATTAGTTACTTAATAAATTAAATAGGTATATTATATATTTATTATTTAGCTTTAGCCCTTATAATTTATTAGCGTGCCTTTTTAATTTAGGCACGGATTTATTAATATTTTTTTTTTTATAATGTTCTTATTCTTATAATTTTTTTTTTTTGCTAAAATTACTTCTAGCATTACCTGTAGTTTTTTAATAATTTTTTTACTATTTTTATTTTTTTACCCCTAGGTGGGCGCTTTATATTTTAATATTTTTTATATAGTTTAGGATTTAGTAATAGGGGTGTCCTTAGGATTTTTTAGTTAAAAGTTTATAAATTTTTTTTAGGCATGTTAGTTAGTTATTAAGTTAGGGTTTATAATTACTTTTTTAAAGTATTATTTACTAGCCCCTGGGATTAAGTTTATTACCTAGTTATTATATAAAATAGGTTTTTTTTTTTAAAAAAAAAGTAATTAAAACTATAAGTTATATTTATATACTATAATAAGCTTAAAAAAACATAAATTACTATAATAAAAAAAGCATTATATATTTATAATAGGAATTAATTGCTAATTTTTTTAAGTTAAAGTTTAAAGTTAAACTTAGTATTTTATATATTATATAACTAGCCGCTGCCTTAGCGCGCGGCTAGTTTAGCGCTAAAGTTCCTCCGCCCGGCGGCCTTAGGCCGCCGGATTGCGTTATTGTAATACTGCGCAGTTGCAACACCATAACAGTGATAACATTTTTTAATATATTTAATAACTTTAATAAATATAACAGGCCCCCTAGCTATTTTATTATAAAAATATTACTTTAACTAGGCTAGCTTTTTAAAATTAATTTTAATTTTACCCCTAATTTTTAATCTTTGGCCCTTTACATGGGTAGCAGTAGGAAAGTTTTAAAAAATATTAAAAAATTTAAAATAATTAATAAGTACTTAAAAACTAGTTTTTTAGTAAATTTATAATATTAATATATATTTTTAAATAAATATAGTAGTAAAAATATTAAAATAATATTAATATTAAAAAAATCTAGTCCTAGGGTAAAGCAGGCTTTATTAACTTATATAATATATTAATAAGCAGGTATAGTAAAATTAGTTTTAAAAAATTATTAATACTAAAGTAGTTCTTCCCGCAAGTAAAATAGTTTTTAAAATATATTAAAATATATAAAGCATGTTATTTATAGGGTATGGCTAAAGTTATACTAAAGTATTATTAATATAAAACTAGTTTTTATATAAAATAAAGTACTTTACCTTTTTATATAATATAATTAAAACTAAAAGCCCCTAGTATATATAAATTTAAAAAAACTTAATTTAAATAAAATTTTATTAAAATTATTTTTTACCTTTTATAGCTCCTCCTACTTTACTATATTAAAAGCCTTATATTTTTAGCACACTAAAAAAATTAAAAGTAATTTTAAAGTAGTTTTAAAATAGTTTTAATATATATATAATTTTTTTATATATACTTAAGGTATTATTTATATATATTATTTATATAATATTTATGCTAAGTTTTATAAAAAACTTTTATATAATATTAATTTATATTATATTAATTAAGCTGCCGGGAGCTGCCTTAAAATTAGTAATTAAAAATAATTTTTATAATAAATAAAGTAATTTTAACCTTATAATTATATTAAGTAATAACTTTTAAGTACTTAAAAAGTAAGACTTATAATAACTTTACTTAATAGTATTAATATTTTCCTGGATTTACTTATAATAATTAGGTAAAATTTAAAAATAAGCTTAGTTAAAACTAGTAATAATAACTAAATAAACTTTATATTTAGCCTAATTATAAATAAAGGTATTTTTATATATTAATTAAAGTTAAAACTAGTTTTAAAGTACTTTAAAAAATAAAAAAATATACTTTAAAGTAGTTTATAAAAATTAAAATAATCTTTTAAAGTCTTAATAGTAAGCAAGCTTTTTATATAATAGCTAATAAATATATAATACTTTTCTTAAGGGCAAAGCTTTTAAATAATTTAAAAAAAATAAATATAATATATAATAAAAATATTTTTTGACTACTATATTTAAATATAACTATAAAAATCTTTTTTTTAAAGGTATTAGCCTAATCCTAAAACTAGTTTAGCCTAAGGTAAAAGTAGTTTTATATAAAGCTTACTAGCTATTTACTTTATATATATATTTACTATAATACCCTTAATATTAATACTATAAAAATAAAAAAATTAGCTAAAAAACCCCTGCATGGAAGTAATAAGACTAAAAATCTTTTTAAAAAGTAAAAAATATTTATTTATAATCTTAATATTAATAAAAACACGCAGTAATATAAAAACTAAAAGTAGTTAGTAATTAATTTTAAAAAAAAGGTAGGATATAAGTAAGTAAAGTACTTAAAAAGTACTTTTTAACTTACTTTTACCATGCTTTAGTAAAAATATAATAAAAATAACCTTATTAAAGGTACTTTTAACACGCTTATAAAATATATTAACTTTAAAAAAGTTTAGCAAGGCTAAAAGCTTAATTTACTTATTAAATATATAAATAATTATAATAATATTTTTATAAGTAATAAGCCTTTAATAATAATACTTTTTAAGTAGTTAGTAACTAGTTTCCAGGGCATAAAATAAGCTAAATACCTTAAAATTTAGCTTAACTAAAAGCTAAAACTATATACTAGCTATTTCCTAGCCTTTAAAATAAAGTAAAACCCTTTTTTTTATAATAATAATAAAAAAATAATCTTGGTTTGCAAAGCTATTATAAATTTAAAATAATATTTAATTATTATATTATTAATAAAAGTTTTAAAGGGCTAGACTTTTTAAAAATTAACTTAAAAGTAATTTAGTACTAAATAAAATTATTTATAAAGTAGTTTATATATTTATTATAAGGTTAGGATCTTGTATCTTATAAATAAGCTTAATAACCTTATTAAAAATAGCCTTTAAAGGTTAATTTAATAAAAAAAAAGAATAAGTATACACGCCTTAAAAAACTATTATAATAAAAAAATATTCTAACTAGTTTAAAAAAATAAAAATATTAAATATAATTTTATACTTAATTTTTTTAAGTTTTCCTTCCCTTTATAGGTGGCTTTAGCCTAAATAAAGTAATTAATAAGTAATTTTAAGGTTTAAAAAAAATACTTATAAAACTAGTTTTATTTTTAAAAAACTAGTTCTAATCCTATATACCACACTTTTTTTTTAACTAATAATAAATTTAATTATATTATATTTTTTAAAATTAGCTAGGGCTAGAGCCTTAAAGTAAGCTTAAAATAACTTAATATTAATATTTTAAGCCTGGTTAAATAAGCTAAATATAAAATATTTATTAAAATTATATTAATTATTATATAGGTATGTTATATAATAATAATATATATTAAAAATATTTTAAAGTAATTAAAAACTAGTTTATATTTTAAAATTAAGGTTACTTATTAATATAGCATGCTTTTATAAAACAGGCCTGTAGGTAAAAATTACCTGTAAGTATATTTTTTTACCTTTAAAGTATTTTTAAGTTACTTAAAAAAGGCTAAGCAGGCTTAATTAATAAAGTAGTTTTAAAATAATAAAACTAGTTTTAACTTACTTATATATAGTTTTAATTTTTAAAAAAGCTTTACTTACTATAATCTTCCTGTACTTGTTATATATTTTATTTAAAAATTTTTTTTTAATTTTTTAATAAGTAATATTTTATAATTTTAAATTTAAATACTTATAAACCTTAACCTTAAAATAATTAAAGTAAAATTTATTATATATTTACCTAAGGAACTAGTTAAAAATTTATTTTATATTTTTAACTTTTACCTTATAATATATAAATTAAAGTAATTAATAATTAATTTTTAAAAAATATAAACTTATATATATTATATATTTTTTTTTAAAACTATGCGCTTGTTATTTTATTTATATAAATAATATATATATAGTTATTAGGATTAGTAGCAGGATACTTTAGTAGGTAGTTAATAAATTAAAAATAATAAGCTAAAATAGGATATATTTAACTAGTAATTACTAGTATTAATACTAGTAGCTCTTAAAAAAGTAGTTAAAAAATACTTTAAAAGTAATTAAGGGTTTTTATACCTTATTACTAAAATTAGCTTCCTGGGCTTAATTATACTTTTAAAAAATATTTTATTTTTATTTATTAAAAAAGCCTAATTAATTTATAAAAACTTTTTTAATAACTAGCTAAGGTAAAGGCATTAATACTAATAAATTAATAAGTATATTAATTATAAGATTATTAGGGGGATTATTAGTTAAAGCTATAATAAAGTAATTTAAAATACTATAAAATTACTTTTTTTAAAATATTAATAAGGTATAAAATAAAATTTATTAAAAATATAAAATAGGCTAAAAATTTTAATTAAGCAAGCTTGGCTTGCTTACCTCAGCTTAATTAAGCTGCGGTCAGCTGCAGACGGGGTGGGCCGACCTGTATTCACAGCTCTGGGAGCCGCAGGTGAGTGGCCACGCGCTCAGTCGCTTACCCTAAGCAAAATCGACAAGCACCTCACTTCTCAGAAAATTTGTCCTCAGAGAAAAAGAATATTACACACATTTAGAAGAAAATAATCCCATCCTTTGTCTTTAGTTCATCCACTACGCCCCATCCATGGTTACGCCAATGGATCGAAAGAAGGAAAGAAAATGATATCATCAACGTAACTTTTGCTTGCCGAAACAACGAAAAGGTATATATGTCTAATCTTGGATCAAAATGTATGTACTATATCCTCTAACGCTTACCCTCAAGCTCCTGGTCAACCTCAGCCTTCACAATCTCACGGACACCTTCCCACCCAGCACCAGCGCGGACGGGCGTAACCCTGCTCTCGCGCTGCTCAAGGCCAATGAATTCCTTAGGTAGGACCTCAGTGAAATCATAGCCGTCCTCAGCACGAAGAGCAAGGTCAACAGCGCTGGCAAACTTCGCAGGGTGGGCGGTGGAGAGAGAGATGTGCTTGGTGCCGGGGTTGCGCTGGATGGAGCGAAGGGACGCCGCAACGCCAACGGCGGAGTGGGGGTCGAGGATGTAGCCGCCAGTTTTGGAGGAGGTAGCGCTACCAGGGGTGAGGTTGGATGGGAAGGAGGTGTTGTAGGTTGAGCGAATCTGGGCGATGGTCTCGTCGTTGCTGACGCGCTCGCTTTCGAATTCGGACTTGGCGGCTTCGATGACGGCCGGAGGGACGGTGAAGCCGCCTTCGGTCTTGAGCTGGTTGAGCCATTGGCTGACGCTCTCGGAGGCCTGCTTGCGGCGCTCTTCGATGGAGCCGGCGGAAGTATTTGTGCGAAGGGCGAGGAACCAAAGGAGACGCTCGAAGTTGCTGCTGACGAGAATGTCCATGGCGGGGCTGTGTGTCTCCTTGACGCCGCTACCTGAGGCAGAGCTCTTGGTGTACTGTCCGTTGGAGCGGAAAAAGCGGTCGAGGATGTCGTTCTCATTCGTGGCGATGATGAGCTTCTCCGCGGGGAGACCCATCTGCTTCGCGAACCAACCGGCCAGGATGTCACCGAAGTTGCCGGAAGGCACAACGAAGCGGACCTTGGAGTCGGCGCTAGACTTCTTGATAAGAGAGAAGTAAGAGTAGAAGAAGTAGGTCACTTGCGCCATAACGCGCGACCAGTTGATACTGTTAACACTGCGGGACTGTTAGTAGGGCAAAGGAATTTCCAAGAAGGAGTACCTACGCGGCAAGGTTGTGAGTGGAGTTGATATCGGGGTCAGCGAAGAGGGCCTTGACAATATCCTGGCAATCATCGAAAGAACCCTCGACAGTGAGGTTGTGTACATTGGCGTCAAGGACGGTCGTCATCTGGGCTTGCTGGATGGGCGACACCTTTCCGGTAGGGAACATCATAAAAATCGAGACATCCTTCTTTCCACGAACTCCATAAATGGCGGCACTTCCAGTGTCTCCTGATGTAGCTCCAACAATCTAGTGAATGGTCAGCCCTGTGAGACAACTTCAAGAATGTGAATGCGATAAATATGCATACAGTGAGATGGTGCCTGTCCTTGCCCTCCTTTCCCTTGTTCTTGCGCACAAGGAAGTATTCGAACAGATTTCCAAGGAATTGAAGCGCAACGTCCTTGAAAGCGAATGTAGGGCCGTGGAACAGCTCCAGAAGGTAGAGGTTCTGCTTCGAGTCAAGCTCAACGATGGGTGTACGCTCGGGGTGGCGGAAGGTTGAGTAGGAGCGGTTGATGATATCCTTGAGGTCTTCAGACGGAATTTCAGACGGCGAGATGTATAGAGACATGATGTTGAATGCGAGCTCCTCGAAGCTCAGATCGCGCCACTCCGTCTCCCATCCAGCGGGGAGTGAAGGGATTTCCTCGGGGATGAAGAGACCGCCATCTGAAGCCAGTCCCTTGAGAACAGCTTCCTCGAAGCCGAACTGTATAGCGCAATGAGAGGTTAGCCAGACCTACACTCTGCTTTGCGACGGAGTCAGCCATAACTTACCCCGTGGGAACCACCCCGCGTACTGAGGTACTTTTGGGAGAGTGTATGCGACATGGTCAATTGAGAGAGGGAAAAAGAAGGGCAATTGCTCGAATCCAAACAGCGCCTTCGCTCTTATCTCACAAGCAAGTCAAAATAAGGACAAAGGCACTAGAACCGAGCAGTGAGTCAAGTCTTCGCCTCTATCCAAAAAGAATGACCGCGGGGTGTCGCTATTTTGGGACTAGCGCTTCCGACAGCGGCGATACAAGTCACGTGCGGCAACGATTGGCCGGAGTTAGTCCATGACTCCGTTCAAAGCATTACAGTACCCTGTACACGGAGTACTTTTCATCGCTCATTCATTTCTAGTCTATATTCTTCTCTAAAATCTCATCACTCATCAAAAGCAGCCGTAAGTCTTTCTTTAGTGCTCCTCGTTCACCAGCACATAGCGGTATCGGGCCTTGCCTTCGTGCATATCGACAATAGCCTTGTTGGCGTCCTTCATAGGGACCTCTTCAATCCATGGCTTCACGCCTTTCTCCGCAACCAGTGCAAACATCTCCCTAATCTCGTTCGGGCTTCCGACGAGAGAGCTCTCCATCTTGAGACGGCGCTTCAGGTTCGCAACTGGTGCATTGAGCGTTCCGTCCTCAGGCAGACCAACCTGCACAAAGCTGCCATTCGTTGCAAGCAGGCCAACATACTCGGTCATAGGCATCTTTTCAAGTGTCAGTCTGAGCGCCCGGGAACCAGCAGTATCAAAACAAAGAACGTACCTTAGTCGAGGAGACGGTGCAAACAATCAAATCCAAAGAGCGAGCGTACTTGGTAGCCCAGTCCGGCTCATCGTCAGTCGCGATATAGAGATCAGCGCCCATCTTCAGCGCATCCTCGCTCTTCCCCTTCTTTCGCGAGATAGCAACAACTTTATCAGCACCCAAAGCCTTAGCAAAGAGAACACCAAAGTGTCCAAGACCTCCAACACCAATAATTCCGACGCGCTTTCCAGGCCCGCAGTTGTTATGCTTCAACGGGGCATAGAGAGTGACACCGCCACAAAGCATCGGCGCAGCTTCGGCAGAGGGAACAGCATCGGGGATTTTGATCACAAAGTGGGAAGGACAACGGTTATACAACCCGTAACCACCGTAGGATTTACCGCCATTGAAATGCACGCTGTTGTAAGTTGACACAAACTTGTGCGAGCAGTAGTTCTCCCAGCCCATTGCGCATTCGGGACAGTCGCCGAAGCGGCCCACACAGGCGTCACTCTGCGCACCGACTCCGACTCGGTCTCCAACCTTGATGCCTCCAACGGCCTTGGAACCGACGCGGACGGCCGTGCCAACGATCTCGTGGCCTACACAGCAAGGGTAAAGAGCAGGTCTCTGAAGATGGGTTAGTTAGGGGCTCTTGTATGTCCTCCTTCCGCCTTTGGCAAGAACCTCTGTACGGGGAAATTGGCTCAACTCACCCAACCACTTCGGAGAGTGTGCAAGTCAGATCCGCAGATACCGCAGTGCGTGATCTTGATATCAACATCCGTTTCTTCCCAAGGCTTTGGCTCAAACTCCTGCCAGACCATGTTGCCGTCCGCCGAGTTCTTGTCCAGGCCCATCCATCCTTCGAACTTGTAGTCCTGCTGCGCCATGATGATCACTAGTTAAGAGTATAAGGGCGTTCAGGTAGTGAAAGTGGATTTTAATGTAAAGAGAGGGGTCAACCATAAAACCGGGGTCCAGGAACTCTATTTATCTGGGTCAGGGCCACTGCCATCCAGGCTTATCAACTCGGCATTGCATTGCCGTCGGTCTGTTTCGGTCCCACAATTATCGGATCGAGAGATCCTCTTTGGAAACAGGAAGAAGGCGATGCCGGATTATTAATGATAGTTGGAGATAGGCGGGGGGTACTGATCAAAGTTTATCTAGAGCAACAAATGTGGATACAAATTACTGATGGAGCAGATGCTTCCGAATCCGAGACCATGTTTTCGACGGCTGTGTTAACAATATAATCTTAAATAACAGGTCTAATTTCCGTTGGCGGCGCCAGACACCATAGGAAGTCATGCTGAAAGGGATGGCAATATACAAGAAAGATAGATGAAGATATCATAGCGCCACCGATGGATCGTACAATCGAGTGGTGGAGATTAGGAGGAAGTATCCCGGGTAAACTATGCTCATTGCCTGACTTGCTGATGCGGTTCAGCTAGTATAGAGCTTTCATCCCCACAAAACAAGAACGCTTAATTTTCACCTGATTAGAACAATGACATAATGTCCTCGTTAGTCTTCTTTGGCTGGTTGGAGCCCGAGGCAGGCGGGGGCGAAGACATGCCGCCAGTGAGATCCAGACCAGAAAAGCCATTGAGAAGGTCAGCCCCGGCACCACCACTGGGAGGTGCACCTGCACTAGTAGTTGACGGGGCACTGTCCCCAAAGACACCAAGAAGGTCATCCAGGTTATTGTTCCCTGAGGGTACACCGCCGGCGGGAGACTCAACACGGACGGGAGTACCAGCCAGACCTTCCAGGCCGGACACACCGCCACCTGGTTCCTTGTGAGCCGATGCGGGTGCAGTGCCATCGAAGTCGATATCCAGAAGGTTCTCCACGTTGTTCTGCTGCTGAGGTGCTGACGTGCCATCAACTGCCGCAGCAGCGGCTGCAGCCAACGGATTTTCGCGCGCGTTCTGAAGTTGCTCCCTAGATGGGTGCATTAGCTCAAGGGCTGTCAATGATACGATTGCGTAGACTTACTCAATAGCTGCTTTCTGGACAGCATCCGCACCGAAACGGCCTTGGCCAACGAACTGCTCTGGAGGCATGTGATAGACGGAAGCCAATGTGGAGAGCTCCATCAGAAGCTGCTCAAGAAGAGCAGGAGGTAGGGAATGAATAGTGGTGACAATTGGGGGCTTCTTGGAGAGTACAATATTCCTGGCAGCATCGGGATCACTGGTGTTGGAGAGCAATCGCCAGTAAACATAGGCTCGGTCACGGACATCGGGATTGTCGTTCTCTGCCGTTGCTGCCTGAAGGACTTTCTGCACCAGACCTTGAGCCTTGTCTGGGCGCTTCAGGAACAGCTTCACGACAGCCGTCAGGATCTGCAACTGAGTCTGGAAATCAAATTTAGCCTGGGTATTAGCCGGCACATGGTGCAGCTGAACAAACCTGAGAAAATTCTTCATTGAATCCTTCGACGAATCCAGCTAAGATATCGCCAGCGTTGCTGATCTTCTCGGCATACTCTCCAACGATCCAAATAAGGGCAGCCCGGGCGTTTGGCTCATCTAACTCATCGATACACTTGCAGAGTGTGGGAATGATGCCTTCATAGCCGGGATATTTACGGAAAATATCCTTGATCACCACAATGGCTTCCTGCACCACGTAGTTGACCTTGGTATTGATCAAATCGAGCAAAGTATTGACACACTTCTCACAGGCGCTTTCAATTTTGATGGCGACCTGACCGATAGCCTTGATCGCACGGCGTACAAAATCCATGTCCACCTCCAGGGCGTACTCCTTCAGCTCTGCTAGTAGCTGGTCGAAGTTCCGGTCGTTGGCTATCCGCACCATAATTTCAAGTTTCTGGAACTTGACATAAGGAGGGTCGTTGTACTTGCAGAAGAAAACGCGGAGCTCTTTGTTGAGGATATCCGGCTGCTTCTGCAGCAGGAGATCGATGTTCCGTAAGGCCACATATTGTACTTCTGGGGCAGATGATACCAAGGTCACTGAAAACATAGGTCAGCAGCTTAACATACACACCAGGTAATATTCCAGATACCTAGCGGAGGAGCCATCTTCTTGAGGTATGTCTTCGAAAGCTCCGCGTTGACTAATTTCATGTGAAGAAAGACAGTTTTGACGGCTGCCAGCACCACACTAGGGTTTGCGTGCTGGAACTGAGGCGCGACTCGCTCGCAGATTTGCTCTGCTTCGTTCACTGCGCTTGTTCTATATTCTGACAGTGTCGTGAGGATTGTGACGCGGCCCCACTCAGTGCACTCGTTCAACGCCATTAGCAGCTTCCGGAGTGTATTCGGAGTGACTTGAAGCGCCTGGGTTTCCGGCGCAGCATGATGAATCTCAGAAAGAGCCGTTACGGAGTTGGCCACCACCATGGGATTCGGATCACCAATCATCTCTTGAAGCATTTCGAGGAAACCATTCTCCAAGCACATAGCTGGTCCCAAGTCAAATAATTTGGCAACGCAGATGGCAGCAGTCTTTCGTACGTATGGCGACTCGTCTCGCAGCGTCTTTCGGAGCGGCTCTTCCATGTAATCGATCATTTTATCCACTCGGATACAGCCCATTGTCCGGATTGCGAGTGCCCTGATGAGAGGGTTCGGGTCTTCGGAGTCTTGCACAAAGGTGTTCACGGCGAGAATACAAAGGTCAGGATGTGATTTGGCGTAGTTCCTATCTCACGTAGTCCGGCATTAGTGGGCAGTCGTGCGGGGGAGCGGGGTGTTTTTCTCACATGAGATAAAGATATACCAGCTTCTTCTGTTCCAAATCGGAGGTCGCAATGTTTTTGAGGACGTCAGGGAAGAGAGCGGATACATCTTTTCCCAGGGTCATGGCCATGATGGTCTTCTGAATCGCCTCCTTTCTGCAATGACAATCAGACACTGTTCCGGACGCCGGAAGGTACTCCGCATGATTCGCACGACGATGTGACATACCTCTCATAGGCGTACTGTGAGCTATCGATTTATTAGCATTAAGACCACTGCTGAACTGTGGAACGGAAATTCATACACCAGACCGGCTCGCAACTCGAACGTCTCTCCTTTTCTGGGCACCGCAAAGGCGCCGCGAATCCTGTTCATCGCCATGATAGCTGAGGGCGAGCTTCAGCGACGACAAAGTCGCGCCTCCGCAGAGTCAATGTAGGGAAATGGAGGAAAGCAAAGTCGTGGTCTTGTCAACCACTGCGGGGGAGTTGGGCCACGGAGACGGACGTTCGCTTCAGGGATATGTGGACCGCCTGGAGCAAGCTGCGAGAGAGCGGAACAGAGAAGTCAAGGCGCGTAGGTAATTATTGAATCATTATTGCCCCAGTATAGGGTCTAGAAGAGGGAAGAAGCAGAAAAGAAGGAGAAGGAGAGTCGGCAGATGGAGCTGGGGAGATGAGGTCGGTCTGGACCGAAAAGAGTTGGTTGTCCACAAAGCGGCTGATCTCAACCACTCTGGAGTCGCGCTTCTTCACCTCCGTCTCCTTCCCTTCCTCTGCCCACAATAATTGCTAACATGGTGAGTTGATTGACTTACCCGAATGATGATTTACTATCTGGGAAAGAAGAATTGCTGCCAATACTGTCATAGGCAAACCTCCCCAACCTACGGCGCCTATTCGTCGAGGCCAGATCCGAAGCGGAGGAGAATGAATATTCTCGGAACGCAGTGCGCTCACCTCTGTATCGCGAAGCACGAGCAGTTCTAGCTGATATCGACACAGTTCTACAATCTCGTGCTGTTCATATCATCTGTCGCGGTGTTTAGTCTAGCAGCCCAACGTATGAGCGGTTCCAAGCTGGCGAAATGATGCGACGAACACTGGACGCGGGTCCTATTGGATGGGCTCAATGGCTCCTCAATCATACAAGCGTCACATAATACATGCTAAAAGGCATCATAACAGCAGCAAGTGCATGGCATCAGTCAGTTTCCTCTCCCTCGCTTTCGAGAAAGGCAAGGGCCTTTCGACCTCGATTCAAACGGCGACGAGGACCGCTATCACTGCCGTCTTCTGCAGTGTCTTTACCCCAGCGCTTTGCTTCTTCTTGTACCATTTCAATGTCCTCACGCAGTTCACGTTCCTCCTTGATCTGTTTGGCCTTCTCCAATGAGTACCGCCCTTCCATTCCCACGTCTTTCAGCATGTCCTTGAGGTGCTTGATCTTTGCCTTGGGTGTATCGTAAGGAGCCAGCTCTCGTGCCCACATTTTGCGAATCCCGCACTTGATCAACCATCCTTGCAACCGCTTTATTTCCGCCTGGTTAGCGTCTAGGTCTGCATCCTTTGCTTTGGCAGGCGTCTTCTTCTTTCCCTTTGCAGAAGCAGCTCCGGTGCTCTTCTTTTGTCGCTGACGTTTCGGCTGAGGTTCTTCATCCAGAACCACTGACATTTCACTCTCTGAATCACCGGCCGCTTCTGCCATTTGCTCGGATGGCTTGGTATCGTCTTTGCTTTCATCAGAGTCGTCCACAACCTTCTCCTCGGACAAACCAGGTCTGGGGCTCTCTGTGGTTTTCAATTTGGTTCCTTTGGTCGTTACGTCCCTTGCCTCCTCATCATTGACATCGCCATTCGCGTCGCTCTCTGTGCTCGTCTTGCGGCGTTTGCGGGACGTTGAAGAAGCTTTTGGTTTGGCCCGCTTGGTAGCTTTCGGGGATGGGGTGTCTGCGACGTCTTCCTCTTCGCCGACCTCTGAGTTCTGTGCTGCAGCATCTTGTATTTCCTATTGACATGATTAAATTAGCCACAATCAGCCCAACTACTCCTCTACGATTACCTACTACTTCATCCTTGATTATACGATCACTTTTCGCTTTCCAGTCGCCATTGGATTTGAAGAAACCATCTTCTAGTTGCAGTGCCTTCTCGGCTGCCAACCGGACTCTCTTGACCGTCAAATCCTCCGTCTTCCCTGTCTTGAATATTGTGGCGACCGTTTCGCGCAGAGTTTGCTCTAGTTTCTTATCGGAGGGCTGCGGGGATGTGTCCGACAGGTCGTGCTCAGACTCGGGGTCTGAATCGGCAACGGCATATCGCGGAGCCATGTTGTTTATTTATTTTTCTTCAATGGACTCTTTGGTCGTAAAATAAGTGTTGCTTCCAAAGACTGAAATATCGATCCGCGCGGAGCTTCGAGAACGCGTGCCAGACGCGACGAGAGCTTAAATGGAGAAAGGATTGCGGGCAAAGGAGCTGCAAGCCTGCAAGTCAAGCCGATGAGGAGCTTAATCAGTATCGAGCCAAGAGGGTGAATAGTACCGACTGTGAAAATCGACTGTGAAAGCTTTAGTTAATTCTCGAACTGCAATCTTCTCCGCAGACCACTTCCAAGGTTGGTCAATAATGTCTCCAGCATAATACTCCGCAATGCTTCTCCCCGTCGAGATCGAGAGTCCAGACGCGGATCGGTTCGAGTCGGCATCCGCCCGCCGCTGACAAAGCCACTGAATAATGTCCCCGAATCCCTCTGCGGGCTCATATAAAATCGCAACAGCTACAGTCATATCGGACCTAGGAATTAGCTATAGATGAGGTCGATATACGACTGTGACTTCATATACATACACTCTGCATAACCACTGAATAGTTCAAACCTCCCCAGTCACATATACACACCTTCGCCCAGCAGAGACCATGGCAGACGAGCCGCAATCGCAACCGCAATGGCGAACAAATCCTCCGACACTTTTTCCTCATGCCTCATCACAAGCCCCAGCACGCTCGTCGTCATCATCCGAAGCCAAAAATGAGGCTTCGAAACCGGCAGCGGTACAACGCGACGAGCAGGGGAAACCATACGTCCTAGACAAGGATGGGAAACCGTGCGTTTTCTCCAAGCTATGCGATTCTCTTTCATGCAGCGTCGCAGCACAATACATTTAAAGATAGAAAAGGAATAGGAACTAACACGAATTCCGTATATCTAGATGCCGCCTCTGTACTTCCGCCGCCGCCTGGCGCAACCTAACAAAACAAACCAAAGCCTCAAGCGCCGCCGCCGCATCCACCACAACAGCGACGCAACCCCAAGAAACAATATCCCAAAGCACCGGCCGCGGAACCACGAAGCCTGAATGCCCTCCCGACGTTGAAGTCCTTGGGCGCTCCACCTGGACCCTTCTGCACAGCCTGACAGCAACATACCCCGAGAAGGCGTCAGCAAGCGAACAGGCCGATATGCGGTCGTTCCTGACGCTGCTGTCGAAGTTATATCCATGCTGGGTGTGCGCTGACGATTTCCGCAACTGGATGGCGGAGCCAAGTGGGAAGAACCAGCCGCGACTTGGCGGGCGCAAAGACTTCGGAAATTGGATGTGCGAGGCGCATAATGAGGTGAACCGGAAGCTTGGCAAGAAGGAGTTTGATTGTAGGCTTTGGGAGCAGAGGTGGAAAGACGGGTGGAAGGATGGGAGGTGTGATTGATTCGATGTACAGATAGGGATGAGGATTTGCTTATTGGCAAAACCACTCGTGTGGACAATGGATGGGCCGCTCTGCTCTGTATATATCTATCTTCATGAGAAATGTACCATATCAATAGACTAGACATCTCCCAAATCACGGTTCAACATCCATTGCATTCACAGAAAAAGAATATTATACTAACATCGCTCAAGAATTATTGAAGACAGGCAAAAGATCCATATATCTATGTATCAGGACCTCGGGACCGTGAGTCAGTCCATAAGAAGATAGGAGTCCACTTTTCTATCTTTAAACATAACCCATCACACGTCGTCATGGAATTAGAGTTGGCTAGGGACAAACAATCGCAGTCCACTGGCCGGCGCGCCGATCTCAGTCACTTCGGATATCCGGTCGACGGTACCCTTGTATTGTTCGTGGTACTTGGCACCGGTGAACGGATCTGAGACGCTGGGAGACCCGCTGTAGATCGGCGTGTGGGAAGCCGCGCAGATGTCGAACTCGGCAAATTGGTCGAATTCTATCTCGATACTATCCTGGGGGTTACGCTCGCATTGAGCCTTGACCTTCTTGGCCTGTGTACAGTTAGCGCGTGGTTGTCAAGGCTGGGAAAGAATTGATACTAACCTGATCCAAGAGTTTAGCGGATCCACCGTTGGCCAGCATGCGGTTAGCAAAGCTGAGGGCGGAGGAGTAGTTCTTGTTAGAGAACGCAAGCTTCATGGCTGCCATGAGGGCCAGTTGCCTGTGGGCGACTTCCAGCTTAGGGATGGTGAAGTAGGCAGAAAGCTCGAGGCTTCGCTTGAGACCCTCAGGCGTTTCTGTCGAAAGAGCGCGGCGTTCCAGCTCGATAGTCATGGCAAGAATATACTCTCGGGCAGTTGCGATAACCTTCTTCGCTTGCTCAACTTCCGCCTCGGACGAAACGACATTTACAAGAACAGAGTGCAAGATGCTCTTGAAAATCTGTACGCCCTCCTCCAGCTTGTTAGCCCTCATCGCTGCGTAGCCTTCTTGCAGGTCGACGCTAGCAATGGTCTCGAGATCCTTGGGGATAGCTGGCAGCACTTTACGGCTATCCGTCTCGTCAACAGTTCGTCGGACGTAATTGACAAGCGGAGGAAGGCCGGGAGTTGCAGAGAGGTAGGTCTTGGATGCCTTGAAAATTTCAAGGAACCTAGGCTTGAGAGGAGCGAAGTGAACAGCTCCGACTTGACGGTTGAGGAGTTGCATTGCAGTGTCGAAAGATCCAGCAGCAACATGGTCCGCCGCCAGGGGAGAGTTGCGGGCCCAGAGGTCGGCTTCAGTGCTGCCAGCGCCGGCTTCGGCGCTGTCAACGTTGACAAAGTCGACATCTTCCTCAACGTTTATCTCATCGCCCATATCCCAACCCGCACCATCTTCATCCTCATCTTCCAGTATCTCACCTGCAGTAACAGCACCCTCCTCTTCTTCGGGCTCAAAGCCTAGCTCCGCAGCTTCTTCATCGCCTGCGCCAACTTCACCCAGCAAGGCCTTCTCAAACGAAGAGTGTGCAGCAGCCTTGACGGGCCAGCTTGCCTTGTAAGTAGGGACAATAGGTTGGGGTACCTGGGGAGGGGCTTCAATTGTGGGGAGGGATATCTGGTCTGCCGTTAACCCAACCGCCTCAAGGATGGACTCCGCTTCCTCAGTCAAGCCGTGTGCCTTGGCAGTGAGGTATGCAAGGGGATCTAGATTCGGTTAGAAGATATAGCCATAGACAGGAAGAAGGTTCATCTTACAGAGATCCACCTCCTTGAACATCTGAATCCTATCCTCAACATCGCCTCGGTAAATAGCGTTCTGGAAGCGGGAGGTAAAGTCTCCACGGTGCTCCGCAATCTTCGCCATCCTTGAAAGCTTTTCTTGATCGCCTGTAGACAGGTACAGGAACGACAGCTTATCGAAATTCCGTTGCTTCTGGTAAGCCATCTCTACGATCTGATGGTTTCCGTGAGCCAAAGCCTCAGTACCAAGTCGGGTCCACAGGTTAGGACGGTCTAGTTCTCTAGCCATTTCAATGGCAACTTCGAGGTTGCCACACTCCAATGCAAGCTCGAAGCGAGTCTGAGGATCCTGGACGAACTGGAGCGCGATTTCTGGGTAGCCCTTCTTTTGCAAGTAGGAGATGATACTTTGGCCGACCAAGCTGGATGTTTTGATGATCTGCAGCATCTCATCGTAGTTCCTCTTGACAAGTGCGAGCTTGAAGCGGTACTCGGTGGGATCAATCTCCAGGGTTCTTGGTTTGGCGGCACGATCCAGGCAGTAGACGCTTCGGCCTTTGACCTTGACCAGATAGACCGTCTGGTCCAAAGTCCGAATGATACCACTATCACTATAATGGAATTAGCTCAAGCTTTATGGTCGGAGATATCAAGAGTAAGGCTTACCCGTTCAACAGGGAGTATTTTACGTGGTTCAAGGTAGAGTAGAGAAGGACGCCAGCGTCATCCCAAGCTGCGCTCTTGATACGAATAGTCTCGTGTAAGCTGCTCACTTGCTCCAAGCCCTTCGTGACAATGGTGACGTTGTGCTTGCTGAGCAAGGCCGCATAGAGCCCATCGTTAGACCACACAACGTACTTAACACCGCTAACGGCCAACTCCGCCAATTGCTTCTTCTGCTGGATATCGAATAGAACGACGGAGGTGGGTGTGATAAAGAGAAGGCTGCCAGTACCGCCGAAATAGATGTCGGTCGTTCCAGCCGGAGGCTTGATGGACTTTGTTGTCGAGTTGCTCAAGTCTTTGATATCCACCTGCTGATTGGCCTGGCTGAAGACAGCGAATCTGTTGCGCGCGACAAAGACAGCCGAGGAAGCCTGGCCGCGCTTGACGTCCGTGGGCTCAATTGCGCCAGTGGCATCTCGGGGAAGGTTGATCAGTTCGTAAACACCTCCATCCGCGGGGGATGTTACGAGCACGGCACGCTCGGCGGGGTTGTATGAAAGTGTGCGGGGAGGCACCCATGGGGATCCCAGTTTGCGCAGTGATAGCATAGACGGAGATTCAACGTTCTTCGCAAAGTCAAATGACTTAACATGCTTCTCTTTGGTGATATAGAACAATTGGTTTTGGTACACGGCGGATGCGGGCCGCTCCCTCTCCAGCTTGAAGACCATCACTCCGGTGTCGTGACCGGCGGCGAATAGGTTGATTTCCGGATGGGCAGCAATGACCCAAAATCGATCCACATCCCGCTTGAAGGACTGGACGGATGTTCTCTTGTTGAGGTCCCAAGCACGGATTGTCTTGTCCTCACCTACGGAGAGGATAAGGTCTTGGTGAGGGTGGAAAAGACAGGCGGATGCATTCTGGAAGTGACCTCGGCAGGTGTCGACTTCCCATGCTTTCGTATCTTGAATCAAGTTAGCGACGACACATTGTACCTTTGAACACTATTATAGCATACCGCTCATTCTCCAAAGCTTGATGAGACGGTCATCTCCCGCCGACACGATCAGGGGAAGTGACGGGTGGAAGGCAACCCAGTTCACGCCTCGATCATGACCCTCCAACACGAACTTCACGACTGCGTCAGTGTTTCCGAACATGTCTGCTTGTGCATTGTTGGCCCGGGCCATCTGATCTTCGAATGACATGGTGGTCGGCGCCGAGTGTTTCTTCCGCAGTCCAGAGATATCCCAGATACGGACAGACTGATCTAGCGAAGCGGAGGCGATGAGGTCTTCGGTCGGGTGGAATTGCGCGCACATCACGTAGTGGTTGTGACCGGTCATGGTACAAACTAAGTATCAAAGCTCAGTAACGGTTATGACAGGTGGCTATAGCTCGGCATACTCAATGATCGGTTCTGCCAGTTCCAGATCCTGATCGTTTGGTCGTCCGACGCGGACAGGATCCATGGCAGTTCGGGGTGGAAGAACACTGTTCGCACATAATCCAAATGGCCGTTCAATGTGAAAAGACATCTCCGAGTCTGATAGTTCCAGACTTTGATCTTGTAGTCGTCACCTCCGGAGACGAAGAGGGGCTGCGTCGGGTGGAAGTCAATGCCCCGGACAGGGCCATCATGCTCTTCGAATCGATCAATGAGTGTTCCCATACGATAATCCCATAGCTGGATGGTTGATGAATGTAAAGACACCAGAATCCATGGCCTGTACCGGAGTTAGCCCGCCGGGTGCGACAAGTAGGGGGTAGGCGTTCCGACTGACCGTTTGGGATGGAAGGCAATGCCCTTTGCGCGGGAGGATTTTGACTCAAACTATTTCGAGAAATCAATTAGTTCTCCGTCGGGAAAAAAAAAACAGACAGGATAAGGGGAGTCAATCATACCTTGGTGAGCATGTTTGGGGAGGATTGCATCTTGAAGGAGGGTTGGCCGGAGCCGCACCATATAGAAGCAGAAGCAAGCTCCGCGCACTGTAGATAGGGGTATCACAAAGGCAACTACCTCATCCACTGCACAACAGGGCAATTGAGCAGAAGAACAAGGAGACGTAGCTTGTATGCGTCTTTATTGACAGTCCGGGGTCTGGAGTCTGGACAGGACACCTTGGATGGCGGTAACGTGGACTTATTGAATAAGCGAGTAGCGTCGGCCAATCGTGCCCAGGGCGGTGAGGGGCTGCATCGCCCGCATTGTTGCCCGAGAACTACGTTCTAGTCTCCGTTTGCCCTTGAGGACGGGCAGACTAGATGATGTTTGAACGTCTTAATAATGAGCTGAGTGTATACTCCATCCATGTGGACTGTCTACTACCGGATATCCCCGATGCCTAACGCCCGCTTGGAGCTAAACCTTCCTCTTATTATCATATTTGCGACTGAACCGCTCGATTTACCGCATTCCGCATACTGGAGGCCTCGATAATATGGGAGAGCATAGGCAGGCGCCGGATTTGTTCCAGCCTTCCTTGAAGCTGGACAAAGACAACTCGGCGCCTGCTTCTCAACCCGAACACGACCAACCGAATAGAGAAAGACGTGCAGTTAATGGACCGGAAATATATGACATCGAGGACTTGCCTCCTGGTATCCAAGAAGCCAGTTTCGGGAGTGAAGCAGTGAAACCATATGACATTGAGGAGCCAGGAGAGGAATCTACATCCGAACCCGAGCTGTCAAGTTTGCCGCAGCACATACAGCGCAGATACTGGGAAGAGCTGGTGTCCTCGATGGAAGACCTGTACTGCGACTCCGATAATAGCAGTCCAGGGTCGATTTCTTCGAAAAGAGGCAGGAAGAGAAAACCTCCTGCCCTCACAATTCTCCCCCAGGCTGCCCAGCCTGAGAAATCGGCTTCTGTATCAGATGCGCAATATGCAAGTCCAAATCTAAGCCCAAAAAGGCCGCGGAAAAGAGATAAACGACCCAGGGACAGACCACTTAACCCGGCTCAAAAGATTCGCATTCAAAGACCTCGAGGATTTAGTGGCTCATCCTACACGTCCGTCTCTACGGATACGGAGGCAAGCGGCACTAACCTCACCAATGGATTCTCTACCCCAGACGCCATGGACCTAGACTGATCCGGCATCGTGCTACCTTGTCCATTTCTAGCATAGAAGGTGTCACTGAGCGTGGTAGACCGCAGAATCCAGCCCGTTCGATGGCCTTCATTTCACGTGACGGTCTGTAGAACCTAGGTGATGACGTCATGGAATCCTCATCTTATAACTGAGCTTTGAGCTCGAGCTTCGCCAGTTTCATTACCAGCCCATTGTACTGTGCAAGACGCTATTTTATCGGACAATTCTGTTGATACTCACGTAATTGGTACGTTCTGACCATGGCAACGCGCACTTCCACCCGTCATGCTGCGCAAAAGGCAAAAGAAGCTATAGCAGCCGCCCCGGACGTCAAGAGAAGGGGATCCGTTGGCACAAAGCGTAAAGGTTCCACCGAAAAGGCTCCAGAACCAAAGAGAGAGAAGAAGGATACCGAAGATGAACCAGAACAGATCAAGGAAGAAGGACCCCAACAATCTCCTGAGAAAGTAGAGTCTGGACAGGGTGAGTCGCACTGGGAGACAAATCAACTTACTAAGACTGATCATGACTAGAGCAAGCATCCAAGTTAGATGAAAAGCCAGTGGATGGCCCAGATGTAAAGGATGCCGAACCTCAAGCTAAGCCGGAGGGAACATCACGCGATGATCAACAAGAACCTGAGAAGCCCCAGGGAAAGCTCCAGGAGCAGCCTCAAGAGAAACACCAGGAGAGCCATGAGAAGAAGCCGGAAAGTACCGATGGCAAGCCTGACGGTGCTGCAAATGGAACAGAGGCTGGGATGAAGACGTCTGAACACCGAGAGGAGATCGTTCCATCGAACATTCTCGAAAAAGGCATTATCTACTTCTTTTATCGCGGTCGAGTTAATGTCGAGGAGGCGCACGGTGTTCAGGATGTGGCGCGGAGCTTTTTTGTGCTACGTCCTACACCATTGGGGGCGGCTATAGACCGTGAACAGGGCGCAGTGGATTCTGGTGCAAAATGCCGATTGATGATGCTGCCCAAAAAGAAGTACCCGAGATCAGGAAAAGACAGAGAAATGGGGTTCGTCGAGAAAGCCGGTACTTCTATGAAGCAGCTGCAAGAGGGCTTCATTGCTGGCCATACCTATGAAACTTCTACTCGTGGTACACGGGAGGTGCCAGAAGCGAAGCCCTATGCGGAGGGTGTGTATGCCATGACCTCAACCAAGCGAGCAACTCATATTGTCTACCATATTACACTTCCGGAGAAAGCTGGAGAGATCCAAGAAGATTTCGGGCTCAGTGAACGTGGTAGCTGGCTTTTGCAGTCCAAGAACCCCAAGTTCCCTAGCCCACCTTTTGCCCGTCTCCCGAAGGGGCCTGAATATCCTGAGAGGTCAGTAGCCTGTTCTTTCTATCATGTCGATCCCGGTGTGTGCTGACTTCACATACTGTAGTATCCTAGAGAAGTTCAGAGACCTCCGTTGGATTCCAGCGGAACCCGAGTTACTGGACTATCCGAACGCACAATTCCTTATGATTGGCTCAGCAGTCGGCGACCTTGGGAAAGCTGCGACGGCAGATGAAGGCGACAAGCGACCAGAAGAGGAGCAGCCCGAAGAAGAACTGATTAAAATGGAAGACGAGAACGAGGAAAGGATTGAGACTCTGGGTGGTAAGACCATGTCCCTATCTTCACCTGCTATTGGACTCTGTTTGAGCCCGCTAACCCCAACTAGGTGATCACGCGATCTACGAAGATCTGGGATACCACGCTCAGGAGAAATACGCCAAACTGGAGACCACTTGGGAGTAGCTTACTCCGGAGTAGTAGGCGTGGGGTTGTTGGAAGCTACTGACTCGCTGTGCGTCCTTCACGGGAGACAGATCAGACAAGTAAGAATGCAAGATAGGCAAACGTGCAGAGAAGAAATGACATGATAATCTCCACACATCTGATCAAATCGGGTTTAATCTGCCATTGTAAACAGCTGCCAAGTCGCTATATCGGTAACTAACTCCATGGCCGCATCTTCGGTTGCAGCGCAGCCACTGCAAGACATCATTGGATCTGCTGCAGGAACAACTCTACGGAGTACATATCTATTCAGCAAATCACCGGCCTTGCTTCGGCCACGTTCAAAGCCCTCATTTCTCCTGGGGACGATCAGCGCTTTCTAGAACATCGCTGCCAGCTTTGATCCCATTCGTTGGGTATTGCTCTTGCAAAAGTTGAGCCACTTATATATTTCTCAAAGCTTATCGTCAGGTTGCCTGATGGCCAATTTTCTAACTGTCGAAGCTGGGCTTGAATAATTCAACTTCACAATGAAGTGGTCTATCCTCCTTAAAACGCTGCCTCTAATCGCAACTTCAACAGCTGCTGTCCCAGGGCGCAATGCTCATCCTAACTCTGTTAACACGACCACATGCGGGGGCATAAGCTACGCCTACACCGATCTCGAGGGGTACGGATTCATAAAGTCCAACGCTCGAGACAAGTACGGTGACACCTTAGCTGGCCTTGGTAGCTCTGCCGCACTTGAGAAAGACTCGTGGCGCAAGAACAATAGCACCTCGTACTCGGGCATCTTCTATCTTCTTCCAGACCGTGGCTGGTGAGCATGCTCTGAACTAAAGCCACATGAACCTGTTAACAAGCTCCAGGAATACAAACGGAACCCTCAACTTCAACCCGCGAATCCATAAGTTCGAGCTCTTCCTCACACTTTCACCTCACGCCTCTGCCCAAAATCCCTCCACGCCAAATTTGGCCTTCAAATACCTTGACACCATTCTCCTCACCGACCCCACGGGCAAGCCATTGACGGGCCTCGACCCAGATTTCACCGGCAACATCTCATACCGGGGCTTCCCACCACTACCTGCAGCAACCTATGTCGGCGATGGCTTTGGCAGCGCAGGACCCGGCGGGAAACGCGTCTCTCTCGACTCCGAGGGCCTGGTCATCGACAACGAAGGCTACTTTTGGATCTCAGACGAGTACGGACCCTATGTCTACCGCTTCAACAGGGAGGGAAAGATGGTTCTGGCCCTGCAGCCTCCACAGGCCTATCTCCCCCGCCGCAATGGCACGCTCTCCTTCAGTGCGGCTTCCGCGCCTCTTTATTCCCCAGACCAGTTACCTGACCCCGAAGACCCGGAGACAGGCCGCAACAACAATCAGGGCTTCGAGGCCCTCACGCTTTCACCGGATGGCAAGACTCTCACCGTCATGATCCAGTCCGCTCTCAACCAGGAGGGTGGTCCGAAGAAGAAGAACCGCCAGCCAGCCCGCGTGCTGCAGTACGACATCTCCAACCCTAACAGACCCCAATACAAGCACGAGTACGCTGTCAGTCTCCCCAAATACGTGGACTACACAGACGAAGACCTCGATGAGAAGGTCGCCTCTCAGTCTGAAATCCTCCACCTCCCAGGAAGTGCAAACAACTTCCTGATCCTTTCCCGCGACTCTGGCTTCGGCGCCGGCTCATCAGATACCCTCTCCGTATACCGTCAAGTCGACATCTTCTCCATCTCAAACGCAACTACCAACCTTAAGGGCGATGAATACGACTCCCCGGCTGGCTCCATCGCTAGCTCGAAGGGAAAGCTGGACAGTGACATCACACCGGCCGAGTACTGCCCTTTCCTGGACTTCAATGTCGACTCCGAGCTAGCCAAGTTCGGTTTGCATAACGGCGGCGAGCAGGATTCCGGGTTGCTTAACGAGAAGTGGGAGTCCCTCGTTCTTGTTCCTGTTGAGCCGGAAGAGAGGAGTAAGGAAGGCAGGGCGGAGTACTTCCTCTTCACGTTTAGTGATAATGACTTTATTACTCAAGATGGTGAGCACCCCTCTACCCCTCAGCAAGGTTTCCTAGGGCTTCTTGATGTACTAACGCCCAAACCTGTAGGAGCCATGAACTTTGGCCGCCTGCCCTACGCCGATGAATCTGGCTTTAATCTCAACAGCCAGGCTCTGGTGTTCAGGGTGGCATTCTAAGCCCCTTTACCTCACTCCTGTCACAACCATAAAGCAGTTAACTGGGTTTCTCGAGCCATTCACTGCTATTGTTCATGTGCACACCATTTGTTTTCTTTCGTACAGAGTACATCGAGCCGTATAATACAAGTAATTCATGTCCCTAAATAACTCCCAATCCAGAACACCAGCAAAGACACAAATTATATCAGTTCCAGAGTCTGGTCTCCTAGATAGAAACACCAGAGACAAAGGTAAATAAGAATAGGATTGTAGTTTATACCCAGCCACTCAAAATTGCCCTTTGATCCGATTAATGATTATCGATTATGTGCGTCGACGACAGACGGTGATTACGGCTAAGACTGAAGAATGTTGACCGCACGTAAAATCTCATCTGAAGACCAACCAGGGCCGCCGGGGACGATTTCAGTCCAGACCTCTTCTGGAACCCCGGCGTCCTGGCCGAGTAAACTCCAGTTGGGGCTTGGATCTGGTTTAATCCATTTGAAGTCCTCAACTTGACTCCAGCGGTCATCGGCGTCAAGGCGGTCGTTCTCGAGGGTGTGCTGTGGGATGGTCATGTCAACGGCCTTGTCTTCTAGGCAAAAGTGAAGGTACTAGGATGGAGAGTAACTTACATATGCTCGCGGGATGCGGCCAAACCGGACGCCTACGCAATCCTCAATGATCGGATTGCTCGATGAGCTCAGGTAAATATCTACATTGTGACAATCATGCATGCGGAACTGGCGGCAGTTTACAACGATGATGCTATTGCGGACACCCGTGACATGTGCGGGCCCGTCAATTGCACCACATAGAAGAAGACTGTCTGTGACGTTTTTTACCATCAGACTGGCAAATGGTTTGCCGTTGGCCGTGGGAATGGTCATGTCGACGACGCAGCGGTCCATGGTGGTGATGGATGCCGGTACTGACGCAGTCGAGCCCGAGGCTGGAAGCATGATATGCATTCCTTCATGGTTGTTTACGGTCACCGACGAAACGGTAGTCGCTGCAAAGTTTGTGCTTCTTTGTTCCTTGACGCCCTCGGAGGGGCTACCCACGGTTATCTTTGGGATGGACGTCGGAACATTTGGCCTTAATAGGTGCAGCTGCTTATCAGGTTCATTCAACGGGGTGTTGGGATAGTTTGGTGTCCCGGGTGCCGACGAGCCAACAGAGGATACACCAGGTGATGTGAATCCAGGCACTCCATGCTGGCCCTGGACCATCAACTCTGCCGCATCCGGCATTGAAGTGATAGGACCTGGAGCCGGTGCGAACCTTTTATTCTTGAAACTGAACTTTGGTCGTGGCTCCACCGTCGCTCGGGTCTCTGCCAGCTTGTCCTGGAGAGACTTTATAGCCTATGAAACCATCAGATACTGCCCTTAGAATGTGAGGCCGTGAAACGTACTTCAGCATATATTCGCTGGTCATAGGTGGGAATATAACTGGCGGCATCCTTGACTTCGTTGGACAACCGCGCAATCCCCGCCAGGCAGTGATCAGTTGCGTCCGTTCGCTCCCCTCCAACCAGAGACGTATCCGAGAGCTTGTCCATCTGTTCCTGCAGGGCTACAGGAAAGGAAAACAGAAGTCAGATTGAGCCCTGTCAGGGAACACATAGTAAGAAAGGTCAATTAGACCATACCGGTAGTTTCACGTTGGAAATAGCGGAAAAAACGCTCCTTCAGTGGTATATCTGGGTTCTGGATTGTTTGGTTCTGTGAAAGGGACGGCCGGCGGGCCTGGTCGAACTCGGCTGCCGACATGACGGAATAGTACTTGTGGTTGGCAAGATTGTATACAAGACTGACGGGGTAGCGTTCTGAAGACAGTTTGCTCGGAGTGTGACTTTCAATGGTAGCGATATAGGTATTGATGACGTCGATTCCAGAGACGGGTTTTCCTGCTGAAGCTCGTTTACTCCGGACACAGCGCGATATCAGTCGCCAAAGAGGAGAGTTTCCAGAGTTAAGTAAGATCTAGGCACATAGGGGAAGCTCGAGTTAGCCAAGAACAAAGAATAGGTAGAAAAAGGTCAACCTTAAGACTCAAGAGCTCATCAGCCGTCCTTGGTAAATTTGGCGGGGAATAATGCAGGAGATGGTAACAGGCCACGGGGTCGAGCCAATTCCTGTTGGAGCCTTGGGTAATCCTTACCTCCGGCAATAATGGTTCTGCATGTCTCGTGGAGATTCTTGGGATCTGTGTCTATTGAGCTTTCGATCTGTTGAATGGCGGCTTTCAAGCAGGAATGGATGACGTCGTCTGATCATCACGCAACGCCAGGATTTTGGTACCGGAGTATCGATTCGCCGTCTTTGGCGCTAGACCTTTTTTGACGGGTACTCTGTACGTGGAGGGTTGCAGGACGCTGGGTGATTTTACGGATATATTGCGTTGCTTTTGAGACAACTATATACAGATAACTGATAACTGATAGCAGGCCATCAATCCACGCCAAGAATTGCTTTTAAGTGGCCGGCAGCTCCGGCACACTGGGCCTAGACACAGGCTGAGTCTGGATCACTTCTATTTCCGAGTCGATCTGCCGTGATAGCGATGATGGCTGGTGACGCGGCCGGTGGATGTCAGTTACTAGTGGGCGTTCGATCACCAGCCGGTCGAACTCTGATCGCAGATCGTAGTCGCTGACGGTCTCGCCACTGGCGTGCAGGCTGATCGTTCGGAGCATCAGCTTGCCTTCTCTCGCCCAGAAAGCAAACACCTCGTTTTCTCCAGGAAATGAGAACGCCAGCTGACCAGGTCGGAAAGCCGAAGGGCTTATCTTGGACATTGCCTTTTTCATTTTCGTTGGGATGAGGGAACCGCTGGTGGTTGAGTCGCACAGATACATTTGCTTCATTCCATTGGCCAGTACGAACCGTGAGCCAGATGGTGATTGGGCTGCGTGGACTATCCTAGGACTGACTGAATCGCTGGTGAATGCCTCACTAGAGAGGGAGAATGATATCGGATATGCCCTCTCGAGGAACGCTGTGAGAACGACTGCTTCATTGAAGCTGTCATAAAAAACGCAGGTGAGATCTCCATCATCAGACGACCACTGGAAGCAGTTAGCGGTTGTCAAGGGCTGATGTCTGGGGCCTTTCACATACAGGCGGAAGCTTAAAAGATTTCGAGCCCCCTGGTTCAAGCTTCCATTGTTGTTCGATGCAATTCCACACGTCGACATAAACGTATTGATTTCCAAGATGTGTCGCGACAATGAAGCGTCTTCCGTCAACGGAGAATTGAAGTCTCCTGGCAACAACTGCCCCCGCGCGCTTTTCATTCTGAGCTATCGTCTTATGGCTGTTATTAATATCCGCCTCCAAGGCATTCTCGACGGTATAATAGTCTGTTTTATCACCCAACCGCACCTGACGGATTTCGGTGGTATCGATTTCATATACTCGAACCTCGTCTTCCAGAGTGAACGCCACATATCGATCATCGCGAGACATCACCATACATGTGATTGGTGAAGATGGTTGCAGCGTTTCCACCGTGAGGTATGCTTCGGGAATGGCGCTTTTATTGCCGAATATCAGAAGTTCGTAGTGCTATTGACCTGTCAACCAGATACAAGCTCCGCGTCGAGAGCGCAATCTACCATACCTCTGCTGCGGAAGCAACAATAGCACACCGCTTACTTCCAGCTGCGGCATGTTGCACCCCGGTTGCATCGTATCGATGGCCTCTAGATTTTCTTCCATCCATAGAGTTAATCTCAAATCGCATGACCGAGCCGTCCCCAACATCCCAAATCAGAAGACCATGTCCGGACGCCGAGAAGCAGAATTTTGGCTGTCGAGGTAAATTGCGTGTCTTCGAAGAGCCCTTCCTGAACAGAGAAGTAGTCCCTGTTAAGGAAAGAGTTACGCTCTTAAGGTCTTTTGATAACGACCTGATGAGCTGCTTCTCCTGTGACTGGCCCGTCCGAGGGCGAGCCATGAACGGGTTCGTGATATCTGACGTCGTAGGCGAGTGACTTTTGCCTGACAATTTAAAGAATGAAAGGCTAGACGAAATGGGTGATACCGGACTTCTCAAGCCGTCGACCGAGTCCACGCGTGATAATTGATCTGTAGAGTTGGTCCTTGAGCTTGAACGGGATGTCGTGTCTCTTGAAGCCGAGTCCGGTAGTGAATAGTGCCCACTGCTTTCGGAGCCGGTGTGATGTAGGGCGTCTGAACCCTGGTCAAGTGGTTCAATCATCCGGGCATGCTGTATCTCGACTTTTCCTGGACACAGAGGACACATGGCGTTCATGGTGAGAAATCGGGACTTTTCTTGTAATTGCTTTTGCACAGTTAGCCGAAAGTGGAACAACACAAAGAACGTTTAAGAAAATAAATTGATTAACGCGAAGAGGGATGTGTTCCTACTTCGTACGCCTTCTTGTCGGAGCTCCTCAGCTGCTGCTCCAGGAGCGCCTCCGGAACCGGATGTACTGCAGGACAATTGACAACGTACACAGCACCATTGTTTCCCTTTCTCACTCTCGTCGGATGGCTAGTGGCCTGAGAAGACGAACTATGCAGCCATTGGGTTAGGTGTTTCTGATAGTCGTGAGAAAAGGCTTCCAACTCTCCATTGCAGTCCCAAAGCTGAACTCTGCGGTTGACCAGCCATCTCATTAGCAGACCTAAGGCTGAGTCTGTGGAATCTCGTAGCGGCGAAAGCTTCCCCCATGAATCTCTAATCCTTCTGGTTTGTAGAGGGGCTTGTTCGCCAGCACTTTCGCTCAGTATCACCGTTGCAAGTACTTGCAGCGAGGGCGTGTCAAACTCGTCGTCGAATGCGGCCAAGATCGTCCTCGCTAGCTTTTTTCTGTTGTCCTGGGTCTGTTCGAAGGCCTCGTCCACCTTTATCCCACTGGCACTGTCGTGACCTTGCTCCTGTAAAATCCGACGGCGGTCGATGTGGCAGTGAATCAGCGCCGACTCAGCGGCCCACAAAAGGTCAAATAGGAGGTAGAAAGATGTTAGTTGATCGTCTTGTTTTCTCATGAGCGCGGTCAAAAGGTCCGTTACGAGGGTATCTGGTGCGCCAGGGAAAGGATACTGGAAACGTCAGTCAATGCTACTTAGTAGGCGATCGCAACCTAGACAGTGTAAACGTACAATGCCTGAGGAGAAAATTGGGACATATGCTTTACTAGATTTTAGCAGTGCCTGCTGAGCATGGAACAAATCGGTCGATCCGATACTGGCGATGGCTTTGGGAAGCAGGTCGTTGATCAAGAAGCTTTCTGATTTAGAAAGATCAGGGTGCTCCCAAGCTGATCGCATCGCCCGCTCTAGCCTGAACTTCGTATCGGAGCTCATGGGTTCGCCGCGCAGGACAAGAAGGCGAATGCCCACGAGGAAAGTGTGTCCAATGAGTTGTCGATATCTAAGGAGTTCCGCAGCTGTCGGTTTCGAACAGGGAAAGAGGTCCATCTTGACTTTTGTCAAGTACATGAGAGTTGAGTTGACAATGTCTGACGAGATTAGGTTCGGCGCGAAGTACGGATGGCAGTCCTGTGAAGTTGCCAGGCCCTGGAGATACGTCCGTTGCACATTAAAAAGTGTCTGGATCCACAGCACTGACTGCGTCAGGGACTCCATATCAGGGGCTTGACCATGGTGACCGGCACTCAAAGCGAGGCCTGTCGCAAGGCCCGCAGCGTGCTCGCCAATGATTTCGTGGAGGATATTTTCGAGATCCCGACGGCCCAGCTGCTCGAATACTGCTGCCACGAGCGGATGGGACATGGCCACGAGTGCGAGTTGAGTGCATACAATGCCCCTCTACAGCGGGGGCTGCTGAGCCATGGAACAGGACACAAGATGAAACGGATTGACAGAGATAGCACAAAGAAATTGTTTTGATGATGCTTTTCGGCGGAGAGAGAGAGAGAAAGTCGCCCTGGCCAGGCAGGATGACGAGGGGAAGACATCAGACTAAGCGCCCGATTAATTGACTGTGCTGCAGACGGTTAGATAGCGCTTTCAGCTGATGCACGTCTGCGTGTCCTGTCCTACCCGAGTTTGGCTTGCGATTGGCACGAAGGACAGCCCGATGGATAACCGCCAGGAAAAAGAAATCTAGATCGCCCTTGCAAGTTGCAACTCTGCACGCCAGTCGGCCTCCGTCTCCAAGTTACGTTTGATGTCTTGATTCCCGGTTCGCTCATTCTCGAATCTGATGAAAAGCAAATGGTGCCTCTGTGCCTGACAGTAAGGGGTTGTTTCATCCATGCCCATCAGTGATCACAGGGTTCAAGGGCAAAGGTAGGGGCAGACCCACAGCGCTTGACTGAGTTCTGCATGAAAGTGTCATGTTCATGCACTGATTATTAAGATGAGTAGTATTGTAGGAGTCGGTTTCGAAATTCAATATTGCGATATTGGCTCGAACTTGCCACCAATACTAGTCCATATGCTGTTGGAGCTGCTGGATACATACCTCCGCTCCTAGACAAGCTCGGTCCCCGGTTCGTTTACCTATTGTCTTGGCTCCCCTGCTTATTTAGCCTACCTTGGAGTCTACATCGCAGGCTCAGCCTTGTGAACAAATCCAACATGGACAGATATTAGGGCGATCTGCTCCATAACGATGTAGAGAAGGGCGAACGAGTGGACCCTGGGGGCCTGGGGGCCTGGGGTCCAGTCGCGCTATCCCGACAAGGTTAGGCTCATACCTTGATCAAAGACCGTTGTCGATCGTCTCCACTCCCTTACGGGCCTCGATAACAACGACGTTTGCCGACTATATTCCACCAACAAAGGGATCACTGGAGTGCGTGACCAGCGGGATCAGATAATGCACGTCTTCGGACGAAATCGTCCATCCCAACGACTTTTCTTAGCAGGGAAGACAACAATTGATCTAATTGCTCCGACATTTATCAATAATCGCCTCAACTGCCGACTCGCGCCTAGATATCTACATCTGCCACCATTCTGGGATGAAGCTTAGCAAACACGTCAGGTCAGGCACGGCCATGGCATGGCATGGCCCGTGGGACATTTCTCTCAGGTTGGCCGTTTGAAAGTGAGGCGTTGGTGGACTTGACGCGTCTAGCCGGCTCAACTAGTGAATGAGCCTCTTTTCTTCTCACCATGGCAGGCTTGAGATCCGATTTCTGGAACCAAATCTTTCTAGTCACATTAGACACCAGCCGCAGACTGATTCTTGTTGCTAGACTGAGGGGGAATCTGTTGGCGGTGGATGTTTCCTGGCAGGGGCTGATTTCTTTGCGATACAAGATCTCCAAGTCTCCCTCGTTTTCAGCTTGACGGCCACTTCATTCATTCTTGTTCAATCACCATTGTCGCGTGCTATCTGATCAGCATAGTTGTTGCTAATTCCAGCTATGTTATGGTCGAGCAGCTTCAAACTGTCCCAGAGGACTGGGTCAAAGGCCCTGCTACACCACCGTTCAAGTTGATGAAGTTTCATATAGCCCTTTGTCAGGGGAGAGCTGCCGAATTCGAACAGATGGTTCTCGATATGTCGACGCCGGGGCATCACAGTTATGGCCGACATTTGAAACGTGATGATGTTGAAGCGACCCTCCCGATGTTACGATGGGGCATATCCTGTCTTGGCTAGCATCAGCAGATGTACCAGCAGAATCGATCAGAGCACATGGAAACTGGGTTGAAGTTATAGTACCGGTGTCGCAGGCCGAATTGTTGATGCAGACAAAGGTTTGCACCTATACCAAGCGCCATGCACATAAACGTGCAATCCGAACCACGAGTTACTCCGTTCCACAAATCTCGCTTCAGATATTCGAATGATTCAACCAGCGACGCATTTCGGACATGTCCATCCACGGAGGTCCCAACCTGCAGAATACATCAATATCCAGGGACCAGCGCCGAGGCAAGTTTGGACATCCAATATGCAATCTCTCTCGCATACGACACATTCGCAACATATAACACCACTTCAGGTCGTGCACCATATCTCCCTGAAACTATCGGGACAGACAAAGGCGAATCCGTCAATGCGCAGTATCTGGAGCAACCCCAGTATCTTCTGGGCCTCTTGGATGAGGAGCTGCCTGCAGTCCTGTCGACCTCGTATCATGAAGAAGAGCAGAGCATCCCTGAATCGTACGGTGAGGCGACTTGCAGTCTATTTGCTCAACTAGGAGCGCGTGGTGTCTCAGTGATCTTCGGCAGCGGGGATGACGGCGTTGGCCGACCATGCCTGGCCAACGACAACACCAACAGGACTAGATTTCAAACGATATTTCCAGCGTCTTGCCCTTTGCCACTTCAGTGGGTGGTACTATCGGTATAAGCCCCAGAGAAAGCCGTGGAGTTCTCCAGAAGGGGCATTTCTGATCAATTCGCGCGCCCGTCATATCAAGATTCCAGTGATAATGGCTTTTTGGAGAGCATTGGTAGCCAGAGGGATGGAATGTACAATCCCCACGGAAGAGCGGTCCCCGATGTCGCCGCGCAGGCCAACAACTATATCATTGTTGATCATGGCGAAATATCTCACATAGGAGACACCAGGTATGTAGTCCGTCCCCGGGTTACGCGATGTTCTGACTGGTGATTTTAGTACCGCTACACCTGTTTTCGCAGCGATTGTGTCCCGGTTGGATGCGGCGAGACTGGAGGATGGCAAGCCCAGATTGAGCTTCCTCAACCCCTGGCTTTACTCCCTGAACCAAGCCGGGCTCACCGATATTGTGGACGGAGGTTCAGTAGGCTGTCTAGGCGATCACGGTGTTAAAGTGCCGTATGCTAGTTGGAATGCCATGGTGAAAGTAGCAAGAGAATTGTGATACCAAGTCTCGTCTCTGGATGACTGCTGTGCAATTGTTCTTTTTTCAGCATTCATTCACTTCGTGCGCATACACCAGGGAAATGTACACGCGATCTGTCGTGTGTTGGCTGCCAAGGGTGAAATACACCGGTCTACACCTTAGGACTCGCCAGCCCCGTAAGAACTCAGATAGTGCCTAGGTAGAGGGCGATTCTTATTGCACGTACCGCTGATGCTGTCAGCCCTGTCTTAGGTCGTCTGCCCCGTGTCACTGTGGGAAACAACTTGGACACCAGGAGGAACAGCCCCAGGTCACTGGTTGATTCCGATTGGTTGGACGGCTATGAGATCGTTGTTCGAGTCGATGAATCGACAACCCATCCCGTTTGCACACTAGTAGTACCAATGGAGGAATAAGATGCGGCCAGCCGATCTCCTTGAGCTCGTTCGTGTTGCATTGGAGGCTAGGGCGAGGTCGGAGAAATTGGAACGGTTTCGTACAGGTTACACTGGGCGCAGCCTGGATTCCTTCAGGCCAATGCTGGACCTTGGAAAGGCCTTCTCATATCCTCGTTTGATTCTGGTTCGACCTCTGCGTCGTTCTAACATCAGCCCAAATAGATCTGGCTAAGAGAGACGAAGAGAGACGAAGAATGGGCCGGCTTGTTCTTGGCGATCTTGTCTTCTCAACGCCAAGCTGGTTCCATACTCGGCCCATCCCTAGCAGCCAATCAAGCGGGGCCTTGTCTGTGGGTCGTGCAGGGCTTACGAAGCGGCTCAAACCGTCAGTCAAACTTCGCTGGACTCTGGATGCCTGCCAATTCCAAAGGCTAACTCTCCTACTCGCCAAGGAGGATCAACCGCCGGTGATGCAGGGTCGAACCTGGTGCATAGCCATGGCATTCCTACAGCTCGTGGGGAACCCCTGATAGGAAAAAGCTGAGCCCTGTGGCTGTGAGGCTCCGAGACCTCGTCTAGTGGTCTTGTTGCGTCCGTGGATCAAACATCCAGGCGGGGCTTGATTCAGAGCGCGCCTATGATGCACAGGTGTCACCACCCTTGGCCCCTTCGTCCCAACAATCCATGGATCGGCCAACCTGTAGGGGTTATCGAATCGGCCCATCACATCACCATAGGCCAGCAATGTGAACCCTGACCCATCCTTGAACGACACCTGCGGACCCATGGCGTCTGTCAACGTGATGACCCTGACTTCAACGTCACCATTTTCTGTCTTACTCTTTTCTCTGGCATATCCACGCGCAGACGTTCAGCTTCCATGATTGTCCCTTCTACCTGAAGCATTCTTATCCCTTGCGATGGCCCCTGGGAGGGCAGCCTTACCCCGGCCACTCCGGTTGCTCTGCCAGGCATTGATTGCTGGTGCTCTTATTGTGATCGTGATCCAGACGGCCTATGTGCTTCACACCAGCTCGCCCTATTTCAATTGGGAAAAGCCAACCCACTCTCCACCGAATGGCCGACCGCAAAAACCCCAGCGTTTGCCTCCATCGAGCAAGTGGAATGAGTCTGAGTCCACGCCGAACTGCGAAATGTTTCCGGCCGCTGCCTTTGCAGAGGATGGGATACAAGTGACGTTGAAGGTCGGGGGAGCCGAGTCTCGCGAGCTACTCCGTTCGCATATTGAGGGTGTCACAAGATGTATCCCGAACCTTTTTGTTGTATCCGACATGCAACAGCAGATTGGTCCTTTCATTACCCACGACCTGCTAGCAGATGTGGTTCATGTGCTATCGGAGGAAGACAAAGCGGCATACCAGCGGCAGCGAGAAGACTATTACTACTGGAACAAAAGGCTAGAGCCTTCCAAAGCTGGATGGAAACTGGACCGATACAAGTTCCTGTCCATGGTCGAATACGCCTACGCCCAGAATCCGAATGCCAAATGGTATGTGTTTACGGAGACCGACACTTTGGTTATATGGCAAAACTTGGTGCAGCTTTTGGACCGTTACAAATGGATTGATCCTGTATATCTCGGGTCTCCTACTCCGGGCAGGCAGCTGGGGACTTGGTGGGAGCCGCAACCAACCTTTTTCGTCTATGGCGGATCCGGAATCGTACTCTCGGTCACTGCGATAGAACACCTGCTACATGAAGCTGGAGAAGAAAGTGCCGAAGCCGAGTCAGATCATGAATCGCAGCTTTTGATCACCAAGTTCCAGGACATGGTTAGAGAGGATTGCTGCGGAGACTCGGTCCTTGGCTGGGTTGCAGCACAGCGAGATGTTGAAATCAAGGGGCTATGGCCCATGTTCAATCCTCACCCTCTACACAGCACACCTCTAGGCAAAGCTTACTGGTGCCAGCCCGCAATCAGCTTCCACAAAAGTGCCCCCGTCGATATGGTGGAACTGTGGAATTGGCAGCAAAAGAGATTAAAAAACGGCACTGATCCGCGTCTAATCCTTTATTCTGACGTCGTCGACTTCTTCGACTTCGAATCTCTTCCTGTCCGTCAAGACTGGAATAACGCCGACATGGATGCTTTTGACGCACCCACGCCTGAAGCCCACGATTCCTTCGACTCTTGCAAGGAAGCATGTCACAACCACGCCGACTGCTTTCAATTCACCCATCACCGCAAAAAGTGCCGTATGGCGCGAGTTATCAGGCTCGGCAACCCCGTACTCCCGGATGGGGAAGATGATTTAGAGACCGAACGCTCGCTGGCGGGTTGGGATGTTGTGAAGATCAAGGCATTCAAGGAGGCCCATGACTGTAAAGAGGTGGATTGGCCGGAGCCGAGTACGGAGCGGATATTCTAGACTACATATTCCTTCAATCTAATGTAACGATACCTTATGATTGGATATAATTTCTAAAGAGAATTCACGGAGCATCAGTGATGCCTCGATTCGTTCTCCGCCCGATTTCCACATCGATTGCTCTCTTACGGCTTCCCATGTTGTGCCCTAAATGAGGTAGTAAAGCTCCTTAGCGCCCCGAATAATCAACACCAATATCAAGTGCGAGCAACTGCTTCAGGGGACTTCTTTGGTATTTGTCTAAGATTCTAGCTTGGCTTCTATCCCGCTCTTACTTGATGAGGATACCATGAAGTTCTTAGATCTCATACCGGGCGGGACGGAGTTCCCCTACCACCGCGAGTCAATATCCTTGTCTACAAGCGGCTATCTTGATCGATGATCGAGTTTATCCTTTCCATTATCTATACAAAAAAAACTGAGGCAGGTCAAGATAAATAGTTATATTTGCTGGCAGACTGTCTCACGTGACTATCGCCAAGCCATGCGGCGAAGCTGTTGGAAGCCGATGTGAGCTCCTCCGAACAACGTCAACCACCCAAGCTCACAACTCTCATCCATCGACCCTTCTCCTCCCTTACACTCTCTCATCTGATACATATCTACATAACTCGCCATATAACTGCTCTATATCTCAAATTCAGAGTTCAACACCATGGCCAGCGAACTCAAATCCCTCGTGGCCGAGCTCACGAACGCCGTAAACCGCAAACAATTCGACAACGTCAACACCCTCCTCACCCGCGCAAAGCGCACCCTCCTCCTCCAAAACGCCCTTATCCCTACCTCCTCCACAGACCCGCAGCTCCTGGTCCTCGCACGCGAGACCCTCGAGCTCGGCGCTCTCTCCGCCATCCGCCAAACCGACGCCCCGGCCTTCACGAGATACTACCAGCAGCTGCAACCATTCTACGATCTGGAGCGGGAGGCGAACAACACACTCGACACGAAGACAAGTCAACGTAGCAAGATCACAGGACTCTATCTGCTTTTGCTACTGAGCTCGGGAGATGGAACGAGCTTCCACACGGTGCTGGAGGGATTGGTGGAGGAGGCGAGTCTGAAGGAGCGGAATGTCGAGGATGATCCGTTTATCAAGTACCCGGTTGATTTGGAGCGGAATTTGATGGAGGGAAGCTATGATAAGGTTTGGCGCGAGACGAATTCGGAGAGGGTGCCGTCGGAGGATTTTGCGCTGTTTTCGAATGTAGGCTAGGCCCTTCTTCCTCGTCTCCTCAATTTCTTGGAGGCAATGGTTTGCTAATGTGATGTCTTAGGTGCTTGTCGGAACCATTCGCAGCGAGATCGCGGATTGCTCTGAGAAGGCGTACCCGTCGCTCCCCATCTCCAACGCCAAGAACCTCCTCTTCCTCGAGTCCGAAGGCGCCGTTATGGAGTTTGCTCAGCAACGTGGATGGACACTTCGTGATGGACGGATATACTTCCCTGTTGAGCCGGAGGCTGCTACTCGTTCCGAGAAAGATATCCTTGTGGCCAGCAGCTCGATCATTGAGAATGCGATTGGGTATGCGCGGGAGCTGGAGACGATTGTTTAGATACGGCTCTGGTGTGCAGATGGCAGTTGCATTTGTGTCATGAATCTTAGAGCGTTACAATTACCGTCTATCCCTGAATCCTTTTACTTTTAGACGTCTTTGGCCGTTCATGGGTCCTAGATTATGTATGACGCAGGGCTCCCGATGGCCACAGACGGTATTCGTCTACCTAAACTTGCACCCGCCATACACAAACCCTCTTGTCGTAAAAGCTACTCGACACAACCCGCAGCTCAGACCCAAATCCAGACGTCTTACCCTTCCAAACATCCGACGCATAATTCATACTCTCATGCTCCGTAAACTGCGCCAAAATCTCAATATTCGCCTCACCCTCCCCTCCAACGCGAACCCTAACAACCCTCGTACCACCATGCATGCAGCTCGCAAGAACCAGGAACGTCCATTCCTCCCCTTGCGAGCCAGCCGTGGTCACAGTATCAAGCAACTGCAACCTCCAAACACCACCACCCAGCCCCATCTCCGCAAGGACCTCCCCTCTCCCGCCCCGATAGGCATGATAAACACGCAGATACTCGTCATAGCTACCCGTGAGCAAGAGCGGTTCCCCCTTCGCAGTCGCATGAGAAAGAGGGATGGGGAGCGGGAGGATGGATGTCACGCCCGCTGTGTGATGGAGAGCTCTGTCGTCCGTTGAGAGCAGGGTGTCTGGTAAGGGGGAGGTTTCTTCTCTGTCATTGGCTTCAGGCTCAGCGTGGATATCTGTAAAGCGCCGCGTGTGCAGCGAGCCAAAGTCGTTCCCCGTGAACAAGTAGGGCGTGTACGTCTGTGTTTCGGCTGAAGAGTTCAGATACGAAGATAGCGCAACGAACCATACTTCGATTGGCTGCTTCGCTTCGAATGAGCCGAGCTCGGTGATCTGTTCATCAACATTTTCTCCTTTGATTGTCCCCAATCCAGTCGCATCCCCAGTCAAGCTGAACACTCCTGTTCGTCCGTCACTGTATGTTACCGCGAAGCCATCTGAGTTCGCATTGGCCGGGTTTGGAACCAGCCAGTTCTCCGGCAGCCAGGCCAAGAATAGCGCTGGGATACTGGGGTCCTCATGGACGGCCTTCGTCCAGAGAAGCGTAAAGCCTGTCTCTGTCTCTGGTGAGACGCTGAATAGTGACACGGATGCGTCGCTTGTTGCGATGGCGAGGATGTCGTCCTGCCGTGGGTGGAAGTGGAGGTCGAAGACGGCGGCATTGATTGGGTAGATTGATTTTTGGGTCCTGGGAGATCGTTAGTATCTGTTTATCCTCTCAGGTTCAAGGGTTTGAGTATTAAAGTTGGATGGGGGGTCGGTAAATACAGTGCCTCACTCTCCGGATCCAGATGCCATAGCTGCAATGACCCTGTCTTTGATTGCTGGATTGTCTCTAAGCCATCTTCGTCTGTGGTTTTTGTTTCTGAGAGCAGGTATGTGCCGACTACGAAGTGGTTTGGTGATCCTGGGCAGAATTGAAGACAACTGGGGGGTTGGTTGAGGTAAACTGTGGTTGTGGAGGAAGGGTGTTGCGCCATTTTAGCCCTTTCAACACCGTCGCATATGTATATATCAGACTCTCGATATGAAAAGATCGCTGGGTTGTCCTCAAGATAAGTCCTCGGCTGAGGATAAAGAGTTGTAGAAATATAAATTTTGGTGCGGGTCGAGATTTACTACGGCTGGGTCTTGGCGGTTGGCGACGATCTATAGCAATCTATATGCTGGCAACGAGTGATTTAAACACTGACACGGCATGGATATAGACATCTCTAATCTGTAGAAAGTTATCTACTTCGAAGTGCCAGGCCAAACCTGCGCCACAAATTCCATCAGGTCCTCCTTAAATTTCTCGGGCAGTTCTAATGCTGCGAAGTGCCCTCCCTATGTACCGATTGGGTGAGCTTGGTTTCAAGCATGAACAATGATGTCTCTTACCTCAGAGTGCTGCTTGTAGTAAACCAGATTACCCGTCTTTTCCACCCAAGACTTTGGAGTAGGCATCAGCTCCTTAGGGTAATACGAAAAACCAAGTGGTTTGTGGATGTAGAGCTCGTTCAACATAGGGTTTGAAGTGGGCCGGGTTGGGTTACTCTGGACGAGTCCTAGTTAGTAAATGTAGCTCAAGCATTCAGGTTGTATATTCTGCTTTACCTGGCGGTAAGGATAGATCGCCCTTGGGAAGGACTCGGTGAACCAGTAAAGAGTAACCAATTCTAGGATCTTGTGCTTGGACAAGGGAATATCTGGCCAGTCGAGACATTTTTCTCCTACCCTGTATTTTTGTCAGATGGGGAAAAAGGCACGAAAATAGGGAAGACCTATCATGCAAGCAGTGCCAGAGGACTGGAAGCAAGGACATGACCGATTGTAGCTGGCTTAGTGCCATGCTCTTCTGCGTATGCCCTGCCCTCGGTGAGAAACCACTGGTGACGGTCGTGCCCACGCTTCTCCAGCTCACTCTGACCTTCATCCGAGACACCTTCTGGACGGCTGAGCAGAGGGCAAAAGTTCACTTGGACCGTGGTTAGTCATGAGAGCTGAAACCGGCGCAAGAACTTACGGTGAGTCGCTATTTCAGTCAGCATTTGAAGATTGAAACCAAAGATAGGAACAGATCCTTACCTTTACAGCTGCTGTGCTGTACAGCTAGGAGTCTTGCAACTACGCTTCCGATATCGCCTCCCTGCGCTACATATCCACTAGCAAAGCCGAGACCCTGCATCAGTTGATCAACTACGCGGGTTGCGTCCGCGACGGTAAAGTTCTTGTCGAGCGGCGGCCCGGAAGAAAAGGCGTAACCGGGCAATGACGGGACAATCAAATGATATGGCAGAGTGCTAGGAGAGTACTCATCCTTGAAGAGTTGAAGCAGCGGAAGGAATTCGAAATAGCTCCCTGGTTGCGTGAGGATATGTCCTACCTAGTGACTTGGGGAGTGTCTTACCAGGCCAACCATGAAGTAACACAATAGGAATTGCATCTGTTTTCTCCGAGAACAGAGCTGCAAAATGAATCGTCAAGCCCTCGATCTCAGTCGTGTACTGAGGGAAGCAATTAACTTGCTCTTCAACGGCTCGCCTGTGAAAGTCAGTGCCTGACAATTATGCACAAAAGATCTTGTTTACCAGTCGAAGCGGTTCACCCACTCTTCTTTCATTGTAGACATCCATTCATGAGTGACCCCATACTGACGGTCTTCTTGGAGATTCTCGTAAGTCTGGGGAGCAATCTTAGAGAGCCTGACCAAAGTCTTGAATTCCGAGAGTTGCTCATCAGGAACCGCAACACGGAAGGAGGATGGTGTGATGGACGCAGTGGAAGGAAGCTTTGTAAAGGGAGAAGTCATTTTGAGAATGTTGATCTGTGAGGCTGCTCGAGATGATGGCCACGAAAAGAAGAGGGGTGCTTGTGGTGTTTATAGACCCAGACCTTGATTGATGGTGGGGGGCCTTGAGACGGTGAGACCAAATTGAGAAGGATGAGATCTATACTGTCATAGCTTAGCATTCAGTCAGCCTATAGGACTCCCATTAAATGACTCATGAATCCTCCATTCCAGGATTATTAATGCAATATTGTTGATCTGCATATTCCTGCTCGCATATGACGTCTTGATGGTGAGAGAATTTAATCTCCAAGACTGCCAAACAGAGATTGTTCTAGCACTACTGTTGCGCAGAACCATGCTTTGTGTTGATATAATAATCCATTGTGTTTGGAATTAGCATCACATGTATTCCTATGTTCCCCTTTGGCGCTCTGCCAGGGCATGAAGGTAGGCCGTCTGGCGTCACATGCACTACCTAAACGGGCAGGGGAACTCCGGGGCTTTATCTACCCTACGGAGTATGTAGGTAGCTCGGCGCGCCTAACGCTGGGGTTGCAGTCCCTGAGCCAGTGAGCCACGGCCATCGGCTTATTGTGGGGACTCTACATACTCCGTATCTTCGATTGCCGATTCTGCGTATCTGTTTGTCTCATAGCCATCCACTCTGCTTCTCATCATTCTATATATCCAGATAACTGATATCTCTTTTTACGAGTTGTAACGACCTGCTAGTGTGTTTTTTGCTGATCTAACTTTACAACTCAAACACGTCCTGCATCAATTTTCTGAACCAGGCATTGTTACAGGCACATCACATCCATTTTTTATTTTTATTCTAATGTTAAGTGACTTGCATCACTTTGTGGACAATGAACCTTAGTAATAGAGAAACACAGGGAGTGCCAACTAAGGTCGAGGTCAAAGTTGTCTTGTTTTAGCCAATGAAGCCATCTGTGACACACTATCTTGGTTGACTTCATCACACAGCAGATCGCCTATAAAGACCACAACCTCCAATTTCCGTCCGCAAAATGTCTAAGTCAACGACCCTCCGTCCCGAGGATATCTTTTCCGACGATTCGAGCTTCTACGGTGGGCTACTGAAAGACAATGAACGAGATCCCCTCCATGCTGACAGTGCCACAGGCTCCGAGGGGGAAATAGAAGAGCTGACACGGGAGGCAGCTGAATACAGTCCAGAGACTTATTGGACGCACATTCACCCACATCTCCTATCCACTATCCAGGCTCGAAGACAAGAAGAGAATAAAAAGCCACCGGCCGTGGCCGAGGAAAAGAATAACGAAGCGGCACACTCTCCTATGGACATTGACACTGACACCGTTTACCTCCCACGCAACATGTCTAGTGAGCATGAGACCAGCGCCAATTTTCTCAGCAGACTTCCCGCTTCGAGCACAAGGGAAGAGAACATTGGCTCGTGGATTTACGCGTACCCCGCCAAACGTGTCCGCGACAATGAAGACCGAGCAGGGTTCATGAAAAAGGGCCTGGAAGCCCTCCACGCATACGTAGCTCAAGAAGCCAAATTGCGCTACGAAAATGACAAGAAGAAAGGAAGTGCTATTGCGCTGAGCAGGAAGGTCAAGCCGCTGCAGCGTGAGCTAGAGAAAGAGCTCCTCGAACTAGCACGCGAGACCAACTGCATCTCAGGCAAATGGATGATGTTTATCACACCGGACAGGGTCGATTCTTATTGGGCTGCTGTCGCGGGTGCCACCATGAAAGGCCAGCTAGGGATTGCTGCTAAGGTGGCCACGCAGTCGGATATGGATGCTCAGGGCAAACCTAGACTGATCGCAGTCTACACGAAGGACTATGAGGATATTGCGGACATAAAGAGGGTTCTGAGAAAGCTTGTTGAGTTGGATCTTGTTAAGAGGGAAGAGAGACCGATATACTATAAACGGGATGCTTGGACGTACCTGGAAATCATGTCGGGAAACAAGTATGGCCTGAAGGCGACTGCATTTTCTAGCGCGGACGTTTTGGGAGGAAAGGTCTGATTCGGCATTGATGAAAAGTTTGTGCATTACTGTAATGGGTATCTATGGATATGACTGATGAAATGACGACTCATGTTTCCCGCTCACCTGGGCATCTCCAGCTTCATCTAGTTGTCGGGAGATCGTAAATGTTCGTAAATACCCATTAGTCAGTTGGAGGTGCCCCATTGATTGATGACTGTGCCACAGCCGTGATATTGGACGAGCATCATCTGAGGGCGGCGCCATTCTTGGATATGTTGTTTAACGGGTTCTTCAGCAGCGCGAAGACCAGTCCAAGTCAGCTCCTCAATCGGCTTCCTCCTCTTCCTTCTCCATGACCTTCTCACAAGCCTCACGAACTTCAGACACACCCTTCACTCCTTCCCATTTCGCAAGTAACCTGCCCACCTCCTCCCAGTCCTTCTCAGCCTCTTCCCTCTTCCCGTCCTTGATAAGCCCCTCCAACCTCCCCGGCGCACCGAGAACCCACCTCACAGTCTCCTTCTCCTGCTTCTCTTTCTCAGCCATCGGATTACTCTCCTTCATTCGTCCCCTCAGCTCCTCCCCCTCCCTTATCAAACTCCCCGCCGTCTCCGCCACAAATGCAATCGCTGGCCCTAACGTCTTCGTCATCGTTAACGGCGCCCCGCGCTCGTCCATACTCTGCCTCATCTTCCCAATCGTCTCAACGGCCCTTATAAGCTTCGAGTAATTATCGTAAACCAACGCCTTGCGCTCGCCATCTAGCGTACGGATATCGCCTACCAGCGTGTTCTCCGCTTTCAAGATCGTAGAGAGCGACGACGTAGCAAGAAGATTATTCACATATCGCTGCGGGTCGAAGTCCGGACTGTCGAGCTCTGTGCCTGTGACCACTGAGCTTGAGGGGTTGGAGATGTCACCGGCGTCAGTATGTCGGGGGACGCTGCGCGAGCGGGCATTGGGGCCGAGGTTTGCGGCGTCGGACGGCTTGAGGTTGTAGTAGTCTCGGAGGGCGGCGCGGTTGCGGCGGGGATGTAAAGAGGGAGAGACGGCGCGTGCTGTTGAGGGGGTTGAGGCCGCACTGAGGCTGCCGGTGATGGAGGTGTTTAGGGCGTCGAGGGACGGGCGACGTGAGGAGGCGGGTGTTGGGGAGTGCGCGCGGGAGGAGGCGATTGAGGGTCGTGGCGAGGAGAGGGTCGACATTATGATTTGATTAGAGATTGAGATGGAAGGACAGCGAGAAAGTAGATGATCTTGTAAAGGAGAAGAAAGATGACAGCTCCGCACCATCTCCGACACCGCGCTTGTGGTTCCCCGGATTTTGCTCCACCACAGCTTTACTTTTCTTCCACCTTATCTACATCAACAAGCCAACATCCTATAACATCCTGAAACATAACTACGGAACCATGTCAACACTGCAAGATCAACTCAACGCGCAACTTCAATCCAAGTCCCTTCCCGTCTCGCCGGCGTGGCTAACAACCTTCCTCTCCACGGGCACCCACCAACGCACCCCTCTCCCAGCGCTCACAAAAACGGCCCTGTTCCGCCTGCTAAACACCGACTTCCGCGAATCTCTCATACCACGTGCCCCCACATCCGTTCTCCCAGTCGACATCTTCGATCCGACCGCGCAAGAGCGCCGTCTGCCAGGCCCCATCCCGCTACAAGTCCTCGACATCGAAGACATCGGCACGAGCATCTGGAATCAGGTCGAGGCCATTGAGCGTATAGAGAGAGGAGAGGCGGTACGCGGGCGGGAGATTGTACGGACGGTGAACGTCGGCGATGAGCAGGACGGTAATAACGAGGCAGACAATGCTGGTGGGAATGCGAATGCTGGTGCGCCTACGAATGCGAACGAGAGCAACGGTCCGCATAGGTTGATTCTGCAGGATGCGAGGGGGACTAGGGCTGTTGGTATTGAAATGAATCAGATCAATGGGGTTGCGGTTATGCAGCTGTCTATTGGGAGCAAATTGCTCTTGAAAAATGCTACTGTGGCCCGAGGGATGATTCTTCTGACGCCGGAGAGCGTTACGCTTCTCGGGGGCAAGATTGAGGTGATGGATCTGGCGTGGAAGGCCGGGAGGAAGGCGAGATTGTTGGAGAAGATTACTGGGACTGGCGCTGGAGGTGTTTAGGTCTGAACTCGTGAGTCATCTAAACGTGGTCTTATTGTTTCTATGATCAGGTAGTTGGTGAGACTATATGGGTGAGTTCTTGCCAACCGCCGCGCATCCATGGTGCAACCATGATCGACCGCAATGCATCGCTGGCTTTTCCGGTCTGTGAGTATGCGGTTGACAAGTCAGTAGCGTCGAGATTGCTTCGAGGAGGAACGCTCTGCAGAGCGGTCTTAACACCCATCTCCGCTGGATATGGTTCTTGAGCAGCCGAGGACAGCTCTAACCAGCCTTGAGGGTCGTAAGGCGCCCTCATAACCGCCGCAGCGGCCTCTCCGATACGCCTCGCCTCATCTGGGACATCTGAATCCCCAGGAATGCACAATGAGATCGCTGTCAAGAGCTTGACCAGTCTCGCCCGTTCATGGATCCCGATATCATCCCTTGTGATCATGTTCTGAAGATCAGACTCAACAGCCTCGATGACGTCTTTGTCATCGTCAAGGAGCGCGATAGCTCCCAGAAGAGTGACCGCTCCGACGTGATCCGGATGGATCTCAACGCACTCAAAGAGTTGTTGTCGCGCAACCGTCCTTTCCTCTTCTCCGCCCTTGGCCCACAGTACCTGTGCGAGTAGGCAGACGACGTCCGGCGAATTGTCTGCTTCTTGGAGGGCATCACGGAACATGTCGATTGCGTTGTCCATGGCTCTCATGTAGTAGTGCGCGAGACCGGCCGTCAGGTGTGCAGACAAGCGCAGGTTCTTGTACATTTCCGGCTCGAACTTCTCAGAGTCCTCCTCTGATGACAGCATTAGTGCGGTCTCCGCCTTTTCCGCAGCCTCTTCGTATTCATGACGTGCTAAAAGGACACGGGCAATGTCGGAATTTGCTTGCGCGAACCTGGAAAGTGATGCTGCGGATTCAGAGACCTCATATTCGGCCTCGACATCGGAGCTGAGGCTGCGTAAGCTGGACTTGGCGTCTTCGAACTCGCCGATTCTCTCGGCCAGGAGAGAGAACAAATGAACAAAGGGTAAATCAGACGGTTCTTGACTGGTCAGCTGATAAAGGGTGAAGAACGGCTGGATCAGCTGCGAGACCTCGTTTGACGCCGAAGCATCCGCGATGAGATGGTCGAACAGCGTCAGTGTGTATTGCTGCTTGGACAGTCTTGATGATGACCTAGAGATATCGAAAGCGTGCTCGAACAACCCTCTGGCCTCCCGAGGATCGCCGAAGAGGAGAGCAAGCAAGCCCTGGCCAACCCAAGCCTGCGAATAATCGGGATCGGTCGACTGTGCGCGAGTAAATGCTTCATTAGATAGCTGGATGTCATTATGAATGAGGTAGAGTGTCCCCAAGTTCGTCCAGACTTGCGCGCTCCGGTCATTTAGATGCAAGCTGCGGACAAACGCGTGCTGCGCGACCCTCGGGCTCATGTTTGTCGTCACCACTCCAAGGGCGTTCCAGAACTCGGAATTGCCAGCTTCAAGCTCGATGGCTCTCTTGAAGCATCGCATTGCTGCCTTCAGAAACTTGCGTGACTGCTTCTTCTTCTCGCCGCTCAGTTTCACGCATCTGAATGCTCGGTATTCTGCCCAGCCAAGATTGTACCATGACACGGCCTGAGCATGAGTGTCTTGAAGCGAAACTTGAATAGCACGTTTGTATGCTAGGATAGAGGCGTGCATGCACTCGTTCGCTAGTGTAGAGGCGTCTTTCTCACCATCCAATGCTGTCAAGTAGTTCTCTCCCACACCATCAACGTCCGTGAGAATGTCAAGAGCGGAAGGTTCGAGTTGCGTGGAAAGCAAGCCACGAACTTCCTTAATCGGAAGTTTGCCCGCCTTCGACCTGACATAGGAAAATACCGTACACGCATCGCCTACGCCCTTCCATAAGTTGAAGATATCAACTCTCTCAGTGGCAAGTGATTTGGCCACAATGATGGCTCTTCTGGCATGCTCGGCACAGTCGTTGAAGAGTCCAGACTCCAAACACTTCCAGGAATTCTCCGTGAGCGTCTGAAGTAGTGCTACCGTAACGCCGAGCTCATTGGGACGGATCTTCAACACCTCCTCGTATCGTGCAATAGCATCATCATATTCCCCAAGTTCCCGTTTCACATTCGCAAACATGTACCGAGCGAACCAAATCTGCTCTTTCTCGGACTTTGAGAGCGTATACTCCAACTTCTGGGCGTGGTCGAACGCCTTTGTGGCAGCGATGTATCTGCCGGAGTTGTGGTAACTCTCACCAAGACCGACCCAGGAATGATAATCGTCCGGAGAGATTCGCAGAGCCGCTTGGAATGAAACAATACTCTTGGGGTACTGCTGCTTGTTGATCTGAACCGTACCCAAAGCTGCATAGGGCCAACTGTATCCTTTTCTTTTCGAGCCTGGCGCAGGCTTGGCCTTGCCGGAGTCAACGACACGTTGTGAGACGGCCTCAACCAGATCCCATTCTTTTTGGTCCGCAAAAGTCCTGGCTAACCTCTCAGCTGCAACGATCTCGGATGGCGACAGTTCGAACGCTTTATGAAAGCATCTCCGCGCTCGTGTTTTGTCCTTCTTGTAATCCGCATAATAGATGCCCAAGCTAGTATAAGCTGGCGCGAAGTTTATATTGGCCTGGATCGAAGCGAGAAAACTTGCATATGCACCAGTCCGATCTTTGCGGGCAGAAGGTGAGGGGTCGATTTCCCACTGGCAGTATCCAATGCGATAGAGGATTTCACTCTTGAATTCTCGACTCTCTCGTTGAGAATTTTGCAGCTCTTCGAGCACGCCCTGGAGCCCAGAAAAGCCGGACGAAAGATCACCGTTAAGTGCTCTGCACCAAGACAATTCGCCACGAACCTTGAAGTTTTCGGGATCTCGCTCTAGAGCACGCTCCAAGAAATTGACAGCTTCGGGATAGTCTTCGTCCACCTTCAAAATAAGACCAATTCCGAGAAGACAGCTGGTGGAAATCGGGTGTCTTTGCAGGATATTCTGGAAAATTCGCTGAGCCTCAGGGTGATGTCGTGGGGATTGGTGGTAGATAAGGGAGTTCGCAAGAGCTATGCTCAAAGAGTCGGCAGTATTCTGAAGACTTATTCCTGTCCTTCTCACAACGTCGTTCAAGTTTTGAAGACCCTTACGGCATACATCGACGACACTTTCGTATTCGTCGAGAGACAGATAAAGTTCGCCCATGATTCTATGGGAAACGATCGAAGTAGAAGACATTTCAAATCCCTCCACCATCAATAGGAGGCGATCTTGGACAGCCACCTCTTCTCCATTCCCGTTCTCGGCTTTATCGGCCTTCTCGGCCTTTTCAGCATCTTCCCCGTTCGACTTCGCTGGCACTCTGGGAAATGGGGAGAGCTCGCTCGACAGGAATCCCTTGAGAACTTTGGTGAGATCATCCTCTGGGAAAAACTCGATGAAATCTTCCAGAAATGTCCGGTCCCATTGAGAAAAATTCTCGACATCATGCCACTCTAGGACAATCTTCCAGGCGAGTTCGAACGGGTGCTTAATGATCACCATGTCACGAGCAGCCTGTAGGACCTCTTCTCTCTTTGCATCTTTTTCATTTGCGGGAAGTACAAGAAGAACGTCATAGGCCCTCTGGAGTAGTTTTTCCTCGTATGTGCGCCGAACCTGATCATCGTGTGACCAATTGACAATTCCACGGTATAGATGTTCCAGTTCGCTCCGCTTGTAGGCGTCTCGCTTGACTTCTAGCGTGACCTGGTCAATACGCGCACCGAGGCGAGTTCTTCTTTCCCCAATCTCTCGGTTGATAAACTCCCTCTCCTCCGCTTCGGTGATCTCTATGAGACGTTGGTAGGTAAGCGCGGGGTGAGGTACGCGACCTTCAAGGTAAGTGTAGACGGGGCTCGTGGGCAAATGTAGTTCAAGAGCCCTCTTGTATTGCAAGCGAGTTCCATTCTTCTTCACGAAAGCAACATATTTGTCGACGACATCTTGACACCGGTGCTTATCGTCACTGGTGTTGCGTTAGCGTTTCGGATATCCCAGGCGCCGTCCTCCCACTCACAGCTCAGCAAACACCTGCGCGAGTTTTATCACTACTTCGCGGTACTGTTCTAGGTTCTGATTTCCTTGTTTCTCGTACAAGCTGATGAGTCCCTGCCACGCCGTTTTATCATCTCCCTTAATGCGAGTGGCCGCGAGATATGCTCGTTCGGATTCGAGGAAATGATTCAGCTTGTCTTGCGCAAGGCCGAGGAAAACGTTGCTAGGAGTCGAGCATCAGACGGAAATCGAAGAAGATACCGGGTCACTCACGCATGATAGTTTTGGGGCTGTTCCTTAACAATGGCTTTGGCCTTTTCCGCCGCAAGCTCAAAATTCTTCGAATCGAGGGCCGTCCGCACCTCCTTGAGAGCCGACTTGCTTGACATGTTTAAGCAATCGCCTCATGAGCTTGTCGGAGGTTGCTGGTTCCTGGATCGGAGAGCTTGGAGGAGGGAAAATGCCCTCGGTGGGGAAGCCGAACAATGCGTGGGCTGCGGTACGTCAGAGCCCAGCCCGGCCGCCGCTTATCGCTCTTGAGGTAGCGCCCTGGTCGTTTGTCTCCGCATTGCTGACTGCAGCTCTCCTGGTCCTTGACAACGTCCAAGGTTGAGCAGGTCTATCACAGATCGTGACTTGACCTATAATATTCTTTACCTTCACCTCGGACTCCCTGGGGTGGCCATTCATTGAGAGCTGTGGATTGGATCCGTTCGTTTCTTCGACTCCAAGCTCCAACCATAAAGTGAGTAGCCCTTATCAGCATCCAGCCAGCTCGCTCTTTAACATATCGGTGAAAGCTATAGTTCTAGGTCGATATTCTCACCCGTACTTCATTCCTTAATTCAAACACCGATTACCTTTCCTCTAGCCCCATTTATCATCTCCTTGCCGATAACCGCCGGCCCAGCTCCATTGACTCCAGCATGACGTCTCTCCGCCTTCGAATTGATGGCACGAGATTTAGAGATCCCCAAAACCGTGAAATCACACTGAGGGGAATAAACGTTGCGGGCGAAGCCAAGTATCCGAGAACCCCTAATGTCCCTTCGAACGTCGCCGATAAATTCTTTGACGCCGACAACGTTTCATTTGTCGGACGGCCGTTCTCGCTTGATGAAGCACATACACATTTTTCCAGGCTCTGGAAGCTAGGATATAATACTATACGATACATGTTCACTTGGGAAGCAATTGAGCATGAAGGACCGGGTAAATATGACGACGAGTGGATATCCTTTACCATAGAAGTCCTGAGGATCGCGAAGCAATATCAGTTCTACGTGTTTATGGATCCGCATCAGGATGTGGTAGGCCTTTACTATGTGGCATCAGGTCTTGAGAGTTCGCTGACTAAATTATTATAGTGGTCTAGGCTGTCAGGAGGTTCTGGTGCACCTGCATGGACGCTTTATGCTGCAGGTTTGGACCCTAGAGGTTTCAAGAAAACACAGGCCGCTTTGGTGCAGAATACATGGGACGACCCTGCCAAGTTTCCGAAAATGATATGGGCGACGAACTATACTAGGCTGGTCTGCCAAACGATGTTCACACTCTTCTGGGCCGGGCGGGATTTTGCGCCCAAAGCGATCATAAATGGCATGAACATCCAAGACTACCTCCAGGATCACTATATTGCTGCTTGTAAGCATTTTGCGCAAAAGATCCATGACGCTGGTGATCTTGAGAATGAGGTGGTTATCGGATGGGAAAGCATAAACGAACCTCAGCGAGGCCTGATTGGCTACCAAGACATATCCGTGATACCTCCAGACCAGCAGCTCCAGCTAGGCACATCGCCGACTGCGTTTCAAGCCATGCTTACCGGTTCAGGACGTGCTTGTGAAGAGGCAATATGGGGCTTCGGAGGGTTTGGCCCTTATCAAAGTGGCCGAGAGCTTGTGGACGCAGAGGGCGAGACAGCTTGGCTGCCGGTAACCTATGATGACTCCAAGTATGGCTGGACGAGAGACCCTAACTGGAAGCTGGGCGAATGCTTGTGGGCTCAACATGGCGTCTGGGACCCCTCAAAGGACGAGCTTCTACAGAAAGACTACTTTGCTAAGAAGCCTCGAACCGGAGAGCCGCTCGATTACGACAAATTTACCAACACTTATTTCTTGGAACACTATAGAGCTTACACGGAAGCGATCAGAAGTGTATGGCCTGGTTCAATCATGCTATGCCAACCACCGGTCATGGAGATTCCTCCTGACATTAAGGGGTCGAATGATGACGATCCGAACATGGTTCACGCCGTCCACTACTACGACGGCCTCACTCTAATGTCTAAACATTGGTCAGTATCTTTCCATGTAAAACCTTTACATACCAGGTAGCTATATTGACTCGCACAGGAACCGATTTTATAATGTGGATGTGATTGGCGTTCTTCGCGGAAAGTACCTCACACCGGCTTTTGGTGTCAAGATAGGAGAGACTGCAATCAGGAATTGCTTGCGTGATCAGCTCAAGTTTCTGAGAGACGAGAGTTACAGATACATGGGAAACCACCCGCTGATATTCACTGAGACTGGAATACCCTATGACATGGATGACAAACATGCCTACAAAACTGGTGACTACAGCAGCCAGATAAGTGCTATGGATGCGTGTCACTACGCACTAGAGGGTAGCTCTTCCAATGGTTTTACTCTGTGGGTCTATACGGCAAAGGTAGGAAGCCTGTTTTTGGGATGGTATGGAGCGCCGTTGCTAACAACTACGCAGAATGACCACGAATGGGGCGATCAATGGAACGGAGAAGATTTGTCCATATATTCTGCCGACGACCTTGAGCTTCCAAGCGGCAAGTCTTTAGATCCCGAGTCAAACAGCCGGTTAGACCACCAGTCCCCCTCATACTCGTCCAGTCGAAGCCACAACAGCGACCAACAGATAAACCATAGGAACTTGAAAGATACTATCAAGGCACCATCCATAACGTCAGAAGTTTCTCAGCTTGACGAAGATAAATTGGGATACCGTGCTGCAGAAGCCTATCTTCGGCCGAGTCCCATCGTCACTAATGGGTCGATATCTCAGTACGGGTTTGACCTGCAGAATTGTATTTTCACCATGTCACTTGTCGGCAACAAAGCGACACCAGGGCAAGACACACCCACGGAGATCTTCCTGCCGGACTTCCATTTCCCTGGCACACACACGAAAGTCAGTGTCAGCTCGGGGGAGTGGTCGATTGACTACTCGGATGTTAGAAATGTTCGTGTCCAGCGGCTTCAATGGCGGCACCCTCCGGGTGACCAAAATATCAAGATCCAGGGTGTCAAGCGTAAAGGCGGTGCTTTGGCGGCCCCATCGGCGGAGGACGTGAGTTATTTGGAACAGTGTCAAAAGGGAGGATGTAACGTGATGTAGGCTTTCTAGGATATTTATAGCAGGGCACACATAGGACTAGCGCTGAATGACTTTTTCCATTATTCCAACCACTCAACCTCCCGAGACCTATACTTCGCGACGTCAATCGTCATAGCTTATCGAGGTCTTATCGATAAAGCTGAGCGGTGAACTGCCCCATCCAGGAAAATTCGCGGAGTACCGCCTTCTTTGACTATTCATCAACAACCTTCGTTCCGGTCAAAGGCAGGAGATTCGGCTTCGGATTCCAGAACAGTTTGTCGGGGAAGGCTGGAGCGTCCCCTTCCCCATTTCCGCAAGAGCTTTTGACGGTCAACGACTCTCCAGTGAACATCCGGACTTCAGCCGCAATCTTAGGTGCACTGCCTGACCAGATCTTGGACCGCTACCTAGCCGTGTTGCCTGGCCTGGGTGTTGACCACGCGATTTACTCGTTCCGATATCCCAGCTTACGGCCGACAAAGAAAAAAAGCCAACTCTTTATTGTCTCTTCCCTTTGCCTTTGTCTCATCTCAAAAGGTAGAAACAGACAGCTTCCTCGTCAAATTATAGTGAAATAACGGCCGCGATATCTAAGGACCATTGTGATTGACTCGGGCGACTGCCCCCACGGAGCCATGGCCGCAGAAGAGGGACTCGCGGATGGGAGCATGGCCGACATTGTTCGTGCACTTGAGCTCATTCACAATCCGTCGTCAACGAACGAGCTCCGCAGGGAGGCTCTGCAATTCGTGGAGTCGCAGAAAGGAAGCCCCTCCGCTGCCCATAACGGCTTTCTGTTAGCATCTCGAAGAGAGAATGACGCATTGGTTCGCTATTTCGGATTGACTCTTCTCGATCATGTCCTTCGCAATACCTCATTCACCGCCACAGACGAACTAGCGATCTTGAAAGACATTGTGTTGAAGCTTGCCGAATCCATCCAACCAGAAGACCCTGCATATATCCGAAATAAGATCCCGCAGTTATGGGTCGAGGTCGCCAAGCGAAGCTGGGGGTTAGACTGGCTTGATATGGACCAACGTCTCGTCCAGCTCTGGAACGCTAGCCTTGTGCATAAAGAACTGGTCCTACTGATTCTCGAGACTCTATCGGACGATATCTTCTACAGAGAGGATACTGTTTCCTCTTTACGCGGAACGGATTTAAACCGAGCGCTGGTAGAAATCTACACGCCATTGGCCGTATTCGAGCAAGCGCACCCCGAACGAGACAACCACGTTGAAACTCGCTGTGGTAATGAAGGTTGGCTAACCCGAATCTGCGAGTTCCTCCAGCAATGCATTGGAAGCATACAACACTCAAAGGAGGCAAAGGACGCTGCTTTGAAGGCCCTGGCCAACCTAAAATCCGTATTGGTATGGGCGATACCTAAGGCCGTCCATTCTTCAGGCTGTGTCCAAAGTATCGCCAGCGCTTTCGCCTGTACTGATGAACAGGTGTTGTTGGTACGTATCCGCCTTTTTTTCTGGACCCGCAGAGAGCTTACCGAGTACCAAGGCCGCCGTCGAAGCGTTGCATGCACTTTACAGCAGGTCGGCTTATGACATTGAGAGTTTCCAACCATTGGTGCATCTGATGTACGAAACGAACTCTCTAAATGTACTATTGAAGCTGTTTCAGTGGTCGGTCGTTACCCCAGATGACATCGACGACACAAAGTACACGATATCTAAAAAGCTTTCTGAGGTATTACTGGCCTCCGACAGAAACCAGTATTCAGCTAATATTCTTGATAGATGGTTTCCTATGTTGCTGGGTTTCTCGAAGAAAAAGGCTTCTCAATTGAAAGTTCAGCTGGTGTTGACTTGCCATTCTTTTTCCATCTCATGTTAAACGTTGTTCAGCATCGCAGTCTCACCGTGTCGATACCCGTTCTCCATATATGGTCCAAACTAATTGCCACTTCAAAGGTTGGGAATCTAGATGTTGTGGTCAACCTCATTCCTCCACTACTAACCTTGTGTACTGAACGCCTTGTGCATTGGGAGTCTCTCCCCACTGACTCGGAGGATTCCACCGTAATTTTTCTTAATGAAGATATCGACACCGTGCCAGAAAGACATGCCTTTGTTGGAAACTATCGACGCTATTGTTCGTCCATCATCGAAACGATAGTGCAGAAGCGACCCGAAGAAGCGATCCCGCATATTCTCCTCGGGGTGGACAACAGTTTAGATAGTCTGTACAACGGGGTCGAGGCATTTACAGGTTCGTTTGCTTCATACACCCATTCCCCTAACCAAGCTAACAACTCAAAGTGAAACTCTTTTCGAAAAACTCGGTGCCTCTGATGCGCGCGGATACCCAGTTTGCAGTAGTGGAGGCTACCCTGAAGGGCTATGCTAAATGGGTTGCGTTGCATGGAAGAATGCCGCAGCAAGATGTATGCTTTGTCAAGGTTCTGGTATCGATTCCCACTAACAAGCTGCAGGAACAAAGACGTGGCCAGCTGGAAAATACCCTGGAGACCTGGGCATACAAGTTGATGCAAAGGAACTTTGAAGTTTGTTGGCTCCTGCACCTACTCTATACACGTCGCTGACCATTTTTCTAGGACCCAGTCTTGAAGCAACGCATTGTGAAACTCGCCGTCGATATATCAGCGAAAGCTCTTAATAAAACACCTAGTTTCGCACTCAAGGTCCTCGAGTACACTCTCATGACACGCCTGCCTGACCAATCTGAGTTTCCGAACTATTCAGAGGCTGTGAAAGAGTTACACGCACTGGCCAGCCACGAGTTGCGTCGACTTGCAACTCGCTATGCCGAATACTTTGCTGTGAGACCCCATTTAAATAGCAAAGATGCCCTGCTGACATACATAGACGTTCTATGACCTTCTGGAGCCTAAGATCCAGGAAATTACCTTGGCCAACCAGGTAGACGACAAGCTTCAAATGGAGTTCACCTCAATCCTCCTTATCATTATGTAAGATTGGCCTTTGCCTTGTTCCTTTCTCTTGTTGTCTGACAGCTGACCCTCGTAGGCAACGTGCGAACAACGTCGACCCGTATCTGCGCCAGTCCCGACTAGCGTCGTTTGTTGAACCCATCAAGCAGTCCTGGCAGGACGAAGGCATCCGCAATATGTGCTCCACCTTTGATGGGTTTTGCAACTTGCTTGGACTGCAGAACGTGGGGCCGTACATGCAATCAAAACAGGCTCAGAAGCTAGCGGATTGGTCAGAAGTGGCCCTCGATGCGGAGGGTATCCGGGTTCAAGACGAAATGACACGGAAATTTCAGGTAACAAGTCTCTGCAAGGTTTAGTTCAAACTAAAAACTAACGTCGATGCAGCAACTTCCGTTGAGGGGTACTAAAACAATGTTGGCAGTCTCCACAGACAGGCTCAAGAAAGCGGAGCCGCCGTATGAGCTTGCCTGTACCCTTTGGCGCGACCTTATCCCAGTCATCTTGCCAACCCTATTGCAACTTGTCAGGTAATAAGCATAATCTTGGTTGAACGAGCCTAGCTAATAGTCTGCAGCAACGCTCATGCATTCCACAATCCGGAAAACTGGGCAGGTCTGCCTGGGGATATGTGGGGTATTGTTGAGCGCATACTAACCGATAGATTTTGGCAAGCCGGCATCTCGACTGGAAGCCGGGATGAGTTCTACGCGAAAATCACCGCCTCACGGATGTCTCTCGAGGGCTTTGCATCGTCGGTCAGAGGAAAGGTCAGGGCCGTCAGGGAATCCTGCTACTCGATGCTTTTCAGCATGAGTAGACTGCGCGAGCATTTTTACGGGTTTGCAGAACTGCCAGGCCCTCTCTCGCAAGCTCTGTACAAAGACTCTGCCCATCTCTCCTCCCATCAATTCTCCGTTCTTCTCAACATATCTAGGTGCATGATTGACGAGTGCCCCGTCCGCTTCCGAGGGCAATTTTTGCCCCCAATGCTCTCCACTTTGTTTGTTAACATTGACCGCAAAGTCACATCTGAGTGGGAAATCATTGAGCAACGAAAGGAAGGAATACGTGATGGCGACCTGGCTGACGAAATGAAGTCAGAGAGTATTCTGCGACAGCTGACGTACTCCGCGGTTATCATGGTGGCAAGCCTCCTGGACCCGCAACGTGGAGGTATGAAACCCAGCGCAATAATTCAGGCTTGCCCACGAAGCTAATTCCTACATATATAGATCCTGATGAAGAAACCACGGATCCAAGTGCGCCCCAACCACTGCCCGCGCTCTCAGACTCTATTCGCCACTTTGTCCTTTCCTCCCCCGAAATTTTCGAGCCAGTGATGCTCTTCTGCACCCACGCATTGCGTATGCGTGATACCCGATGTTGCAGCATCATAACGCGAGTGATTCGATCTATTTTGCAGGACTTTGCTCCTCCCCACAACTCACAAACCGTCGTCACTATTCGCGAGTTCATTTCCTCTGAAGTCCTCAAAGCCTGCATCACATCCGTGCACGAGCCCTATTTCGTTGATATGCAGAAAGACCTCGCCCAGCTGATCGCATCCATATGGGTTCTCTATGGCGCGAGCACACCCACACCAAGGGCCCTGATCCGCAGCCTCCCTGGAATGACAGAGGAAAAGGTCGCCAGTACCGAAGCTGCTCTCGTGCGCTCCACATCAGCCCGCCAACAGCGAGCATTGGTGCTTGACCTTCTAGAAGGCCTAAGGGGCGTCAGCATCGCTGAACAAGGCAAGATTCTAGGATCGCGCGAAGAGCGCCGCAAAGCGCGGAGTGCTCTCCAAGAAAGATATATGAGCAATGAGATGGAGGGTCAGCAAGCCCAAACGGTCGATATAAACGATGGGCCGGATCTTTCCGGCGTCGCGGACTTGTTTGGTTAAGCATGCCGTCACTCAACTCCTTTTGTATATTATTTCCTTCTTTCTCAGCGTATATCCGCATTTGGAGGCCTGAAAAATAGATGTCCATGCTAGGGCTAGAGAGTATAATGCCGACATTAAGCTCATATATTCGACTTAGTTCATATACAACTACATGTTCTTGAATGAAGAGCACCTACGAGCACAGTCAAAAAATCTGTGGGACGATGACGCGAAGAAAAGCGAAATAAAAATTGTTGTCAAACGAGTCTGTCTTTTTGCAGACGGTATATCTACAGTGTACATTGCTTACTGAACCTTCGACTCCACCGGACGTCGCTCATCCTCGAGCAGAGCGTCCCAATCTATTCCTCACCGAGAAGTCACAACTCGAGCCGTACGCACCATCTCCACGATCTTCAACGCCTTAGTTATGAGCCTTCGCCGGCGTGTATCCGAATGTAGGACGCACGAATCTAGCCAGCAGCCATTAGCCACAACCAATTCCAACAATCAAGAATCCACAATAAACGGGGTAATGGAAGAGTAATGACGCACCGGTCAGAGTTGTAGATCTTCGTCTCAGAGCCCAACAGCTGCTGCTCACGGGCCTTATCAGCGTAGTAACGACGGGCCTGGTCGCGGTCTTCTTCAGCCTGGAGGAGGGGCAGGATATGTAGACGGCCCCAAATCTTCTCACGGGCGAGCTCGCTATATATTCCGTTAACTTCTGGGCTCTACTTCTCATATTCAATCTTGGTGCGGTGCGCAAGAGGACGTACTTCTGTTCCCGGATACCGTAGAAGAGCTTGTAGTACCCGTAGGCCATGAAGAGGTGCATGCCGACGAGGTAGGTGATGGGGCGGAAGCCGCGGGCGGGGACGTTGCGCTATTCAGACCATACGTTAGCTTCCCGTAGCTCATGAAGTCGCATACTGCTGATCGTGGGATCGGTAACGGCGGGACTGTGCAGGGAGGGATTCGTCGGGTTGGCGTACCTTGTATTGCACTTCCCGGTAGCCCCCGGTGGGGGGCATATCCTGAGGCATGTTGGCGACTGGCGGATTCGGCAGCGGCCTTCAATTGGTGTGAGGAGAGGGGGAATTCGTCAAGCCAGGTATGTATGCGGTGATGATGGAGTTGGCGGAGGAGTTGGGATCGGAGTCACGTGGCTGGGATGCGTTTGGTAATGAGCGCTTGCGGGGTTGTGATTGGTTGGTTTTCTACTATGACAACTCCGCAGATCCATGTATAGAGTCTTTTCCCTTCTCTTCCTAATTACTGGTATGTTTAAAGATACGCCTATCGTTATTCTCAGCATGCATTGAGATTCTTTTAGCTTTACCACCAGTAATATATAGCAACTCATCTGCAAACAGCTCAATTACTGCCGAGAAAAGATCACATGACTAGGCTGGTACTATGGTGTGGGGCTTCCAAGCGCTTCACCTGAAACTTTTTCTGTTCGAACAATCACCTTTGCCAAACTCAACTGATACAATGGAAGAAGAAGAGCGACCTAGAAAGATACAGAAGCTTGAGGGCGATGAAGCCCAAGAATCTGAACCGCTAATGACCGGCGCAATCGAATGCGCGCAAGACAATGCGCCCCTAGCCGAACAAGCCACCGCCGAAACTGCGACATCCGGCGCAAGCATAGAGAACGTGAAAGGACCAAAAGAATCAACGCCAATGCCTGCTGCGAATGAAACCGGATCTACCGAACAAAAGGTATCAAAAAGGCAGCTGAGGAGACAGGCCCAGAAAGAACAATGGGAAGCGGGACGAGAAGAGCGGAAGGTCATACGAAAGCAGAAAACCGCTGCTCGGAAAGAGCGGCGACGTGAACTCTGGGATGAATTGAAACGACAAGGCAAGGATCCGGCGGAAGAGATCAACAAGCTGTTCCCTATGACGACGCGGACTCGGAACCGAAAATCAACGCGGCTGCCGCTGACATTGATTATCGACTGCGGATTTGACGACCTGATGCAGGAGAGAGAGAGGGTATCTCTAGCTCAGCAGCTTACGCGCTCGTACTCGGAGAACAACAAGTCCCCTTTCAATGGTCATATGGTTATGTCGTCTTTCAATAAGAAGCTGAAAGAGCGCTTTGAGACGGTGCTGCACAATACGCATCAGGGTTGGAAAGGAATCAACTTCACGGAAGAGGATTGGTTTCATGCTGCAAAGGAGGCGAGTGAGGTTATGCAGGGACCTAAGGGTGGGCAGCTGGTTGGTCCCTTTGAGGACAAGGCCGATGCGAAGCCCGAAGATGGAGAGATTGTTTACCTCTCAAGTGACAGCTCAGAGACACTGACAGAGCTCAAGCCCTACAGCACATATATCATCGGTGGTCTGGTGGACAAGAACCGATACAAGGGGATCTGCCACCAGCGGGCAACTGAGTTGGGTATCCGAACGGCAAAACTGCCAATCGGCGAGTACATTCAAATGAACTCGCGCCCCGTCCTCGCCACGAACCATGTGGTGGAGCTCATGGTCCGTTGGCTGCAGTTACGGGATTGGGGAGAAGCCTTCATGCAGACTCTTCCGCCACGAAAAGGTGGCGCTCTGAGAGATGCTGCCAAGGGACAGAGGGATTCAACGCCGCGGGATTTCGATGCTGATGCTGAATTGAGTAGTGAAAAGGAAGCCGCGCCGGAAACTTCTGAAGTTATTGAAGCTACTGAAGCAGCTACGGCAGACAATGACGCTGTTCAGGAGAACAAGCCAGTCGAATAGACGCGCAATGAAACACTACATGCAGATTTGGGGGTCTCCCCATAAGTAGGCGTAGAGTGTGATTCCTTACTCGAATAATTTGGATTAACAATTGCCGGGGGAAAGTATGAGCTTCTTACAAGTCGTGCGTGACTGATCTCCTTAACCAGTGCATCCAATTTCAAATAGATTCGGTCCTCTGCTCGAATCTCGATCCAGTGAGCTCTCGCGAGATTTAGCGCGACAACAACTGTGGCACAGTTCCTGTTGTTATCTGATCCGGATATTTCCAGCGTGCTGGTAACCTCATCCAGTATGGCTCCCTAGCAAGGCTTCAACGAATCTTGTTTCGGATAAAAGTGGTATGGAGGAGAACACCCAATAGGAGTAAAATTATGCCGTCTGGTGCATGCTGTCCGTCTCAGTGCAAGTCGACGGCTATAGAAGCCAACCATGCCTCCAGTCTCTCGAAGTGCCCACCAGCGGTGCGCTGCTGTTTGCTGGGATAATGACCGGCGAGTAGACACTTGACCCATCCATTGCACTAGCATGGCGCTTTCAGTGCATCAAAGTCACCAGAAGCCCTTTACAGTCCCACCGAGAAACCCTCAACCCTTGCTCCCCAGTGCTCGGGGAAATGCATTCCCTCGTTGCCATCCCAACCCCCAGCCATCATCGCAACCGCAAGCAGCAATCCTCCCGACGCAGGAAAATACGGTGTCGGCACAACGGTCCCCACGGGGTTACCCACGTCGTCAAACTGGAAGTGCTCATCCAGCAACCACGCAACAGCTTGATCTACATCTCCCAACCGGAGCGATGTCATCGCGAGCATAGGGAAGTCCCAGCCATAAGACGCGCCGAGATCCCATACCTCGGCAACCCGGTTCATAGTCGCGTTGACGATAGACACATTTACACCTGCAGTTGGCGGGAGAAGACCGTAGATAGCAACCTGGCTGGGGTGGTCAGTTGTATACGCAGGATTCGTCCACGTATCTGGCAGGTCAGCGGAGATAGCGTATGCGCCGTCGACGATCGGCAACGGTGCAAGATTCTCAAGCACTCGCGTCCAAGATTCAGGAACGGGTATACCTAGACGGGTCTTCCAGTCCGAGGCGATCTTCAGACCGAATCGCCAGTAAGCCAGTTCAAAGGTTGGATTGTATGTCACATTAGGGCTTGTATTCTCTGACGACGGATACATCGGCGGGCCTAGGTCGTATACCTGGGTCGAGACGTTCCACCACGCATAAGATACCATCCACGTCGCAAGCTCATCTAGAAGATCGTCCCATTCCTGCAGGGTCGTGGCGTTCGGCCACTGCTGGTACTTCAGCTCCGCGAAGAACATCGGATGCGGCTGCTGCCAAATCAGGAGGGCGTTTTGCGAGCCGGGAGCCGATGCCCCGGATGGGTCGCTCATCTTTCCTAGTCGAGCGCCTGAGTATCCTTGGTCTCTGGCGCGTTCGATGGATGAGGGGAGGAAACGGTTGTACACACCGAGGCTGCGATTGAGGAGGTCCCACTTGTTCCAGCGCGCCCAGTGGCCCAGATGCCAGAAGACCATCTCCAGGTGGAATTTGCCGTACCAGCCGTTATTCTGTAGCCCAGATTCTTGAGGTGGGTCTTTGCCTGCGCTGTTGACGGCGAGGAGATACTGGGAGACGATGATGCGTCTTTGGAGTTCCTCTGCGTCTGAGGAGCCAGATGCTGTCAGGTCTACAAATGACCCGGTTTCCCAGTATTCAGCCCACCATTTTGTTGAAGAGCTTTTCACGGTTGCAAATGGTTTGATCGCGTCTTTTTCTGATGGAGAAAACCCGACAGTAAATGTGAATCTGCGTGCCTGTTCAGTGGGCTGGAGGAGGTATCGGTGTTTCTCATTGAAAGGCCCGCTTATGTTCCCTGTTTGTTCCCAGCCAATGGTGCTGAAGTAGGCCGTACCTTCCAGCGAGTGTCTGATTGCAGCCGTCTGCGCCGTGATATAACTCAGGGAGGTGGTATGCGACGATACCGCAGTCCAGTCACCGACAAAGGGAGCCTCGAACTTGTTCGACCCCGTTGTCAATGGGTAGTCAAAGAAGACACCTAAAGAGCCATCGTGCAATAGTGGCGACTGTACATCCACAGCAACGACATCAGAAGACGGGTCTGCAATCGTCGTAACTGATACTTTCTGCCCACGCAGCGTAAATTCCGAAGTTAGGATCCCGCTATACAGATCCAGCGTCTGTACGTTATCAGAGATATCATCAACCGAGATATTCCGCCCCTTGTAGAGAAGCCCAACCCGGCCAAGGTTAACCCGGTGCGGATTCGCAATGAGCCACTGCGAGATCTCTGTTTCGGCCGGGTTCGGTATGGCGTAGTTCACAAGGCGGCCATGTGTCCAATAGTCTAGACCGGTAAAATCACTAGGGTCTGTCTGATTAGGCGTTGTCGGGAGGGTGTCTTTGCACCAGCACCAGGAGGAGAGCGTATTGAATGGGAGCAACGTCTGTAGGCCAGTGATATCGGCGCCAAATGCGAAGTTCCCGTTGCCGACCTGCATGGGAGTTGTGGTTGAGAGGGTCGTGCGGATGGGGTTGTATCGACGCACGACATTCTTGCGGTCGATCGCCGATTCGTATGGTGTCGTTGCTGCATTATTGAGGGTAAGCAGAGCTAGGAAAGTCACCAGGGCGACGGAGAGAAAGGACATTTTGTTGTTTTGCTGGAGATCTCATGATGGCAAATATCTGCATGTTTTATATCTCGGCTGATGGCAGAAGATCTTGTTCTTTTGCGGGGTAGATTACTCCAAGGGCAGTCCAAGCTGTTATTTCCATGTCCACCAGGCGCTGATCTCGGTTTGGTCTCGCCCGAGAGACAGTATGCAGCCGGGGCCATAGAAGACCATTGGTGGAAGAACCAGCGGTCCTCCGCATCGTTGGATGGCAGTCGTGGGCACACTCCGTGCACGTAGCCCTAACTCGCCGGGAAGTTGAGGCCCACGGATCTCTAGCTGCTCTTGCACCAATGTCGGCCGCTCACATAGAAAGGTCATGCGGAGTCAGGTACTCACCTCTAGACACGTCCAGGGAGGCCGGAACATAAATTCAGGAACGGTAGTTCGGGTAGTACATGCCTACCATCAACGGCTGTTTTCTAGGCAGTTCGAGAGGTTGGGGGTGTATAAAAGCTCAGACTAGAAGACGAGAATCGTAGACTCTCTTACCATCTTTAAGCGCCATATTATCCTCCACCTGAGCTACGAGCCTCCACCATTATACACGGAAAGATGCACATCGCTACCGTCTGGACCGTCAGCGCTCTGGGCGTCATCGGCATGGTCGCACCTGCAGCAATCGTGCCCCGTCAAGCCGAAAGCACGGTTTATCTGGGCTTATACAACGGTACTGACTGTCAGGGAAGTGTTGAAGATGATGTGGACCACATTCATATCAATGGAAGCGCCTACTACAACTGCTTCGCTGCCACCGTCAAGCAGTCAATTGCCGTTGACCAAATTCCAGAGGGGTAAGTGGCCATCCATCTTATTCAGCTGTTGATATCGGGAATCAGAAGTAATGACTCGGTGTACCTGGATGGATATAGCACGTGCACTGTTCAGGCTTGGACGGGGAGTGACTGCAGCAGCTCAGACACGATTGTGTCTAGTAATGGCTGTCACAATACCATGTATGCGAGTGTTTCTGTGTCTTGTTAGTGGGGTTTCCAAGGGAGTTGGATGGTCAGTAGTGGTCAGACCAGAAGCATTTCATGTCATCTCTATCTAGCTGAGTGGACATCTCCAGTTGTTCAGTAGGGTGGTTTCACCAGATCACAGATTGTCGTTTATTCTCAGTTGACCTGTTGATACAACCGAGACATGCCAAGCCCACGGTCCCAGGGCAGACGAGCGATTAGTTCTCAGTGCATCGACCCCAACGCTCACTGTTTCCCGATTGGGGAGAGTAGAGAGATATCCAGGAAATTTGTATGGAACCGTAGGCGAGTAGTGGTGTCACTGTAGTTTTGCCCGGAAACCCCAAATGGTCAGCTGGTGACTCGGTGTTCAGTCACTCAGTGTCCAGGGAGGAGCCAGTCTGTTTTTATATCAGTCAATCTGATTGCACACAGGATGAGGCTCTATGCGGCGAACTGAAAAGGCGAACTCCTCCGCTTTTTGAACTTCCTGCTCGCGGCAACACCAGCAGGACATTTTTGTTCTCTCTCTTCATTTTGGATTGGCCTTTTCTTCTGCAAAGCTCGGTACTGGCGCGATCCTCATTCGGCGTTCTTGGATGACACCTATGTAGACAATCCCGAGTATAGTCTGTTTCGGGAGCATGAGGCGCCGCAGTACATTTCTGCGTATATTGCGCAAATTGACAAGCTCTCAACGACAAAGGCTTAGCGAAGCCGATAATGTGCGTTGCAATTGGCACGATCAAGAGAGAGGGTGTTAGTTGTTTGGACGCGTCCGTGGGGTCTCTTCTCACTGGACTATATCCCGAAGAGCGCGGTGCCTTGCTGTCCAATGTGCTGTTCGCCAATACAGAGCCACGTTTGCGTCCTGGTTGGAACCAACATTGGCTCGACGTCCTTCTCAAGTCGGTTTTCATCATATAATGTCTCAAGCGACGAGTTTCGGCGTCATGGGTCCTAGAAGAAACCCACAACTCCTATGAGAAAGGAGTTTAGCCACGAACGCCATTCAATCGCTGAACGGGGTGGACAACTGACCTTGCAGTGACTATGTGTGTATGCTGGACTCTTGTTATTAAGCAAATACCTCGTACATCGCCATCTTCGAGGACGATATCATTGCAGCTGGTGGGTGGCTCGTGAATTCACTCAGAGGCCTTTCAACCATGAGAGGAACGGCCTAGGTCGAGTGACTCGCGTCAATACTGGTTATTTCCCAGGCTCTTCTACACAGAAATATCCCTGAGTTGGTCCAGCAGCGACGATTCCTGGTACTGCAACATGGTCCTCGCCTTTCTCTTGACCACGGCTGCGACCCTGAGTCTTCTATTGAGCGCTCGGCAAATATAATGTGAAGCCGTTGCAGGGCGTGGTAGAGATGAACAAAGTATGGTTGCTGCACTCAGGTGCTGATATTTCCTCGCGATTAAGTCCCTGACCTGACTCAGTTCTTGCAAAAGCGGAAGTCAGGGCAGACCGACTCGCTGATTGAAGAGTACGCCGATCAAATTGGACTGAAGAGATTCGTGTGTACTACGACGCAGCTCCACCATGCTGGGATCCGCTCCAATAGAGACAATCTGGAGATCAGCACACGCAGCACTTGGGCTTTCTGGTTTGAGGAGTACGATCCATGGAGACCAAGGAAGGAGGACAATCAAATAATTGAAGAGCACCAGATTACTTGGATTTGATAGAATGATAGAAACGTCCATGCTAGATGCTTCTTGGAAACTTTGGAGCTGTCAAAAAGATAAGATAAGCGCACCATCCCGTTATATTGCACCGCCACATATTATGAGCGCCACAGGCGCCACAAGCGCCACAGAGTTGCCACAATGATGACATAACCAAAGATGGGTCTCGATTATTTACTGCGGTTGTCATGGAGTCATGGACCCTCAAAGGAAAAAAGTCTAGCAAACCGGCCTTTTTTTTCACTTGGAGGTCTTTGTTGGGGGATATCTCCTGGGTATCTGCTAGCTGGCAGTCAAACACTCAGAATATCTCTTTCTCTATCCTCTGAGTTGTATTTCCTGTTTTCTTTCTAATCCTGCCTTGGGGCCACCTTCCCCAAAAACAAACAAAGTGAGCTGTCAGCTGTTGCTGCGCAGCCAGATACTCCGCCAACATGTTTATGCTCCGAAATGGTATGCGCATCTAGTTTGGTGCTCTTTGATACTCTTGATCTTCCCTTGTCTATTTTGTGTTTTACCCCGCGATCTACCCCTCATGCCTTTTCTGGTTGACCTTGATCAGACACTAACCATCCTTCAACGTCACAGTCAGCAAGTTTATCTTTGGCGATAACTCCAAAGAGTCCATCATCGACATTCCACAGGGCCAGCTCTACCTCGTCCGCCCTCTATCACCAAAGGGGTATTCCGAGCTTATTTTCAAAGACGCCGCCGCCTCTATCCGACGAACCGGCCAAGAGTTCCAGTATCAACTTGTGATCCAGCGCGCCTACGAGGAAGGAGAGGAAGAGCTTGCCGAAGACGAGTCGGGCGAAGGACTTAGCGATAGCTTGGACAAGGACGAGAAGGCTTTCCTTCTCGATCAGAACCTTCATTTTCGGTCGGAGGTCCGTGAAGGCGGCTCGAAGATCCTAGCCTGGAGGGACCTTAGTGGCGACATTGGGGACCTCTTTGAGTTTATCTGCGATCCCTCTGTCCCGTCGGATAAGGTTGCCACATTTGAGTTAGCTGCTTGCCAGTGCCAGTACGAGCGCAAGTACCGCCGAAGCGCTCAGAAGGCGACTCAAGAAGAGCTTCTGGAGTTTTCGTTCGACGAGGAAAGGCCTATTCCATCTGCAAGTCCGGTCGCATCGCCCACAAAAACGAGAACGGAATCTGTAGCGTCCGGAGATTCTACTATGGTTCGAGACGCTGAGTATACCCGCTCCAAGAAGCAGCTCGCTGCTCCAGCTGCCGTGAATGAGCCAACCGTCGCTCCGCCTTCCGCCACTCACCCTGAGGCGAGAGATGTTCTGACGAAGGAACGAGCGGAATTGCATCTCTTTGATTTCCAAAGTGGGACATTTGTTATACAGGATGCCAATGTAACTGCCACCGTTACAGAAGTTGGCGACTGGCAATACTGGCTTCAAATTAGTGGTGAAAATAAGGATTGGCTGGGCCAGGCTGTTGTGGCGGACATCAACCCAGTGTTCAACTTTGAGTACCTGTCGTTCATCTTCAACCACTATGATGAGACTGGCTCAGCGTATTCTTGGCTCTTGCGCTTCAAGGAGCAAGAGACAGAGGAGAGGTTCCAACAGGGCCTGTTACAGGCTCTGTGGGAGCAGTTGAACGAGACCAAATGGACCAAGGTTAAAGATAACGACAAGGACTATGTTTTGGATGCTTTCCAGGACCTGACAATGGAAGACTCAGACGCGGCAGAGCAGGATGAAGAAGATGATGAAGAGGAGGAGGAGGAGGAGGAGGAAGCGAACGACGGTCAACGTAGCGAGCATTATGATTCTGACGAGGAGCAAGACGACGTTGTTACTCGTGATGAAGATGGCAATGTCAACTCTCAGCTCGCCGTTGGCTACAAACATGATCGCTCTTTCGTTGTCCGCGGCTCGAAGATCGGAGTCTTCAAACATACGCCGGACAACAATCTCGAGTTCTCAACCAACATTTCCAAGGTCGAAACTCCTAATGGCAAGCTTTTCAGTCCCAAGAAAGTCATGCTACACGCGGAAGACTCCAACTTGATTCTTCAAAATAACGACAACCCTAACTCTCTGTACCGTATGGACCTGGAGTACGGTAAAATTGTCGACGAATGGAAGGTCCATGATGATATTCCTGTTGAGACTTTTGCACCTGAGAGCGTGAGTCTTCCTATCATAAGTCGATGCTGGTACTAATCTTGACAGAAATTCTCACAAATGACCTCCGCTCAACCCTTCGTTGGAGCCTCTAACAATGCTCTTTTCCGTGTTGACCCTCGTCTGGCTGGCAACAAGCTTGTGGATGCCGAATTGAAGCAGTATGCTAGCAAGAATGATTTCTCCGCTCTGGCAACGACGGAGAAAGGATACCTTGCTGTGGCTTCTAACAAGGGTGATATTCGTATGTTCGATCGTCTGGGTATCAACGCAAAAACCCATATCCCAGCCCTGGGAGAGGCCATTATTGGTTTGGATGTCTCTGCTGACGGACGATGGGTTCTTGCTACCTGTCGTACCTACCTCCTACTCATTGACTCGCTACAAAAGGAGGGTAAGAATGAGGGCAAGCTTGGTTTCGAGCGTTCGTTCGCCAAAGACTCCAAGCCCCAGCCCAGACGTCTTGGTCTGACACCTGCCCATGTGGCACAATTCCAACACGAGACAAAGAAGCCGATCTCATTTACCCCAGCCCGCTTCAACACTGGTGTTGACAGTGAGGAAACCTCTATCATCACCGCCACGGGGCCTTTCATCATCACCTGGAGCTTGAAGAAGGTTGTCGCGGGTCGTAAAGACCCCTACAGTATCAAGCGTTACTCTGAGGATGTGATGGCGGACAACTTCCGCTTTGGCTCGGATAAGAACGTCATCGTTGCGCTTCCAAATGAAGTCAACATGGTTGCTAAGAGGGCTTTACAAAGACCCACTCGTGAAAGTATCGCCGGCCCCGTTACACCTCAACGTCGCGGCACTCGCTGGGGTAGCCGGCTGGGTAGGGATGAGATTGTTAACTCGCCTTACTAGTGGATTTCCTTTGTTCTTTACGGCTGCTACGTTCTGATGATTACGTCATTTTGCTTCTGGACATATGCATACCCCTGTCGTTTGTATTATTTTACTATTGAGCTGCTCATGCATTGAACCGTTCTTGCGGCCTTTTTATTTCCATTACCGCTGTAATCCTCGGATTTCTTTCAACGTGATGACACTCGGACCATGCTCGAAACCCCGTTAGATATCACACCTAGGTAGCTATTAGCTAAAAAGAATGTAATATGTATCCGTAGTAAACTATGCTGGAAGTGCAACCGGGATTACTCTTCATGCATGAGTATTCTGGTAGTGTGACAGCCAATTCCATTCTATAGCCCTTCACCCACCCGCCACTGATCCCCAAAATAATGTGATTATTTTCCAGCTAATCAACGAAAATAGAACTCCAACAAAGCAAAGACATGATGGAGACCAGCCCTTCATGTCCGGGTATTGATTATTTACTAGTGGTGAATGGCGCGCGGCCGATTCACCCTCCCCCTCCTCTTCCCATTCCATAACCTCCATCAAGTTGTCGAATTATCCCAATTATTGAATAGGTTTGGAACCAGTAGTTTTGATCTGCACCAAGCCCCAATCCGGCTGATTCATGATCCAACGTACCAAATTTCCACGCCAAGAACATCGAATTTAACACCCTCATCTGAGAGCGGTTCGTTCCCGAAGGTCTGACACGAGGCACTGACACCCTTTTCCAGGATCGAGTCGAGCCAAAGGCCGTAGTGACCATCCCTAGAAAAGTCAAACTTATTAGTTCCGTTGCTAAGCCTGGGATCGCAAGAGAAGGATAGCGAACTCACCCTCCACCTAGACTAAGAAAACCGGTTTCGCAAAACATCATATAATCATTCACCCCGCTATAGGGGAATGCCTTGAAGCGAATGCGATCAGGCGTCGTAGTCCCACTATTCGTAGCCCGACTCTGAGCAAGCGCCTGCGCATGCGGTGCCACCGACTTCGAATGCGCCTTCTCACCCCGCAACGTCGTGGACCGGCCGACATTCGTTGTGTCCGCGCTGGGGGGCGGCGGGAAACCTGCCCGTTCAAGAGCCTCCTCGGAATATACGCCTCCATCGCCGTCGGCGGAATCAAACGAGGTCGGAGGCGGCGGTAGCACGCTAGCCCGCCAGAGAAAACACTCGCCCGTGCCGAAATAGTGCGAGTCCGGGTGTGGGGGGTCCGTCATGTACGCGCCGAAGACGGACGATGCGGATGGAGAAGCGTCACGGATAACAAGGACATAGCCGGCCCGTGGACTGCGCGCTGACGCGGCGCGACAGTTCTCGTAGAGGGTTGAAAGGGATGCGCCGTCGCGGTCGAGGCTGTATGCTAGCCGCCAGGAGTCGACTAGCTGAAGACGCGGCGGGACGAGAAGGCGGATCTCCTCCGCGAGGGCACGGGTGAGGAGCTGGTTTTGCGGGGCGAGAGGGAGGGGTGTGTTTTCTTCGTTGGCGAGGAGGGTGAGGGGCGTTAATGGGGGTGGTTGGAAGGGCGAGACGGTGCGAACGGGGGTGAACACGGGGTGTTGAGAGGTCGAGGAGACGGAGGAGGATGACGAGGAGGGGTCCGGGTTGGGGTTTGATCGGCGCAGACGGGACATCATATTGTTGGACTTGATGTTGGCGTTGGTGTTTGCTGTTGGGGGGTCTGTTAGGCGGCGGTAGAGACCGGAGACGACGTGGGTGACCGGATAAGAGAAATATGATGCGGCGGATTGATGGAAGGGGGTGCTGCTGGAGCTCTTCTTGCTGGACTCGGTCTGTGGAGGGTCGGTACCTGGCGACGAGGTTGAGGTGGCGGGGGTGGTGGAGGACGACAGATCGGGCAGGGAGGCAGACGACATCGAGAGCTCATCAGCAGAGATTCAAGTTCAATTGGTGGGGTGATCGTCCCTGGACAGGAGGCGAATCATGGACTCGGTGGACGGGTTGACAAATTGACGAGTTGGTTGGAAGTTGGAGGTGGAGTTGAGGCTGAAGGTTGGGTTTGGGTCGGCGGGGGAAGCTCCTCCTAGTCCTACTTCGCCTCGTAAGCTACACAAGCCATGTGCACGTCAAACAGCTTACGCGACTCATTATTCTATGTCTATATATGGCTATTTCTTCTTGCTCATGATTCGTGTCCAGATTATAGTTGACATCACAGTTGCAAATGGGGAATATAGAAATCATACTGCGAATAAAGCAATCCCGATCATGACATGTTCGCCCGCTGGTCAACAGTCTCAAATTCCAACCCATTGGCCTCAAAAACATGTCCTGGGCGCAATGCATCCGTGTACAGATTGGCCTCGGCATGCGGATGGAATAATCCCGTTTGAGTACAGCTCAGGACTGACTTGAGCCCTGGCGGATCTGTTAAACGGAAGACTCCCCAGTTTGGAGTCTGACTCGGCGCACAAACAATAGCAATGCTCTCGGGTAACATCACTTGATATCCGCAATGGGTGTGCAGGTCCCTTGAGCTCATGAAGCAGGTCTGTGTAGGGTGCGTATGGATCCAGCCAAGCACCATTAGATCTTCCGAATCGCAGTAGTCAAAAATGGCAGACTCATTCACGGTCTCACATGTATCAGAGGTGGAAACTTGTTCCGGAATGAGGAGTCGTGAAATGAAGAGTGCGTTGGATATCAATGTGCCACAAAGAATGCCACATGTCTCCAAGTTCTTGCGAGTATTAGATGCGGCGAGCGAAAGAAAATGTCTGCGCAATTGTGGTGGGAGAAAGACCGTACGAAGAGGTGTCCCGTTCTCAAGGTAGGCGGACGGCTTGAATGTGAAGCTAGATGGATCCAAACCCTTGCGTTTATCATCTACTGTCACTTTGGTAGGCACTGTAGGTGCAGTTTCGGACAAATTCCCCTGCGATACCTTGTCCGGTCGAGGTGGAAGTTCATCTATGTTGCTTAGCTGGCCAGTCTGGATGCTCTCTTTAGGAGGAAGTATCGGTGGCTTCGTGAGTTTGCGGGCCTCGGACTGTTGGCTCTCCACTGGGATTGACGGAACCTCCAGCGGTCTTTGCCGGGGTACAGAGGGATACTTGTAGGTGGATGTAGACGAAACATCGACCAGCGGCCGTGTTACAGGCTTGCTCGAAACCTGTGGCCTGCCTTCCAGGTTGAGCCGCACTTCTTGCATGCGCCGACTCATATCATCGGAATCCTTCCTCGCATTCCGCTGCAGAGCTTCTTCCCAGTCCCCCCATATCCCCGCGACACGTCGGTTCGACTCATCCCCGTCACCGAGGCCGCCCTGGCGCATTGCATTCCTAGCCGTTGCTCTCCGGCTGATCTCGGTCCGAGCCAATTTGACAGCCAGCTCATTATCCTTCCCCGCTTCCAGGGGTTCGGCAACGCCCGAAAGGGCAGGGTCAGGAGGTTGCGGTGGTAGAGTCGATGCAGCGGGAATGACCGCAGCGGACAACGACATGCGGGACTGACGCTCGCGCATCAACTGTGTATAACGCTCATATCGCTTGTTGATCCGCGGTTTCAGTTTCTCCAGTATCTCCAAATTCTGCTTGACTTCCTTCTCAGCGGCCACCAGTGCCTTCCGTTCTTCCCTAACATCTTTTCCATCCTTCAAGTCCGGATGGCTGGCTAAGTTTACAAGTACTAGTTGGGCATGCCGAAAGAGTAGGAGGTACGCCTGTTCGTCGTGTCCTTCGCGCAGGTAGATCCGAGCCTATTGCGACCCATTAGTACCACAGATGGAAAGCTGTAGGAAGACGCCACAAACCTCGCGCATCAGTGTACCAGCAGTCCTCAGCCAATATCGCAAAGGAACTGCGGGGTTGAATTTGTAGTCCTGCGCAAGACGGCTGATTTTCTCTACGCTTTGCGGAGCGGAGGCTCCTATGCTTGGGGCTGAGGACAGGGACGCCATAACTGCACATCCGTTTGTAGAGGTCGAAAGTCGGAAGCCTGATGTAATCTGGGAGGTAGTCACGAGCTCAGATCTCGTCGGGCAAGAGACTTGTTAGGCAGCAGACTGAGGGTGATGTCACGGACGATGATCGATCATAATCAAAAAGTCCATCCGCAGAGCACCTCGACATGGAAGGAGGAAAGATCGAGCCATAAGAGAAGATGGGTTGAGATGTGGTGCGGAATGAGAGAGATCGGCGGGGCGCCGGGGGTTTGGTCTCTTCCGCGCAGCTCCAAGCTCTCTCTCTCCCTCAACCTTGTCAAATTCCTTGCATGCGCCCCCTCTTCTGCCCTTATGGACTGATAATCAATCTTTCAGTCTATCGCCATGCCGCCGCCCGCAGTGGAAAATATTTTTAGGAACTATAAATACGCGCCAGTCACCAAGTTTCCCATCACCAGCGCGTTGCATAAGGGTCTTCCAAGGACCGGCGTACACCGCACCAAACCCAACATTGTAGGCCCAGAGCTGTGTGGTTGGTACCTATCTCTGACTGTACTTTCTTGGTCTGAAGCTAAGCCTCTACAGACGATATCTTGAAGCGCCTCTCGCCGTACCTCTCGCGAAATACTCCGGTTGATGTCCTTGATCTATGGCCCGGTCCCGGTGTCCTCTCGTCCAAAGTAAACGACTTTCTGAAACCGCGCAGGCATGTCCTCATTGAGCCGGATCTGAAGTATTTCAGACCACACATTGAATCTTGGTCGAAAGGCCGCTCGGGCTGCGAAGTAGTCCAAACGCAACTGTACGGGTTGTGGGATTGGCAAGAACTGCTTTCCAAATACTTGCCGGAACAAGGCATTCAAAACAGTGATAACAGCGGGACTTTAGCTAGGAATGATACTTTGCTGGTCCTGGCAAATCCCCCCGGCCCGCGTTCACATAAAGATCACTTTAGTGGCTCGCGGTGGATACAGGTGTTTATGGACGAATGTCTGCAGCAGAGCGGTCTGAGTGCATATGGAGCTGTACGGCTGCTTGTCGCGATGTCCTCGTCGGACGTATATTCTGTTTTACCGCGTGCAATCGCCCAGCGTGCCCGCCCATCACTCTTAACTGAACAGGTCGCGCTTCATGCCTTCGAGGTAGCCTCAACGGTTGACGAGAAAATAGGAACTTGGGCTTATCATAAGGATTGGGAGATGATAACTGGGGGTGAGCAGCGTGTCCAGGAGAGAGCTTCCAAGAATAATGTTGTCGTGCCTGAGGGTCGTGCATTCCCACCCATTGAACCAGCACCCGAATGTCCCAACCTCCCTACCAGTGCGCTTTCTTCCGATGGTCGCAGCAAACGCAACATTGTGCATCCTTACCAGCCTCGCCCCAGGACCCTCCAGCATGATAAATACTTCACAGCTTTTGAAGAGCTCAACAAGATTAGTCCAGACTCACCAAAACATAAAGAGGCTGTGAAAGGGCTCAGGAAAATAATTAGTTTGATGATTTCAGAGAACAATCAGGCTTACACTCGCGTGCAGCTCGCGGACATTCAGAACAAAATTGACAACCTCAACAAAAATATTTCACGGTATGCGGCAAGCCCACAATCCCAGAGATCATTAAAAGGCGTCCCCGACCAAGTTGAAAGCCTCAAAGCGTCTTATGAGGAGATACACTCCGCTATTCACTTCGATACAATCCGCACCTTGCCCCTATTAAGAGACAACAGGCGGAGCGCCTACCACAGCCATAACTTCGACGAAGCCGTCCTTCTTTACGACCGCCGGCCTTTCGAGCCTCTTCTCATTGATTCGAACGAATTGTATCCCCGCGGTATTTACAGGACGTTGATGTACTTCGAAGCAAACCCAAACCCCCCAGCAAAGCGGTACCTGCAACAACTCGACGAGAGCCAGAGAGAGCTGGCCACGCGCTTCTTCTCAGCGATTTCCTATTGCCTCGGAGTCAACGGCGCATTGACCATCTCAAATTTAATGGAGAAGGTGCTTCCCGCACACACCGCAAACGATTTGGTCAGGGCCGTCCCGACCCTTGCCATCCACGCTTCAAGACGTCCCAAACCCAACTTTGAAGAATGCCCCAAAACCGTGCACTACGACGAACTTGGCACCATGCCAAGAGAACCTGTCTATGGGTTCCAGGAAAACCTCGACTATGACCTTAGCGACGTCTCTATCCGTGTCCTCTCGTCGGAGACCATCTGGTCCCTTGCTGTCGAATACGCCAGAGAAGGCATTCACGTGGACGTCGTCCAACTAACGCGGATGCTGGGAGGTACGACTACCAGCGCGCTAAGTCGAGATTACCGTGGGGAATCTGGGGATGCAAAAAATAAGAAGTGATGATTTCACGCAGTCGCTTTTTTCCCCTCTCTCGTTGAAATAAGCCTTCTTCAGCGCCTACTAGGACTACCGTTATCCAGACGGAAACGCGGTTTTTTATTGTTGGGGTGGATGTTTGGTGATGCTTAGGTCTGTACTATATGCAATGTACGATAATTTACACAGTATACGTATAAGAGACGAATTTAGGCACGCGGGTATATCCAAGGTTGATTGTATATAATATTTGGTGGATCAATATGTTAATATAGTGGTTTCCCCCCCCCCCCCCCTCCCTTTGTTTCATCCTTAGCAACTAAGTCTACTAAAGCAAGGTACTTGAGGAGGTCTCCTTTCCAATTGGTAGAATCAATGCAAATACAGAGAACTGCCTTAACTGTATAAATCCATCCGTCATATCTTACAACCGGTTCCCATCCCCCCCCCCCCAATGCCTTAGGTGATATCCTTCCCTCATCACTTCTGACGCTGGCCCCCAAGCTCGGCCTCCTAGGCTGGTCTCCAGGGCTCTAGACCCCGCCCTCTCGCCTGTTTAGGAAGTGATCTGAACCCCCCCGGCCTAGCCCCAATCCCAGTCCGGGGCCCCAGTCTCGGCTTCGGCCCGGGGCACGGTTGCAGCCTGCAGGGTTATGGGCTATCGAGCAGCCGGACTAGGGTATTGACTATGAGATGGTGTCAGCGCAGGAACGATTTGTGCTTGGTGGCGGCCATCCTAGGCGAAAGGAGTGATCGAGATGATTTGTTCTACGCGGGTGTTTAGTGTTTTCTTGCTGGTCCATGGAGGTTCTTACGGGCTCGGAAGGACGGATCCTACCAGACGCAGTGAGTGATGAAAAGATTCGTAACTTACGTAGACTAGTGAAATTACGGTTTTACTTTGAGAGGGTTGGGGAGCCATTGTGTCAGGTATAGTCACATTGTAGTATATATGTCATAGCCAGAAAGTTGGCTTGATAATAGGGTATCACAAATTGGTGGTGAGAAGGAAAGAGTTGTAAGAAGTACACGGTTTATAGGGTACAGGTAGCCAAAAAAAAAGATTAAAAAAAAGGCCAATTCAACCAAATCAAAACAGAGAGATGGAAGAATATAATAGAGGAACATGTAAAGACGTAGATCCGTATAGATGATTGGAGGATGACGTCGAAGTTCGTGATCATTTGTTGGTGAGTGAGAAGTATAGTCTCTATAGAGCGTTGGCCAGGTCGAACCATGCACGAGCAGTGACTCGCTCAGCCGGGTTCTTAGAAACGGCCGGTTGGAGAAGCTTCTCGACTAGTCCGTTCTTCGGGACGCGGGTGCCGTTATTTCCAGATTGGCGGGCGTTGCTGATAATTAGATGACCCTGTTGCCCTAACATTTGGCGCTGCATTGGGTGGAGCCCAGGAGGGTAGATTAGGATATCACCAGTTGCGGCGCCAAGAAGGGTGACTGCAAGGGAGAAGACATCGGAAGATGGCTCCGGGACGGCGTCGGGATTTTTTAGCACGCTCAGGAGTTCCGGTGCCGTGAAAGGGATGGTTGTGGCTGAGAGGCAAGCGCTGGATGGGATCTGAGTTCCGGTGGTGGAGATGGAATGCGAGGAGGAAAAGTCCGCGAATAGCGGCTCATAGGGGAACTCAGTAGACTCCTTGTCGTCATCTAAGGAGATTCGGGGGCGAAGGAGGATGTTCTGAGGCTTGATGTCGGCGTGCACGATCTGGGCTTGGTTATGGAGCCAGTCAAGACTCTTGATGAGCTGTTTGGCAAGGTCATGCCACTGTGGCATGCCTATGACCGGATCGTACATGGTCCGTGTGGTGAAGTTCTGCCGCATGATGCGGGCCTTGTCCTCGATGTAGCTTGATAAGGAGAGTGGAATAGCTGACATGACGATGGAGCTGGAGGCGTTGATGAAGCCGAGGAATGGGACAATGTAATTCTCTGAGCCAGGAGTAGAGCTAGCTCGGGTTAGTGCAAGGGCTTCTGCGTACAGAACAGGACGGGCATCGCCCCGTCCTGGTGATTTGACGGCCACCAAGCGGCCGGCCGGATTCGGCGAGCTTGGGGGCGTAAATGGGCGCGTTGGGTTAATAGCCCGGGGGGAGGCGAAGGCCTTGTAAACGACGCTCCAAGCGCCGTCGCCAAATGTAACGAGACGACCATTTTCGTCGCGCTGGTATTCCAGCTCATCGAGGAACTGCGGGGGGCTCGACACTGCCTCACTGTCGGAACATGTGCCCGACAGGGGGGATGGGATGGTGGAGCTGTTGGCACGGTCCTCGATGGTGGGAGTCACAGGAGGCGTAAGGCCAAGCCCTGGCGTAGTGACAGCGCCATGGGGCTTGGTGGAGATAGAAAGCTGCATGGGCATATAGGTGGCCATGGCTGTTAGTGCTGGATGCTCTTGGGAAAAGAGCAGCAGATGATAAGAGATGCTGGTTTCGGAGATTGTGCTCTCCAGTGCCTGATTTGGAAGGATGATAGCCTTCGGTATATAGCCTTGACTATATAGAGATGTATATCAAACGTGTCAGAAAGACCGTGATGATATCGATCAATGGGCACAGGGATGCAGAGAGAGGAAGACGGAAGGAGGACGAAGGGCGGCCACCACGATATAGGCTTTGCCTTGGAACAGAGTCCCGAGTGGCAAGCAGCAGGAATCAAGGCCCGTCGAGTCGAGGCCCCGTTGACGTGGAGGATGAAGCAAAAGTTTGGGTGGTGGTCAGGGACTGCAGTCCGAACCAGGCATGCGACACAGTTGGAACGGGCCTTGTGACAGAGACATGGCGATTCTGTCAGTAACGATAACAGAACATAAGGATAGGACAAAAGGCAGGAAAACAGGAAGAAAGGAAGAAAGGAGTGTAGAGAGGAGGAGAGAAGAGGAGAAGAAATAAATGAAAGCGCAAAAACCCGAAGAAATTCTGATTGCAGCAAGAAAAGAAATGAGATCGACGCAAGCTTAATTGGAGCCGAGAACCGTGGAACTCGTTTGGATTTGCCCTTACGTGTCGCACAGCAGAAGCAGCAAGCAACCCTGTGATAAGCACGGCCTGCTCGCACTGATGCTACATTCCAACGACCTCGTGCTAGCTCGTATCCGGCTGGTCGCAATTGGAGTTCATGTCTAGGGTCGTATCTATTCTCCAGAGCAAGAGCAGAGCAGCGATAGGAACCGGAATTTGGCTTCATTGTTCGAGATTGTGGCGGATCCGTTACCGTCGTCAATACGCGCTAGTCCGTTCTCGCTCGGCCCGGCTCACCAGATGCGGCAACCCGAGTTCTTCACCCTGCAATAAGCTGCAATCTGGCTGCATCTGGCCTGCCTGTCTGCGGGCCAACGGCTGTCATCTCGTGAGTAGCGAGTACAGAGTAAACGCTGTGCTACATTATCTGCTTTGGGATGGTGGTTTTGCTGCCTGCAGTAGTATGACTCCTACCCTGTAGTTGCTGGAATAGCGCCAGACAAGCTTATCTATAGCGCGGGGTCTCCAACAAATCTCCAACCTGGCTTATCTTACGCGGAGTCATACTGTCGATAATGTGACTCAAATATTATCGTATTGGCTTCGCCACACTCGATGGTCTCGCGTGTGAAAGACGTCCAGATGACATCCATACGGAGTACCAGTACCGATACCCTGTAAGGCAGAGTATACTTCCAGCCAGTCCCCGCCCCACGTGGCCCACTCTCCAAGAAATTGACGTCCAGACTCCGAACTCTTACTCAGTTCGTCGCTGATCCTCGAGCCTCGGCCCGCCTCCGACTCGACATGCTTCTTCACTGCCAAGTTCCCAAGCCACCTGCTGCACGGTGATATCATCCATCACCGTCCACGAGCCACGCCGGGTCCTGCCCGGGGTCCGAATAGGGCTGCCTATCCGGCTTCAAATCAGGTCGTTCGAAGCCCCGCCTCTCATCCCGACTCATCCTCCGAGTTATGCTCAGCGTACTTCTTCAGACCCCTCTCCCAAACCGCGAAGTTCGCCCTCAGCCTTGCCCCGAACATCCATCTCACCACATAAGCGAGGTTACCAATCTGCGACTCCCAATTCGTCACTTTCGTCATCCGCTTCCCATTGCCGTCGATTACCTCTTCGACTTCATGCACGCGCTCGGCTGTCAGCAGCGACGACATCACGTACCCGTCAGCAGCAGGGTCAGATGCCCATACAACTCTGCCCTTTCTCCAATCGCTAGCATTGCCCGTTGACGCTGGCGGCTCGAACTCAATAATCCGAAGGAACGTGTCGCGGAGATTTGATTTCTGCGGTTGCGGTTCGTCGTCTGTCTCGGGGTACATGTTGACATGGAAGGTGAATCTCGTTCCGCTCTTTAGAGTTGCATCCTCGTGTTTGTCAGGCTGCTCGCGGACCGTCACGCGCGGCACGAATCGGTTCCATCTCGGGTAGGTCGACGTATCCGTGAGAGCGTTCCACACGTCTTGGATTGGGGCATCGATGAGGGTGGAGGTTTTAAGGCCGAGGATCGCGGAGGAAGATGGGATGTTCGGGGTGTCCGGGTGGTTCAGGGACGACATTGTCGGGTTAGGCTGCGCGCGGTTGTTGTGCTTGGTGGTAGGTACTAGTAGAAGGTAAGGCGCGTAGTATTGCAGTTGTAGACAAGGAGGAGGGTATTATTGAAGTCTAAAGGCAAGGAACATTCGATATTACCTCCGCATGAGCTTAGCCCTTGCACGTGATCACCTACCAGCAAACATTGCCAAGCCCGGAGCATTCCTCCAGTCAAGAGCACCACAAACATCGGGGAGAAGATTTGGCCTGGGTAGTGGTGTCTTTGGCTGAAATTGAAGGTATAGAACGTGAAACAGCTCCGATCGATATAAAAGACGTTGTAGTGTTGTGACGAGATGAAAGGATATGTGACTAAACCTCATCAGATTCAAGCCTAGGAGCTGAGCAAATGAAGCCAGGAAGCGATGAAAAAGATGCAGCGGAGCATTAATGTCTTGTTGGCAAGGTGCAAGGTGAGCTTTGGGTTCTCCACGCAGACCTTTCGATGCTCTTTCTGATAGCCCTAACTCCGATGGATATATATATGTACAGGTAGGGCAACACTGCAGACAGTGACCAATAACAAAAGGACAACAATCTAAACAGTCTATAGTCTTAAGCAGCAGAAGCCGTTCCACCATCAGACTCTCCCCCTCCTCTCCCACGTTCAGATCCAGCCCAAATCTCCGGGGGCATCTCCAGGCCCAGGGGCGGCTCCAGCTCTAGCGCCAGCCCCGGCACATAAGTCGGTTTCTCACCATCACTCTGAGAATCATTAGGAGCCTCCGCCGTCCCCAATTCCCACCTCAACTCCCTCACGACCTGTATGCCGTCACCTATATGCTCCGACGAGTCCCGATCGTTACTCGCGTTTACCGAGACATCAGCAGAATAACTGACCGGGCCCCTGTACGGCTCCCAGAGCGTCGACGAATCATGCAGACGCTTCTCACTGCGGCGGCTATGTGTCTTTTTGTATGTCCTCCGAGCACTCGCTGGTATGAGGCGCGGGAAGGTCCGGGTGATGAGCTGTCGCATAACTGTGAGACTAGCGCAGACGAGGGCGGTGTTGACTTCGACGAAGGACCAGGTTGCAACGAAGCCATTGTTGCCTGGGTGGTAGGTTAGCCTTGCACTGTAACAGAGGGCGAAGGTGAACTGTACGGGCGAAGTCGTTCAATTGTACGAGCCTGACTAGGGAATGGAAACGGGCTGCGCTCGTGGCGACGACACTAGTGTGACATATGCGTCAGTGTATGTTCAGTCATGACCTGACCATCTGAAGGAGGAACGCACAACAACCCGAGAGCGAATACCATCGTCAAGCAGACCTTCTGCCTGGTGGGTACACGCAGCTTGCTCACTTGCGGCATCGGCAAAACCACAAGGATCAAATCGCCGGCTATCTGAAGGGCAGCGGTGAGGTACCATGTCACTTCCCGCGAGACACAGTTCTCTTCCATGTTTTCCTGGTACCAGAACGAATGAAGCGGATAGCAGATGAGCAAGGTGCCGATGACCATGTACAGCCCAGCGCAAACGATCACTACTAAGAGGATCTTTAATATGACCTGATATGTCTTCGTTGAAAAGAGGCGCATGTATAAAAGGCAAATGGAGACTTTCGTGAAGGTTAACGAGAGATTATATAGCGGGACGGAGAAATATAGCATCTATGTGTCATTATTGAGCCCGCTGCACTATTGTTGAACAATCGTATAGGAGCTGGGATGCGTACCTTGAGCTGGTCTCGATATGTCTCCGGGCTGAGCGACGCCTCCGGCTCCCCCAGGCCATCGCTATGCTCTACGCGAAGTCAGTACATGATAGCTCTAGTCGTCTGCGCGTGTATCGCACCAACCAACAAAACCCCGAAGAACGCATAATCCGTCATCTATACCGATGGGTTAGCTCACCCTCCTCGCATGAATGTACCCAAAGATCCAATTGGGCCGGCACATACCAAAGCAAGCACGAGAAACCAATCATCCCACCACAGCGTACTCCTAACCAAGCGAATGCGTGTAAAGAGCCGCAGGGCCACTGCAAGCGTGGCCACTGAGACAAACGTTATGATGACCGGAAGCACATACATCTTGCATGCGTTCCGAGAAAACAAAGAGCGGCCAAGATACTGCCCGGCGAGTACCTGGCAGGAACCTTAGATGGAATAATAAAGAAAGCCATGAGAATGGGATTCAGCCAGGGACATGGCCGGGGGGGGATGGAACGTGAGTCTCAATGTAGGTTTCAGCAGTAGATGATGGCAGTGGCACGATCGACCATTGCGTCAATGACTCGTGGCGGCCACCAACCAGAGTGTCTCCAGGGCGAGTCTGAATAATTGGGGAAGCAGTCAGTACGCGGATGAAGGATCCGTGGCTCAGCCTGTCACTATCCCTGGAATGCTGGGCATCCATGGATGTAACACCGGCTCGCCGCACTCGGCAGGAGGCAAAAGCCACCTACATACTACGTATGGACGTCTGAAAGACGAGAAATATGCAGTATTAGAAGGAGTAAGCACCTGAAGGCGGAGAGTTTGTAGATTTTATCCAATAATGCATCAAGCTAGATGTATATTCGTAGCAACAAGTCTAGCAAACGACAGACGCACCTATGAACATGAGGTGACAGCGCAACCGGGTCTTCTAGATACAGATCAATAGAAAGTAGTACTGACCGTACATGCAGCTCGTGCTCCAAAATCGATTTTTCTCATCCAGCCAGTTTGAACTGTACAATGTGGCAGTCGGAGCTTGTATTGACCAACGATCTGGCTAGATTCTAGCCAGCCCGAGCTAAGTGATAAGAGTAGGTATCGTGATATTTTAGAAATGCGATGAAAACAATAAGCAGAACGCTAGATCATGGTATATTTACAGGCGAGACTTGAGGTCGGACTTGAGGCGCTTCTCGACAGCGGCCATGTACTCGCGGGTAGTAACCCACGCCTCACGCTCCTTACGGCCGCAGGCAAGGGCAAGGTCCTTGGTCATGATGCCCTCCTCGTTGACAACGTCGATACAAGCGCGCTCGAGCGCCTCGGCGAACTTGACAACATCGGGGGTCTCGTCGATGATACCACGCTGGACCAGACCACGAGTCCAGGCGAAGATGGAGGCAATGGGGTTGGTGGAGGTCTCACGGCCCTTCTGGTGCTCGCGGTAGTGGCGGGTGACGGTGCCGTGGGCGGCCTCGGATTCGAAGGTCTTGCCATCGGGGGTAATGAGGGTGGAGGTCATCAGACCGAGAGAACCGAAACCCTGGGCGACAATGTCGGACTGGACATCACCATCGTAGTCTAGAGGGAGTTAGCCAAGATTCATTTCGTAATGTGAGATACCACTCACTCTTCAGAGCCATGATGAAACCGCCCTCACTCTTGATCATCTGGGCGACCATGTCGTCAATGAGACGGTGCTCGTACCAGATACCCTTGGCATCAAACTCCTTCTTGTAGGTGGACTCGAAGATCTCCTGGAAGATGTCCTTGAAGCGGCCATCGTACTTCTTCAGGATAGTGTTCTTGGTGCTCATGTAGAGGGGGAGGCTCTTGGCCAAGGCGAGCTTGAAACTGGCGTGAGCGAAGCCGCGGATCGACTCGTCGGTGTTGTACTGAGTCTGGGTAACACCACCGCCCTGGAAGTCGTAGACCTTAATGGACTCGGGCTGGCCGCCCTCGGGGGTGTAGACAAGCTCAAGCTTGCCGGGGCCGGGAATCACACGGTCGGTAGCACGGTATTGGTCACCGAAAGCGTGACGACCGATGATGATAGGCTTGGTCCATCCGGGCACAAGACGGGGGATGCGAGGAATGACAATGGGCTCACGGAAAACGGTACCGCCACTAAGAAGCATTAGCAACTTGCAAGAATAACCTGATTTATAGGGTAGAAAGTGACGTACAGAATGTTACGGATAGTACCGTTAGGGGAGAGCCACACTAAGAGAAATGGTTAGCCAGCTCATTCTGCAGCCCAAGCACCCAATGCTTACTCTTCTTCAGCTTGAACTCCTCAACACGGGCCTCATCAGGAGTGATGGTGGCGCACTTGACACCGACACCATACTTCTTGATGGCCTCGGCGGACTCAACGGTGACCTTGTCATCGGTCTGGTCACGGTACTCAAGACCCTAGAAATGGTCAATAGGCTGATATTATATGACAAGGAAACATGAGGTGCATACCAGATCGTAGTACTTGAGGTCGATGTCGAGGAAACTAGCTTGTCTTAGCCACGGCGAAACGAAGCCGAGGTACAGTTCAACTTACGGCAAGATCAACTATGACAGGGGAAACATCAGTTGGCTTCAAAGCATGGCAGCAGTGATCAATGGCTGTGAACTCACCTTCTCTCGGATCTCCTTCCAGATAATGCGGGTCATCTAGGAAGAGTAACTGTCAGTGACATGTGATATACAGCTGTATGTGCCCTTGTTGGCTGCCCGGCCATGGTCCTCGGAGAATTGCCGCAGATCCAAAAGGAAGCAGGGCTACTCTCGCCGTTTTCCCCCGCAAATGCGGAGGATCAGGACGAAAACGCCTCCCGAGGACCAAGTCAACCAGGATATAAAGCGCAGTCGCACAGCGCAACGCCATGCAGTCCGTAGTGCAACGCGCAGAAGGAGACTTTATCCCCATTTGGCTTTCCAATCAAACGCTCGCAATGAACCTACCTCATCACCGTCCAGCTCCACGACGGGGTTCTTGACCTTGATCTTCTGGATTTCAGTCGCCATGTTGCGGGATTGAATACGGTATAGAGAACGAGCAGCTGCGGGACGGGAGATGCGAGCAGAGGAGGCGAGAGCACGAGCGGTGGATGGAGAGGAAGAGGAGGAGGAAGAAGAGAAGGCAGAATAAGAAGCAGAAGAGAAAGAGCGAAGAGCGGAGGAAGTGGGAGGGGCAGCGCAGGGAAGAAGAGGGGAGTTGAGGGAGCGGCGAGCCAATGCGGAAGTGAACCGAACCGACGACATGGTGGAATGGGCCTATTCGCAGACGAGACAGCTGGGTAAAGATATTAGGATGTGGAGGAGGGGCGGACGAGAGGCCGTCGTCTGCTGCACGCGGATTCGACCGTCGGTAAGTCCAGGACGCGATTCTGAGGGCGACTTGGGTGTACCCGAGGGAACTCGACGTAGGAGGCTCGGGTGGAAGGAGAGCGCAGTGGAGTCGCAAAGGGTCGACAGGAGGTTCAAGCTGTTGCCGCGGAGCAGAACGGAGCAGGCCGGAAAATGTTTAACAGGCCAGAGGGGGTGGAAGAAAAGGTCCAAGGGAGAAAGCTGTTGATGAAGTCCTGAAGAACCTTGGAGGAGACGCGGTGACTCTTTCTTATCCGCACGACCTTGATGGAGCTCTTCCTTTTCCGCCCACCGTGCGCGCCGAAGCCGGCCGTCTTGGATAACGCAATCAATAATGGGAATGAAGGGGCTACAGACTATCAGGCTTGGAGATGGAGTTCTTGAGCTACAGAGACTGGCGGAGGTCGCGGACTCCCAGAGGTATAAGAGGCTGATGACGTTGCGCAGGCGACTTTCCATACTACGGCACTCCAGACTTTGGACGAGGTTCATGCGGAGTGCGGATGGCGGCTTTGAGGCGACATTTCTCCGTGCACCGTGCCATTCCAGCCAAACACCATCAGACATTCAGAGATTCTCCGTCAGTCTGTCGCACTGTCTCAATCCCTCTGTGAGAGGTCCTACTGTCTACTGAGGCTACTGGGCAGTTTTCCCGCGGCACCAAGAAATTTTCCGCCGGCTGCAACCCCGAACTTGCGATCATCGGACGTTCGCCTGCTTTAGCCGGCGAGCCGGAGTTGGGCCACTCCTCCGGAGCCACGGATCTGCCCTGCTGTCTATCGGACGATCCAAAGGTAAAAATGTAGTAAGTCAATTATTATTCTGCATACTTTATGTTCCAATCCTGTTGAAGATGTATACCCATGATTTTCCCACCCGCTAGGTTCGACAAGTTGAAATGAACCTCACAATAATGCTACCATGCCCGTCGTAAACTGACCAAAAATAACCCCTATCTAACAATGTGGAAAGAATATATCATAAATAGCTCTAATAGCTCTAGAAGAGGCCGTCAATCTCCCCGGTCTCGGGGTCAATGTCCACGTTCAGGTACCCAGGAGCCGTCGGCAAGCCGGGGATTGTCTGAATGTCCGCCGCAAGCGCGTACCTATGGGAACACCGTTAGCTGAGACACAAAACAACGAAAACAGACAAGCCTTACAGATATCCACCGCCAACGGCCAACCGCACGTCGCGGATGGGAACCGTGAATCCAGTGGGAGCTCCCTTCAGCGCAGGGTCGTGGCTGAGAGAGTACTGTGTTTTGGCGATACAGATTGGAAGGTTGGAGAAGCCCTGGGCGGTGTATGTGTCGACCTTCTTCTGGGCCAGCTCGCTGAACTCCACCTTGTCCGCACCATACATAGCCTTACCGATGCGCTCAATGCGCTCCTGAATGCTGCCGTTCAGATCGTAGAGCAGCTTGAAGTCCTTGGGCTTGGAGCTGGCAATGATGACGGTCTTGGCCAGGTCCACAGCACCGGCTCCGCCCTCGGCCCAGTGGTTGGCGGAGACCGCGTCCTCCGCACCCGCCGCGATAGCTTCCTCGCGAATGATAGCAATTTCCGCCTCAGTATCAGTCTCAAAGCGGTTGATAGCCACCACGACAGGAACTCCGTACTGCCGGGCGTTCTCGATGTGCTTCTTGAGGTTAACGCAACCCTTGCGGAGGATCTCTGTGTTTTCTGTGCGGTAGACCTCGTGCAGGGCAGCTCCGGGGCTGATCTCAGGACCACCACCGTGGACCTTCAAAGCACGCACAGTAGCGACAATGACAACGGTGTCAGGAGACAGACCAGAGGAGCGACATTTGATGTTGAAGAAGCGCTCGCCTCCCATCGTGAAGTCGAAACCAGCCTCTGTAACAACGAAACCGGTCTTGGCTTCGTGGTCCTCCTCGGGCTCGGTACCCGCGAGCTTCAGAGCCACTCGGTCTGCAAGAACTGAGCTGGCTCCGATACTGATGTTCGCGAAGGGGCCGGCGTGAACCAGAACAGGCGTACCCTCCAAACTCTGCATCAAGTTGGGCTTGATCGCATCCTTCATCAGCGCTGCAAGCGCTCCTCCTGCGCCAATATCGTCACAAGTAACCGGCTCCCCCCGCTTCGAGGTAGCGACAACCATGCGGCCAAGTCTCTCCCGCATATCCGCGAGGTCACTGCTCAGAGCCAGGATGGCCATACACTCACTGGCAACGGAGATGTCAAAGCCAGTTTCGCGCGTCAGCCCCTTCTCGGTGGGCGCCTGTCCAACGGTGATGCCTCGAAGGTGGCGGTCATTGACATCCAAGACACGGCGCCAGGTGATGGTTGAAGGATCAATGTCAAGTCGGGCAAATCGGTTAATTTCATCTTCAGTAAGGTCGTTGGGTTCGGTCTTGGTGATTCCAAGCTTCTTCAATCGCTTGAACATAATAGGCTTGAACTCGCGCTTGCCCTTCTTCTCCGGGACAAGACGCTTGTACAGAGCGGCATCTTTCTGGGTAGCCTCGTGGAACATGCGTGTCTCAATGGCAGCGGCAAGAAGGTTGTTTGCCGCGGTGATGGCGTGGATATCACCAGTCAGGTGCAGGTTGAACTCATCCATAGGAATGACCTGACTGTATCCTCCACCGGCGGCTCCACCCTTGATACCGAACGTAGGACCCTGACTCGGCTGGCGGACGTTTGCAAAAACGACACGGTTCAAGTGTGCGCCTAGGGCCTGGCTCAACCCCAATGTAGTTGTTGACTTGCCCTCACCAAGAGGCGTAGGAGTAATACCACAGACCAGGATGTAGCGGCCATCGCGGCGGTGACTTAGACGGTTGAGAACCTCAAGGCTAACCTTGCCTTTGGTGTGGCCGTACGGCTCAAGCTCGTGGGGGGCGATGCCAACCTCAGACGCAACTTGTGTGATAGGCTTAGGGTACTGTGCGCGGGAGATGGCGATGTCTGAGGGAACCGGGGTGACCAGTTTGAGTGGGAGGGGGGTGATATGGCGCTCTTTCTGCTTCTCAAAGTATGCTTTGGCGGACGCGACCACGTTCTCCAAGAGCATAGCCACTGTCATAGGCCCAACGCCACCGGGGACAGGGGTGATCTTTGAAGCCACCTGGGAAGCAGTCTCATATTCGACGTCTCCGACTAGACGCTGTCCGGACTTCTTCGTGGAATCAGGCTTGTAGTTGATACCAACGTCAATAACAACGGCGCCGGGCTTCACCCACTCGCCCTTTACAAATTCTGTTTTACCAATGGCCGCGACAATGATATCCGCCTTCTTCACAGCGCTGGCGATATCGGGGGTCTTCGAATGGCACACTGTGACAGTAGCATCCGCGTTCTTGAGGAGGTAGCTGACAGGGCTTCCAACAATGTCGCTCCGGCCGAGGACAACGGCCTCCTTGCCCGCTGGGTCGACACCACTGGCCTTGAGGAGAACCATCACAGCCTTGGGGGTGCAAGGAACGAAGAGAGGGCGGCCACCACGCTTGGCAAGTTCTCCAATGTTGATCGCTCCAAACCCATCAACATCCTTCTCGTCGGCCACAGCGGAGGTGACTGCATGCTCGGAAAGGTGCTGAGGGAGCGGTAATTGAACAAGGATACCATGTACTGAGGGGTCATTGTTGGCCTGGCTGATTTCCTGAAGGACTTCGGGCTGTGTAATGGACTCGGGGAAGTTGATGATCTTGCAGAGAATGTTTGCCTAACAAAAACATTGTTAGCTAATGTATAAAGAGCATACAAAAGGGTGTACGTGGGTAAAGGTACCTCCTCAGCAGCCTTCAACTTCATACGCACATATGTGCCTAAAAGTATGGCACGTTAGCTCCTCCACCATTGAACATCACCACAAGAAGGCTCACTTGAATCAGACCTGTCTCCGACTTTACGATGTTAGTACTTTCCCGCGGAAGATGTAGCCGGAGTACAGCTCACGTACCCTGGAAGATCACCAGGCTGGGCTTGAACCTAGGGTTGACCTCCTGAATCTTCTGAATTTCACTCTTCAGCCCCGCGCGGATATCCTTGGCGATTTGCGTGCCATCGATCTTTTCGGCCACCATGGCGACGTCTGTGCTAGAGAATGTACGACGCTGACACGGTAAAGCGGGAAAGTCTCTAAGGCTTTCCGGAGAACGTCGGGGAACTATTCGGCGAGTCTCAGTGAAGAAACCGCGTCGGACAGAGGGCAGTCGAGGATGATGGTATATAGAGAGGAGAGAAGGTTTGTGGAAAAGAATTAATCGGCGAGAAGAAGATTGACACGGAGCCCATGGTTGCAAACCTAAGCTGTTCGCTCGAGCAGCACAGCGGGGTATGACCGCCGAATAGGCGGGGGAGTATGGCATCGATTACTCCTTTTGGTTCTCTGGCGCCGGAGAACTGGAGGGCAGATAGGGAAACCGGTCGATCCAGCGGAGTCGGTTGCAAATGGCTATGAATAATCCGTCAGAAGAGGGCAATTGAGGAATATAGAGGACAGGAACAATAGTGAGGTCTACGGCAGCTCCATGGTCTTTATTGGAGTGCTATTGATTGTCTACTCCGTACCCAGGAGAACAATACCTTCAACCTCGAGGCCTTGAATGATAGACCTGATTTCTATCGGCACAGGGTGAACAAAGGCTGATGTCAGCAAATTCAAGCTGCGGCTGGTGTCGATCACGCTATTCCGCTTTGGCCGGTGCCTCAGGGCTGGTCCTGTCACATGATAGATACGTCCATACCGGAAAATCTGGGTTCCGGTACGGGCTTTGTCATTTACGGCGTCCAATGAGGAAGGCTTGGCATTGGACCCGCGGACTGTGCGATGAAATTCGTGAACTTGTCGGGTGAGGTTAAAGAAAGGCCGCCGCAATAATCAACCCCGCCAGAATCAGCCTCAACACGCAGTTGGTGTCACGGACAGCATCCATCTGTGATCCAGTCTTTTATACCCCCTTGCGACCTCGATAAATCACATATTGGTTGCTCAAAATGAGGCCGATTTTGCTTGCGGGACATGTGCGTTTTCCCCAGGACACGGAAGAGCCTGCTCGAGTTCTTTCGCCGTCTTAAGCCCCATAAACTGGTCGCTAACGCTCGATTATCCTGCAGGAACGATCTCTGAACCAGATCAAGTTCAACCGGGATGGTGATCTCCTGTTCTCGGTAGCTAAGGATAAGATTGTGTGCGCTTGGTGGTCGGCCAACGGCGAACGACTCGGTACCTACGCCGGACACCTGGGTGCTATCTGGACCGTCGATGTCAGCCCGAACACTGTTCTCCTCGCGACCGGCTCTGCAGACAACTCCGTACGACTATGGAACGTGAAGACTGGCGAGTGTGTTAAGGTGTGGGAATTCCCTACGGCGGTTAAGCGGGTCGAGTTCAGTCCGGACGGAAGCAAGGTTCTAGCCGTCACAGAAAAGCGTATGGGTTTCCTGGGTACGATTGCGGTCCTCGACATCAACTACGACGGCGACTTCACGAACCAGGCCGAGGAGCCTAGCCTCCGAATCACCTGCACAGACAGCAAGGCCACAGTCGCTGGGTGGAGTTACATGGGCAAGTACATTATCGCTGGCCACGAAGATGGAAGCGTTAGCCAATACGATGGAAAGGTGGGATTCGACATAAGTCTGGGATCATGAGGTGCTGGCTTCTAACATTTGTCTTAGACCGGTGAGCAGCTGGAGAACGTCCAGGCCCACGAGTTCGACCACCAGATCAACGACCTTCAATTCTCCCCCGACCGCACCCACTTTCTTACTGCCTCCAAGGACAAGTCCGCCAAGGTAGGAAGCTTTTTTCGCCAGATTCGAATCGGTAACTGACTTGGTATAGCTCATGTCCGCCCGCAACCTCGCCATCCTTAAGACCTACGTCGCCGACACACCACTGAACAGCGCCGCCATCACGCCCAAGAAGGACTACGTTATTCTCGGTGGTGGTCAGGCCGCCATGGATGTCACGACAACCTCCGCCCGCCAGGGTAAATTCGAGGCCCGTTTCTACCACAAGGTCTTCGAGGACGAGATCGGCCGTGTCAAGGGTCACTTCGGTCCTCTGAATACCATTCACGTCCACCCCGCCGGCACAGCGTACGCTTCCGGTGGTGAGGACGGTTACGTCCGTGTTCACCACTTCGACAAGCCCTACTTTGACTTCATGTACGAGGTCGAGCGGGAGCAGTTGAGGCGGTGAAGTGGTTGATGTGTGAAACGATGGTTGAATTTCCTTATTTCTGTTTATTGCATCTCTCGAATGTGTCATGAAGTGATGGCATGTCCTGTTTACAACAAAAGCACAGAAAAGAGACAGCTACGCGTGGTGGGTTCAGGAGACCTGGGTGATTGAAGTGGTGAGCTACTTTTCATCTATATCATGATAAGACGGAGTTGGTATCATATTCGATTTCTGGTCGCTTTCGTGTCCTAATAAAAGAGAACCTTTTACTTCAACCCTTCACTATTTGTAGATATTTGTAGATGGCATAAGTAGACGAAATTATTCCTCTAATCAAAGGGAATGTATTTATGTCTAATCAATTCAACACCAGGTTGACGCTTCTGAACGCAAACCAGTCACAAGTAAAGAAATGTCATATCATTCAATGGAGGGCATAACATAACAACCGAGAAGCCTGGGACATGAAGGCCAAAGAAAAAGAATCATATCAACAATGCCCCTCGCCTCCCCAGAAGAAAAAGTCGCGGGCTCACCCCCGGTCGATTTACTTTTTCTTAGGGAACTTCTCGCTTCCGATGTCAGCACCTCTCAGCTTGACGTTGAGCACGCGCTCCATGGCGCTAAGCACCTTTTGGTCGGGTGCGGCTGTGCCCCGCTCGAAGTCCTGGACAACGGTAACTGTGGTGTTGCACTTGGTGGCGAGCTCCTTCTGTGTCATCTTATATCCCTCATCGGTTCGGCGCTTCTTGATGGCGTCTGCAACCTGCAGACCGACGGTCTTGGGCTTGACGATGTCGTCGCTGCGGTCGACCTTGGTGAGATGTTGGCCTTCGACGGCACCAGCGCGTCCGGCCTGAGCGTAATTAGTATGTGGCGCATAATGGAAAGTTGCAAGAAAGGCAAAAAGTACGTACAGTGTTGCCAGAGGCGTATTTCTTCTCAGTACCGACAACGAGACCCTGGCGCTGGGCGGCGTTCAATGCGCTCTTGCCCTTGACGACAGTCTCGCGAATGGCGGGGCCGCCACGGTTCTTGGAACCAATGCGGGTAACGGAATCCCAGTCGCTCATTGTTTCTGTGGTGGTGTTGGAAGTTTGGATAGAGGTAGTGATGTTGGGTATCGTCTATAAGTTCTATCGTAGAAAGGAGTGGCGTTTGGTATGTATGATCGCGTGAGGTTTGAAAGAGGGTTGTTCAAGCCTCACGGGGGCCCACCGTATTTATATCGATGACACAGACCGTGGACGGAACTTTCGAGACGATGGCGGAGGTGAGTGTGCGGAATGCGCTAAGCCCGATAAGGGCTAGCTGTGCTGACATCACTTGGCTCTGAGTCAAAGAACGATGCCAGAGGCGAGGCTTCATCCATGATTAGCGATCAAAGGGTCTCTGGGATAGATCGAGATGCCCATGGTACTGCTTTCTCTGAAGGCAAATGCCCGTACTGAGTAGCACGGTATGTACTGACGCTTTTCTTGCCCTCAATTCGAGGAGTGGCTGCGTGTAAACCCGCTACTATACACGACACATGGCGATTTCACGTGCCTAGCTCTAACAAAGCAGTTACCTAGCAAACAGCGTAGACAAAGAAAGACACCCTGTCTAATATTTCCAGTCATCAAAGAACATGAATGCTCGGAAGTGGCTAAGCATACCCCGAACATAAGTGTCATTGTGATTCATAAATTGGTGGCAGTGCCTGAGGAGAAACGCCGAATCCCACCATATCCACCAATAGAAACGGTTCAGCCTGGCGGCAGTCTGAGGCCTCAGCATTCAGGAACCAACGATCGTGCCGTCCCAGCTCGGCCCCATCCTCCATCCGTCAACATCCATCCTTCTATCGCTGACCACCAACTGAGCAAACATTTCTGTCGGTCGGCAATCTTTCGCTAAAAACTCCCTATCTTGCACGGAATATACCTGTCTGCTCGACCCAGTTGAAACCCTGACCATTCCTTATCGCCCGTCATGGCATCTCAAGAGATGTTCCTATCGGCCTTGACCAGCCGGTCGCTCCGTAATGTCCGATCGGTACGACCCTCCCCCTTGGTTTGGCTACTGATTTCGAGGTCGTCCACGATGTGTGCTAATAAACGTTGCTCTTCAGGAGCTGGAGTTTCTAGCAGATGCCTCAGTCATTACCCCTCAGCAACTTTCATCCATTCTATCACAGCTACCCAGCTCGAGTGGAACTGAACGTCAAGTGTCGGCAGCGTCACAGCCATCTCCAGTGCAGCTACCACCCCCTGTCACTCAGAACATTCCTCCGCCTGCCCCTGCCCAGGCGGTGCTATCTCCAGCTCCATACTCACCACCGACCGCTCAACTCGCCAGTACCTCGCTGAATGAAAAAGCACAATATGGAATGAACTCGCCCGCGCCCCAGCAGCATTATGCGAGCCCGCCTCCTGCTTACCCGCAAGCACCTACTGTGCTATCTGTTGCTTCAGCACTATATGCATACACACCAACCGACGCTGGGGACCTGGCTTTGCAGCCAAATGACCGTATCCAGGTTCTTGAGCACATGAATGCCGACTGTAAGTTTACCTTGGTTGAAACGGAGCCGAGATGTGTACTAATCATTTACAGGGTGGCGCGGTCGCAACGAGCGCACAAACCTCGAGGGTATCTTCCCTCGCAGCTACGTTAATGTCTTGGACGAGAAGGCGGTTGCGCCACCTACCAATTACGGAAACATGCCTCTTGAGGTCAGCCAGAGTGGCTCGTCGTCCACACCTGGTAAATCCGGCAAGTTTGAGGAACATGGCAAGAAATTTGGCAAGAAGCTGGGCAATGCTGGTACGTATTCAGACCTGGCTTACAGACTAGTATGTTTTCAGGAGCTGACTCTCGAATTAGCTGTCTTCGGTGCCGGAGCTACGATTGGATCCAACATTGTTAACAGCATCTTCTAATCTACTCTCCTTGATGCATGGCCTGGATTGCTGTGTTTACATGAAAGTAGAACGCGGTTTGCGTTCTTCCTGTCCTTGATTTTTCTCATTTGTTTCATGGAATTGGCGTTGGTGGTTCGGGTTTACACTATTCTTCTGTGCATGAATGGCCGGCCCATAATGAATGGAAGGCCTTGGAAGAGTTAATTGTCTCCTCTTCAGGGTATCTGCTACGAGCCTTTTATTATCAAGTCTCTAACTCGGCTTTTTAGGGTATCTACATGCAAAGAGGCGTTTTTGGTCATCACTATTCTTAGGCAAAAAACAAATACGGGATTTATATGTGAATCTAAAAATCCTGTAGTGATGTTTCATTTGGCGCCAGGCGATCGTTCTATGCGAAGATTCGCTGCTGCACTTAAGCGCCGGTAAACGTGGCGATCTCCGCTTGTAGTTCCTCCCTCCCCTCCACGAACCTGCATTGTTGGAGGTTCGTTCTAGCCAGCGACATGCCGGGGTTATTGGTCATGGTTAGTCCTGACTTCAATGCTGCGGTCAGATGCCTTCAGATGGAATGACCTGTTTCGCCAATACCAGTGTGGGCTGCGGCAAGGCGAACCCCTAGGCAGATTGCATTCCCAGCCTTGTTCAGACTATAATCTATTGCCTGGCCTCGGTCCCTTTTCATTGACCATGCATTTGAATTGCACGTTTTGTTCACTCTGTTTTGTCCGCGGGGAGGGCTAAACCTGCAAAATGCCGTCGATGCTCTGGCAGTATCTACTCCTCACAACGCTCTTTTGGACAGCAAGCGTTAGAGCACAAGGCTGGGAGGACTTTGCCGATAACTTTGCAACGGACTTGGTATCTACGCCGCTCTAACGGGATCCATATCTGCTCTCATCTGATCTGGGGCTAATATGACTGCCTGCGCAGGCGCCTTTAGTCGCTCTTTTCGGTGAGCGGCTAACGAAGCAATTTCTAGCCGAGTCTACGAGCCGTCTCGACAACCTGATCTTTGCCTTATGCCCGCTGGGCATTTTAACGGCTGTGGTCTCCGTCATTCGCATTTGCGGAAACTCGTCTCTCCGAGCTTTTGTGGGCAGGGCCAATGAAGCGCCTGGAGAGGCAGAAAATGAGCTGCTTTCCTGCGTATCTGAGGGCACAGCTGAGCTGTTCAACGATGGTGGCATTTCCAGAGTTTTTGGCAGGCCCAGAATTTTGGAAGTAGTTGTATGGGAAGAGCAGGGCTCGTACGAGCTCGGGACTCTCCGTGATGCCCTTGAAGTAGGGGCTTGGTCTACGCAGGGAGAAGTGGTTCAGACTGAAAAGGGACTCCTATCTCTTCCTGAGCTTGATATTCCCAACTTGTCTTTGAATAAGGGCATCGAGCGGAGAGGGCCCGGGTGGTTCTACGCTGCTGCCCTATTGGGGGTTATCCTACAAGGAGGTACGGTACCTGCTTATTCGTGATGGTTGTGGGCTATGTCTTGCTGACCATGGCCCCAGGCACCCTTGTATATGCCGGACTCACAGTCTTCTGGTACTCTGGTATTTTTGGAAATGACGATGGTTCGTCTGAGAGCTATGCGTTACCGTTTTATCTTTATGGGTCGATCTCACTCAGTGTAGGCATGTTTCTATGTGCCTTTCTGATAGAACGCTCCTCAAGCGAGAGTTACCTTCAGTCAGAGAAACCAAGTAAGCTTTACTGGTTGCAGCCTGGCCGACAGAAGATCGGCGAGCAAGACTTCGGGGCTTTCCTTGCTGTTGATGAAAGCCCGGGCTCTTCGACCTCAAAGAAACCAAAATATATAAAATCAGTCCGCGGTCCTCCACCCAGGGGCAAGCGAGCCCTACTTGTCTTTACTATATGTGTCACAATGGTTGGATTTGTGCTGCAATTTGTTGGCCTTCGCGGCCTACATCCATCCGTCATAATCGCAGACGTTGGATCAACGCTTCTCATGGCCGTGGTACGCACATGCTTGAGGACTAAACGAATCGGCTCAGATGGAAACCAGTTTCGCAAAGACGATCGGGAACTGTTCTCCCACAATCAGCAGGAACTGGATTGCTTTGCCTATCATCTAGAAAAAGTCAAATCGTTCCATTTGATGTCAAGCCCCGTACATCAATCAGTGCGGTCACGATCTGGGTCATGTACTACCAGTCAATCGTCGCAAATCTCGAATCGACCGTCCGGACTTGGGGCGAAGCTGATACGCACTAGGGCTAAGTTGGCAGAGCTCACTTCCTGCGACCGCCATCCTAGTATGAATTGGGATGATCTCCCAATACGAAAAGTTGCCCAAGATCTAGCAAGGACTATTGAGATGACAATGGAGGTGGTCTCCGGATGGAAAGAGGTGCCTAGTAGCACCTCCAGTTTTGAACTTACCTTCGCCTGCCACCCGGATGACGACAAATCTCGGGGTTCTTTGGAAACGTACCCTATTATGCTTGAACGATCAAACGACACATTCCAATGGAAAGTTGATTCATACGAGCTAGAAGCAATTCTAGGGCTATGGACCTTCTCTTTGTTGAAGTCGGATCCAGGCTGGTTGCAGCATGGCCTTGGGCGGGCAGTGGGATTGACGAAGGAAGAGGCCAAGTCTCCATCTACGGATTTATACTTCCACAAATGGATCTTTCGTCAAAGGGAAGCGATAATGGTGTCGCACAAGATGATATCATTTCCGGAGCAAAACTTTGGTTACTTTACTGGCAACGATCTGGACAACAAGGAAATCCTTGTCGTGAAAACCGACAACAACTTGGGAGTAATGGCAGCACAAGACGTCTATATTCAATTCATTATGTGCATTCTCAGGGGGGTCAAGTGTCTTGGGGGCAATGTGGATATCTTTCCAGTCTCCCAGAATAGTTTCATAGCCCAGAGTACCAGCCTGGATGAGCTCGTGGCTTGCTTTGAATCTGGGAATCTGGGCTCGAGAGAGGATGCCTTACTGTGCATAGTGCCGGCACTGAATCACTTGGACATCCTCCCCGAGCTTGCTGGCGACACGAGTACAGTTCGAGAGCGTGTTCAGAAACTTACCTCTGACGGCAACTGGGACGGCGCCTTCTCTATCCTCCAATGGCTCAGTAGACGCTCTGAAGGAAACGAATATGAGCGCTCTGTGTACGAGCTTGGGCTTCTCTGTCAGCGAGCAATGCTTACCAGTACCGCAGGCGTCCGAGACACAGGCTTTGAGATAGCGAAGTTCCTCCTTCAGTGTGATATCAGGGCGAACTTCTTCGAAGGTCTCAGAAACCTTCGGCCATCCAGTTGGATGAATTCTCATGAGCCTAGGGAATGGTGGACCAAATTCTCAAGCCAGCTAGGTTGGGCGACATGGCATATTGCCAATCGACTCAATCGACAGGTGATCATGGATCACATTGAATCGATTGGACTCCTAAATAACCCAATCCTCGAAACAAAGACGACATGTCTTAACTCTACGAGACCAGACGTCGCCCAACTTATGGTACTAGCATCTCTCGACCCTGAGTTCGTTGTTGAGCTTCAAGGCGATTATCAGAATGGAGATGACTTGTACATGGCGGAATCTCTTTATTGGGTCAACTCGAATGAGCAAGCAGCCCTTCGCTACTGGCTTCTGGCCCGATGGGCTGAGTACGGAAAGCAGTTTCCACACCAAGCCATGAAAGCATTTGTCCGCGCGGCGCAGAGCTCGAAGTTAGCGGTCGCAACGCTATGTCGCCAAGGCGCAGATATCAACGCGGTTGGGAACGAACGATGCACCGCTCTGATGGAGCTGGTCTCAACCGCGGATAAAGAAGGAACAAGGACGTTACTTGAGCACGGCGCAGACGTAAATGCATGCTCCACTACCAACAAATTGTCTTCGTTGGGCTTTGCTGCCATTCAAGGTCACGCGGATATTTTATATCTACTTCTTGATCATGGAGCAGACCTTGAGCTTCGTAACCTGTTTGGCCATACAGCTTTACAATCAGCATGCACAGAAAACCACTTAGCCTGTGCCACGCTTCTCCTCGAAAGAGGAGCGAACATTGAATCCATCGCGACGGACGGTCGCACTCCTCTCCTTTTGGCTACGGTGGGAGGCTACCTGGACATAGTCAAACTCCTTATAGAAAGAGGAGCCAACATTAACGCCACGGATTCTCAAGGTAGCACCGCACTGATGCTAGCGGTGACCATACAGTCCGAGGAACTCGTCTCTTTTCTACTCAGTATGCGGGCAGACAAAAACAAGGGTGACGATGTAGGCAGGACAGCGCTTGCTATGGCATATGAACGAGGGTATACATCGATTTCAGCTATCTTGGAGGCTGCATAGGTCGATGCTTGGTGCTTCCGCAGTTTGCCCGCGAAACCCTAAATAACTTGAAACGCCGGCACGATAGCAACAATCTCCAACCTATGGTTCTCTCTCACTATCCGCTTCTGTCTTTCTTCTCCACTGCCGCGGTGACGACTCCTAGGGCTTGGGATCTTGGCTTACTTACGCGGGCGCCAAAGTGCAGAAGCCAATTGGGGTGCGATCTGCCATTCAGATGCATCCTGTAAGCGCCCAGTGACGGCCGCGGGGGCAGCATGCAGTAGCCTCAGCCCCACGGTGAGATTGGGAGCTTCTTAAATCGAAGCGCCCTTCGCACCCCCGTCCTCGCTATCTTTTTGCTTCTTCCTCCTAAAAGTACTCGAGCGCACCTGTGAGCGTCTTACGTCGGTTTGTCGTTCGACCTGTGTCAAATTGCGTCTAGAGTATATGCATTGAGTATCTGCAGAAGCTCACATTTTCATCATGTCGCAACATCCAATCCACTATCCACCCCCTCCGACTCAAGGAGCTCCGTACTCTCGTATGTTTTGCCTTCTCAAAAAGCTAATCACCGTTACGTGACATCTAATTGTCTTACAGAATCTCAGAATGCCCCATGTATGGCAACCGGAAGTCCGAACCATAAATATAGAAATACACGGCTTACCTACTATATAGCTTTCCCACCACCACCTCAACCCTCACCGGGATTTCCTCAACAGTCCTCCGGATTTCCTCAGCCCTCTCCTGGCTTCCCGCCGCCCAATTTCAGCTATCCGCCTCCTCCCACTCAACAACCTCATGCGCAAACAGACTTTCCCCCGCCGCCGTCTGTGAGCCCGCCAGCGAGCGAGAAGACCTATGCCAGCCATAACCAGGCACCATATGCGGCCAACACAGCCCTCCCTCAATCACCACCCCCTCCAGCTAGCGAAAAGACGTACGCATCGCAAAATGCTCCGGCGTATGCTACGGCTCCAAAGCCAACACCACCCCCTGCCTCGCATGCAGCGTCGCAATCAGTCGGCGGTGGATCCTTTGTAGGAGCCACATCCACAGCAGCAGACGATGTGGGAACCTTCAATGGTGGAAGTTATCGGATCAGTCATCGAGATAGCAACACCCTTCTCACACTTCAGCTTGCCGTCGGATGCCCGCTCCAGGTGAAACCAGGTCCGTCCTAACCCTAGTCCACATACCGTTCATATTTAGATACTAACCATCAATCAGGCGTCATGATCGGGATGTCTCCTACAATGACGCTCAAGGGTACATTATCCTTCGGGCTGATCAAATTCATTGCTGGAGGTGAGATGGCAATGTCCACATACACCGGACCAGGTGAACTCCTGATCGCGCCAACCGTTCTCGGCGACATCACTATCATTCGAATTTCACAGGGACAAGAGTGGAAAGTCGGTCGAGATGCTTTCCTCGCTTGCACAACCGGCGTCAAGCACGACCACAAAGCGCAGAGCTTGGCCAAGACCTTTTTCTCCGGCGAGGGTCTCTGGGTTTACAAGTTCCATGGCGCCGGTTTGCTCTGGATACAGAGTTTCGGAGCAATACTCAAGAAGGAAGTAAGTGATATCCTATTTCTAAAAGTTGGATGGAAGGTATGCCCTCTTACTAACTAACCGGTTCTATTCAGCTCGTAGAGGGGGAGACATACTTCGTCAACAATGGCCATCTTGTAGCCTGGAACTGCAAGTACCAGCTCGAGCGCGTCGCCTCGGGTGGTATTATCTCCAACATCAGCGCAGGCGAGGGTCTGGCTTGTAAATTCATCGGCCCTGGTACTGTATACCTTCAGACCAGGAATGTGGCAGCATTCGCCATGCAGATTGGCGGGGCGAAATTACGTTGAGCAAGGAACTCTGCCGACAACATTGATGTCCGGCGTTGCTTTACAACAGATGCCGCTTATGATTTATGCAGCGTGTATATCGAATTGTTCTTTTTCTCTCTTGATACGATCAAAAATATCCTATATCATGTTAGACTAAGGACTTATCTTATGCCAGCGTTCTCCGTATATCACGTTGCAATGTACCGCGTCCAAGATCTACCAGGACCTAAAAGACTGAGCCTACCCCACGAGAGATCGAGCAACAACTTGTACTATAAACCGTCATATCATTCAATACACTTATCAATCATGACATTCTAAGAATATCGTCATCACCGCTTTTGACTCAACCTTTGCAGGCGCGGCACGCCGCACCTGCAGCTACCTTCACATCCCCATGCCTCAGCTCACTATCATCCCATCTCCCTGACATCAATGATACCAAGAAATCAAAAGATAGAATGAATCTTTACATGGAAGAAAAGAGGAAAACATGAGAAAAGGGGGAATAAAGAGAACTGAGAAGATAATTCCATTCGCCAAGAGATAGAAAGGAAATGAGACGAAACGGAAGAAGAAACATGGTCTCCTCCATTTCCAGACGATATCCTAGTCCCTCCGCAACACCGAAACCACAAACTGACCTGAAGGTTACATCTAAGCCTGCCTCTTTCTGCGGCCGACTTGTCCACGGAAACCGGTCTTGATGGCGGCGACGGAACGACGGGATCCGCAAGAGTTGCAAGTGACGAAGTACAGACGGTTCTCACCCTTGTTGAGCTCCGTGTCGGGGCTGCGGCAGGTCTTGCAGGTGACGTATTCGACTGTTCTCATTAGTCTCATATTTCATACGGCATCTCGGAACGGAAGAAGAATGTGAAGGACAGGTGAACATACCAATATACCGCCTAAGAACGTTCTCAATCTGCTTCTGCTGGAAACGACCCTTGATAACCAGACGCCTGCTTCCGTCAACACTTCCACTGGTACCCAATTCCGCGAACAAGAACTGCATGACGTGGTCGTCGGATCGCTTCATGCGCTTGCAGATATCGGCAATGTTGGCGAAAATTGTACGCCTGTTACCCTCACGCAGACATTGCGGGGGAGGGATCTTGTACGACTTGGTTCCGCTGGACAAAAGATCGGGGTGGTGGCTCTGGATAAGGGAGAAGAATCGCGAAACGAGCAGCGAGTAGGGGATGGCCTGGGTGGCGTCGTGGGCCCAGATTCCTGTGCCGGCTTCGAGATCGCCCTCGGGAACCTCGGCGTCTTTGCTCTCCTCAGCCTCCTTCTCTGCGATACCGGCCTCGGCGAGCTTAGCTTCGAAGTCGCCGGCGTCGACCTTCTTGGTCTTCTTCTTCTTCTTCTTCAGCGCTGTGGGGTCGAACTCGCCGTCCGCGGCGGGGGCGGGGGAGGATTCATCGTCGGCGGCGTCGGTGTCCTTGGGCTTCTTGGTCTTCTTCTTCTTGGCGAGACCCTTGAAGAGATCGGTAACCTCGTCGACGGCCTTGTCTGCTGTTGATTGTGTGTTAGATCGGTGGTCGCTGTAGTGTGGGAAATGCGGAGGGGTGGATCGAGGCAATCCGCACCTTGCTCCTCGACAGGCTTCTCGAGCTGTTGTGTGACTTCGCCGTTTGTGTCCATGATGACGGTTCCTTCACTGAATGCGACGGACTTGCGTTGTTTCTGAGCCGTTGGTTCGACCTACAGCCAGCCCGGATAAGTCGTTAGTGGGGTGAGAGATTTTATAATTCAGAATGCCAAGGAGCTCAAAAAGCGGGCATAACAAGACAGGACGAAAAAGGCAGATATGGAATTATTCCTGCGCTGAAGCAGCAACCAGTAAGGCGGAAGTTGGGTACAGCGACCAGGAGGTTATGCACAAGAACTTTAGATTGTGGGCGATCGGTAAAAGATACAGCACAGAAAACAAGGGTGTGTGACGTACAGTCTCCGCCATATTGTGGGAGGTAATTTGGAGAAGAGGCAAAAAAGAAATATGACCACTCCTATATAAACAAAAGAACAAAGTAGAGCCTTACCCGGTAGAGAGAAACAGAAATGAGTTGTCTTTGAAGTCGATATCTCTCGCCTTTGCCGCAGTTGCTTTGAGTTTGATGGCGAGGCTGTTATCGCAGAGTGGTCACGTGGACTTGATGACTCAACTCCTCGTATTGGTATTACGGAGCAGGAACACGTGATATTGCTCGGTGTGATCCTCAGGCAACAAGGCCGCCAATAACCTCATCGTTCCAACTTCCAACCCCCGGCCACGATTCCGTAGTCCGTACATTCATTTGACGCTGCGCTCGTTCAGGCGGTAGGCAGGCCACTGCTTGATAACTCGATAAACCCGAACCCGAACCCCTCTCTTCCACTGAAACCAATACCATCGCCCAACCCGGCCTCGGCCCATATCCGACTCACAACAACAACCCCCGTTAACTCCGCATCAATCTACCTACCAGCTCACGACTACACCTCAACCTCGAGTAACCTTCTCCAAGCCACCGCTCTTCTCCAAAACCAGCCAGTCAGCTCATCCCCGCCAAAATGTCCTCAGATTCCTCCACCACAGACTCGTACATTCTCCCCACCCCGACCTCCTCAACAACAAACACACCCCCGCGCGCCCGAAGCACAAGCTACACAGACTCCGTCTCGTCCATCGCCTCTCTCCCCTCCGAATCAACCTCCGCCTCTGATCTGGAGACGCTCTCCGACGACTCGGACTACTCCGATGCCGAGGCCGAGTGGCAAGAAAGCATTGAGCAGCTGGAGCTACTACTGACGATGGTGATTGTGCCTGTCATCGGGAAGTATCTGGGGAGGAGATGTGCTTATTGGGGTATGTTTGGATTTCTTCCGCTGTATATTGTTTGCTTTGTGGTTGGGGGGCTTTGCTAATCAATCAACTTCGAAATGTTTAGGCTGGACGCGGTTCATGGAGTGGAAGTACCCCATTGAGTTCTACGGAGTGGGAGAGAAAGGGTCTAGTGTGAAGGCGTATGCGGCGCTGTGAGTGGGGATTTGCGAGGTGGGATATACAGCGATATTGAATTGGGTACGGTCAACAAACCAAGAGACCCTTGGGATTCCATCCCCGGCGTTGTACAGTATCTGGAGCGTCTGATTTCAAGTCCTTTCAGATGAGCTATTGCATGCAAACCTTGGAATAGAGAGAGCGGCGTTGTTTGGCTATATGGGAGAGATGTATCTGCCAAAGTGAGATCTATACAACCGTGAGGTCCACGCTAATTATACCCACTTAATACAATAGTCGATACTGAACCGTCCTGTCCGTGCAGGATGGACAGAGCCAGGTATAGCGATGGAAGACATATCAAGTACTTCATAGGTTTCTAGGTATATTGTGCGGAGCGGTCTTCACATGCCCAACTCATGATGTACAGTCACTTGAAAGAGGACCTCGAAGCTATTTGCCGGCTTGCTCTCGAGCTTGAAGAGCATTATCTCTCACGGTCTCCAAATGTCCACGCGCAATATCAGCTCTCTCTCTCTTCCCCTCCATATCTCCATACTGAAGCCCCACTTGCGCCAGGGCGGAACGACTAAAGTAGCTCGGTTCACTGGATCCCGGGGTAAGATACCGCTCCAGCGGACTCTCGAGACACATGAACGGACGTTGGCCATCTTCGAAGATCTTGAAAGGGTCTGTCGTGGTTGTGGCAGCGATGGAGGGAATGCGTACCCCCTGGGTGGAAAGGTCCATGTCACGCTCGATGGTTGTCTCAGTCGTGCTATCTCCGGTGAGCAGACTTTTGCCGGAGAGGGCAGTGCGAGGCTGGGAGCAAAGCAGTTGGAGCTGCTCTTCGGATATGACCTTCTCGGCCCATGAGGTGATTGGTCCGGTAGTGTGTTTCTGCGCGGACAGGTCACAGTTAGGGCTTGTTTATTTTCGGGTTCAACTGCAGGCGGAGACTTACGCTCTGAAGAAGCCGATCGAGGATGGCGAGATTGCGCTTTGTCAACGGATGTCGTGTAGTGGTTGCAGACATGCCTATTCCTGGCCTTGACGGCGGATCGCGTGGAGATTGACTTAAGAACATGGATAGAGGTTGGGGAGGTATTTGACCAGGCGTAATGAAATAAATGAGTGAATGGCACTGCAATAGACCTTCAGCACGGCTCCTTTAAATGTCGTCTCCGAATGGGAGTCTGACCAACACTGGCACCGGCAGCAGAATGACTGAGCTCGCTGTTGTCTTCACCGAGTAAGCAGGTGATGATAGCAAAGTACGCCTGGGGCCTGTCCGTTGCAGCGGCTATTAGACATTCGACCTCGCAATCCCTGCTCTCCGGTTCCGGCTCAGTCGGATGCGTGGATAGTGTGCTAAATGCAAGCAGAGGCATAGGTTTGTTTCAGCTACTGCAGGAAGGAGCGGGCTTCCAAGAGGGTGCAGCACCGTCCCGACAACCTGGTACCCGGGACGAACTCCAGGGTTTGAGAATTGTGATTTCACATGGCCATTGAAAGGAAGAATAGAGCTAAATCTGGACCAGCCATAACATACTGAAACGAAAGCCCTCTACTAACGGTTTGTTTATCCGAGGCTCAGTACTCCGTACACTGGTGTCTTTCCCAACCAGGATATAAAGAGATTCGACCAAGGCGAAAGGAAGCAAACATGTAATGTGAGCCGTCTACTTTTTGAGCCAGTGCGCTGCATTAGCCTACCGTTCGCTTGGGTCCAGGATGCATCGGCTCCAATGAGCATCTCTTTCATATTGCAAAATCCCTCAAAGAGCAAACCGTTTTATGTGCTAGTGCTCGAAGTAACATCAAAGGCAATGCCAGCGTCTTGCAATGCAGATCCCAATATGCTGGGGTGACTCGCGACCAAGTCACTGCCTTCCTTCTAAATTAACTGGGTTTCCATGGGCTCAGGTCTCGTATTCCCGAATCATAGCCTGGCAAGCAGTTATGGAACCCTTGACCGAGTAACTCTTTTGATATGTATCTTTTTGACAATAGGACCGTTAGCAAGGCTCATCCATGCAATATAATAGAGTGAGCGAGGCTTACCTAGAATCTATGAAACCTGCCGATGAAATCTGTATGATATGCTTCTTTATACAATTTGCCAATCATTGTGCCCTCTGCCTTGAATATATGACGCAGAGAGCCATCACATACCAAGAGTCTCTCCAAGTCAATATCAGTACAACTTATTCTGTCGCCAAAAGTTCTTCAGTGGGCCAAGGTCTAGAATATCTCTTTCGGAACCATTGATCCCAGAAGCTCTCCAAGTGAAGTTCTCTTGTATGGGACGAAGAGCTGTCCGATTGGGGCATAGTCCACTGACATAAGGAGATTGTTGCCTGAGATTTCCAGTCCAGGTGGTACTAAATGCTCTATTCTGGTCCTCCTTGTACGTGAGAAGCATATCCGGTTCAACATGGGAGGGGTCCAAAATGGCGTCCTCCAAGCCCCACTCCCAGGCCGTCTGTAACCCTTGATCAGTATTTTGTTGATCGTTGCCTACAGTCTCATTTCTTTTGGGTGAAGATAACATCGGTAGGTCGAGCGAAGCGTCCCGTTCTGGTTGCATAATCGCCTCATATGCGGCATCAAACGCTTGTGACACTAGGAGCGTATCTTCGTCATCAAAGGCACTTATCCCTTCGTTCTGAAAAGGGCGCTGAGGCGGAACTTTGTCATCTGCCATGGTATGGCCCGAATATCGATGAATGGCTAGCGGTGACCCCGGAGAATACTGGGTGTACATTCTTGGATTCGAGAAAGGATACAGAATGGCGGCTTGAGAACTAGTACTGCTGTCAGTCGGGCTGATTTTCAGTTGTTGGCTATGACCCCGGGCGACTTTTTGTCGCGACCATTGTGTACTGGTAGTTTCATTTCCTGGGGGGGAAGTATGTTTGCGTTTTCGTGAGAGTCGTTGGGGTTGAGTCTGTGTCGTGGTACAGCCGTCATCTTCTTGTCCCCACGCAGATATCCTTCGTTGCATAAGTGCTTTGAGCTCCTCCAGTGTCCAATACTTCTTGGCTGGGCTTATGCTCATGCTGTCGTCTGGCGAGTACAAGTCGAAGTCCAGAAGCTGCAGGGAAACGTCGCGCGCAGCAGCACGTGTCTCTTGTTCCGCTTGTGAGCATACTATGTGTCTCGCAGTGGTGTTTCGCTCTTTGCCGCGGGAGCAATGCTGACTAAATGGTACAATGACTGTATCTGCTTTCGAAGCGGGATCGTCATTGTGATATACCTCGTTATCGTTCTGACCCAAGTCCAACTGGTGCTGAGATCTCTCTTTGGCACCGGGCCTCGACGTTTCGGAATCTCTTCGGTTATGGCTTTGGAAGGGCTGCCCTGTCTCATTCCCGAAGTCAAAATAGTCCAAGAGGTTGTCTTTCTGTCGACGAAGCTGGCTTGTTTGTTCGTGGGTAGGCATTTTGCTCAAGAATTCAGTTTCAGAGAAGCCTTGGTCGAGCACTACACGGCACAAACAATTGGCACGGACGCTTCTGCAGCATCAGGTTTGATCTTCTTACCTCGAGTTTTGACTGGCGATGATCGTCTTCCTTTATTGAAGATGCCCAAATTCGTGGCAGAATGGAGCTAGAGACATCGTTAGCTTGGTCCTCCCTCTCATTCTAGACACGGCGGTACCGTCAATCGGTTTGGCGGCACATTCGAAGCACGGAAGTCTTCGTTTATGGTATGTTTCCTCTTCTGCCTTGATGACTTCTTTTTCGGTGCAGCTGCGCCCCGATCACTTTTCACTCGCGAGCCCTTGCTCTTGTATTCGTACCGGTCCTCCTTAGTCTTCGCCCTGGGGAGACGTTCATATCCGTTTCTCTCAATTCTCGTAATCCCGGAACCAGTTCCTCTTGTTGCAGGTCGGGTAGGTATAATTGGTTGCTCAAAGTCTTCAAGTCCAAGGCGGGTTTGTTGCAAGTCCTGCGCTCGTGGCGGCCGTTTTTGAGAAGTGAGGGCCTTGTCCAAGGTCTGCTTTTCTATAGGGACACCTGACGAGTGTGAGATAGATACCCACAATATCGACGGCGTAGCTCAAGTCAAATTGCATACCTTCAAAGATGAATCTTGCGGAAGGCTGGTTATCCCCTGGCGGGACTACTGGCTCCGCCTCATCCAGTTGCGACAACCAGCTCAAGAAACGTTTCTGGTCTGCGATACCCATCCAGTCGAATATCCCCAAGGCAAATAGCAAGCGAGCCGGCTTAGGACTCAAGTCCTGGCCTCATGCTGAGCTGAAATGGGGTAGTGTTGTTGTTTGGATGTGCGGCAGCATGATCTAAGTCGGGAAGTGGGAAGGAGGTATGGGCTCATAGCAAGCAACGTCACACCTGAAATCCTTATAGTTGGTTAGACGACTGATAACTTGATGGAAAGAGCCTTTGTCATTGGATATCTCCTACAGATTCCTTGTGATACTCGTACACATAAATCCTATTGCCTTAGTAGTCCTTCATCAGCCATCCCCAGTCGCTAATCGCAACTGCTCATGCATTGTAGCATTCCAGCACCATTAGAGCCGATTATTCTTGCAGCGTGCGCACGCCCTGAGATCGCAGTCCTGGCATTCTAGTATGAATTCCGGAAGCTCATCACCACATAAATCACACTCAAGGTATTCATCATCCTCAGCTTCGATACGATACCAACGTCCCGTGTGATAGCAATAATCCATGTCTCGGATCCTTTCCGCCACACGTTCCACGTCTTGCTGCGCAGGAGCGTGCCGTGGCACGGGCTGCTGTTGCTGGGCCTGTTGTGGTTCAGCCGGACGCTGAGCATTACGAGCAGCAACCACCTGAGCCCTATCGTATAATCGGTTCTCGTCCCAATTTGCGCAACGGCATTGCTTCCACTTCACCAGGCAGACATAACAGAATTCGTATCGGCAGCGACACCTGGTCGTGGATGAATGTTAGTGTATAGCATACGAGTGCTTCCCGGTTTCATACGTGATATGATTGCAACCAGTGGCTAATTCTATGAGATGGTGACACTGCGGGCATCGCTGCCATCCGTGCTGCTTCGCAAGCCTCAGTACTTCATCATGCTCGTCAATGCATGGGCCTTCATGGGCAGCTCGCTTGCACAAGGTGCATGTCTCCGTTTGGCAGGTTTGGCAGGTGCCGATATATCCCTTCACATATGGGGGTTGAATGTACTTCGAACATTCCGTGTTGGAGCAGTAGGTTCTGAATGGGTCCTTGTTCTCAATTTCCTTCTCCTCAAGTCTTCTGAAGAGCTCGGCACCCAGGTGTTTCCTCAGAGCGTACGGTGGTATCGGCAGACGACAGCATCGCGGAGGGAATAGCGACTGGTCTGCGAGGGCGTCATTGACCAAGCGAGCCATGCAGTCTTTGCAGTACAAGTGAGAGCACTGTCCCTGAACCATGTCCCAAGCAGGGTTTTCGTGAAGACAAGCCACGCATTCTGATTGCACCTCAGTAACGGCACGGTTCGCAGCGGTTTTGGAGCTTTCCGCCATGCATCGTCTCTTGTTAGGGCGGCTTTCTAGCAGTGTCTCGTCTTGTTCGTCGAGCTGGGAAGCGACTGCTTCGGAGAACGCAGCATCAACGAGCTTCAGGGGTTGTTCGTGGACCGAGGACTCTCCATCTACCGGTGGCTGCTCACCAACAAGTTCAAATGCCAGTCGTCGATCTGTAAATGCTCTATTTTCTTCCTGAGCTGCCAGAGTGAGAGCAATCCCGTCTTCAAATACAGCTTTTGCAAAACTTAGTGCCATCTTATGATCTTGAATCACCATGGAAGACTGGTTGAGCTGGTCAGACCAGTCTTTGATCGCGAGTTCACCGTCTGTAAACACGCCTGCCCTCTGCTTGCCTTTGTGTCGGTTGGACTCCTCCAGGGCATCCTGTTCCAGGAGCTCGAGGATCAAATTTCTGCTCGCATCGTCCATGTTCCAGTAAAACATGGTGGTCGAGGAGTGACGGGCAATGGATACAGAATTGATGATTCAAAGGAGCATGGTTGATGAGGAGAGAAGATGGACGATGAATGATTTGAAAGTGAGGGAAGGGCAGTCCCAGTTGGAGTACTGTACCTCAACAGCCGGTTCAAAACACCAAGCGAGCAAATTGTCTGAGTTTGTACGGGCTTAATTTCTGTTGGATGCATACTTCCATGTTGGATTCAATTCTACCTTCCAAGGATTATATATCCGACACCAAGAACAGGGCTGGAATATATAGCATCAGGATCAAAACCCAGAGTAACCCAGAGTAGCGCTGCACATCACCGTCCTCGGGTCTGGTCTAGTCCCAAGCCCGCCGACAGGGTCTAGACATCAAATGATGCGTCCATTCGGCATAAAGTTTGCAGCTCGATCGCGGGTCAAACTGACTGGTTCTGCAAGTACAGGCTTAGTCGTTACTAGTCGACGCCACTTCTGACCAACCGAGGGAAAGCGAACTCCGAAGGGGAAAGAGGGAGCTGCCAACCCCGCTATCTCGACCGTGGCCTTACGGAGTGCTACGGATTCCTCACGTCGTCCGCGTCCGATTCGCTGGGATGGCTGTGGCGAGCTGGCAAAGAGACCACAAAGAGCACAAAGAGCACCTGGGCGGGATGCGTGCCGATCATTGGTGGTCTGTGTACGACTCAAGGTGCCATTTGGTTATCTCTGCATCCCATCACTCTGCATTCACTCTGCTGTGCCGCCAATCCTCCCCCGCTTCGCTAGGTGGCCGGTGCTTTTGTCTTGTGCTTCCTGGTCTCTGCCTTTTCGCCTCAATCCTCGAGGGTTCGATTGCTGTGCAGAGCTGCAGATTGACATTGCAGTGCAGACAGGTAACCTGATCTCCCTTGTTCAATCCACAAACAGGGGTGGCTGTAATTATTGGGGTAATTTATTTTTTTTTTCTCAAAAAGAGGAATAATAATCAGCCTCCAGCGAGTGAAGCGGGCGACATTCACTCCGTCCCTCCCAGTCCTGCTAGTGCCACCCCTCTTGAATCGACTAAATTCTTCTCCCCTCCGGAGTCTCGTCTTCCTTCTTCCATCCTCTTCTCACGGCCTGATCTGCTGCTTTCGCTCTCCGTTGTCGTAAACTTTGTTGCTTTCCAGACCTTCTGCGATTGCAACTGTCGAACTCTTGATCGACTCCCAGCCTATAACAGCCTAATCCACTCAGCGGGACCTTAAGATGGCCAAGCTATTCATTGGGTCTGTCTATCCGTCTCTTATGGTCACCAACATTCTCGCAATGACTCTCTTCCTTTTTCATCGGATCGATAGCCCCGCGCTGACAAAACCACCCAACTAGCGGCCTCGCATGGCACACGACTGATGAAGTTCTTCGTGAGGGGTTCTCCCGTTATGGCACCATCGAGGAAGCTGTACGTGTTTCATCAATCATGCACCCCGCTCCCCTTCTTGCTCGAGAACCAGTATTCACAGGCAGAAGGTCGTTGTCAAGGACCGCGACACCAACCGCAGCCGTGGCTTCGGCTTCGTGCGTTTCACCAGCGAGCCCGAAGCAGATGCTGCCATGGGCGCCATGAACAACCAAGAGTACGTGCTTGCTTATTCTGTTTGTGAACTCAAACTTCATACTAACTCACCCAGATTTGACGGTCGTATTATCCGCGTGGACAAAGCTTCTGAACGGCCTAATCCCCGCAACGGCGGCGGCGGTTTCCAAGGTCGCGGAGGTTACAACAGCCCTGCCGATGGACAAGCTTACCGCGGTGGTGGTTCCGGTGGTACGTTACCCTATCTGTCCATGGCATATTCGCCCTTCCCACGTGCTCCGATTAATATAGAGTTATCTCCAGGCTGGCGCAACCAATCCGGCCCTTGATATATTTGAGCCCGGACATTCTGTGCCTGAAGAATCAGTTTCCCCTTATACAGGCTGCCGACAAATGACACGATCGATGACGCCCAGTTTTGATGGTTGATGACGCTTGGAAAGATAATGAATGCTGATCCTCATGATCCTTTGGTCGATATGAATGCTTGCCTTGCTTTATTTTGAATTTGGTGTGCTTCAGCTAGTGGTTGACATCTAATCTGGCATCCCATACGGAGATCTATGCACGAGTAAAGAGAGTAGAGGCTCACCACAGGTTTCCTGTTTGGCCTGAGAACCACGCACCGTCCTTTCGACTTCATCCCGGTTCCGATCATTACACCGATGAACCTAGTCCGGATACTCATCTTCCGACACTCGCACGGTGTGTACCATTCGGAAATTTCGGTACTTTTACAGTCACACAACCACGTCAACACCACAAGTATCACTGCCATGGGCACTCAGTTCTTCAATCGACGTGTTCAACCGACCGGCTCTGAGCCTCAGACGACCCTTCATATGCGGCAACCTTCACTTATACTATCATCCTAGCTCAACCCTGGAATCGAATCCAAGAAGTTCGACACGATTAGAACACCCAGAAAGACGGTCCTCGGTTCAATCTAGCGTTTATCATGTCTAAAAATCTGGTCTATCTTAACCATCTACTCCGCTAAGCCCCTCTCTCCTTCCTTTACACTCGCCTCAGCGACCGCAAGCGCAGCTTTAACATCCCTTTCGGCCTTGGCCTCCTCCTTCCCAGCCTCGCCCAATCCCTCGATGCTCCTGACCCTCCTCACCAAGTCCGTCACATGCTCGTCCGCGCTCCCCAGTCCAATGCCCTCGAGCGCCTTTTCCAGCAAATACAGATACTCCGTGTTCTTCCCGCTCTGTCCGACGCCCCGAGAAATGACATCCGCGACGTCCTGCGGCTCGCGCCGGGCCGGGTCGCGCAGGAATTGCGGGTTGCTTGGTTGGCCGATGTAAACCATACATGTTATTGGTGTTGTTGACGGTGGCTGGTCCGTGCTTGTGGCGGTGCCGGCGGCACTGGTCGTTACAGGGTGAAACGGCGTGTAATGCACGCTGTAGCCGTCTATCTCTCGCACGTCGAGGTAGTCGTGCACTTCCTCCGCATGGGAAGCCGGGATGTGGTATGCGGCGCCCCAGACGCGGGTCGTTGCGCTCTCCAGGTGGGACAACTGCTCCGGGTGTTAGTTGGGTTTAAAAGAGAGCATCAGGGCTAAAACCCACTGGGTCACCCAGGGTCTCCCAGAAGTTGCGTTCGATCACCGTCACCACGCGGCCGGGCCTCTCAGGGGTTCCTCTGTGGTCGGTGCTGGTAGTTGCAAGTCCAATTTAGTTCGAGTCCCTTCGCTGTGTGAGGGTTACAACAGAGGCTCGCTTGCTTACCTGGCCTAGATGTAGATGTTGTTTGTTAACTCTGTACAAGAGGTGTGGGGAAAGAATCAACAAACCTGCCAGAACCGGCGCACGTATCCTTCGATATACCCCGGTACTCGTTGGTCTACGGTTGTTCTCGTTAGCCAACACATGCCTAGGGCCACACTATACCTTTAGCCGGTAGCTAGGAGCCTAGGACATACCATAATGGGGCGGTGGCTTCCAGATCAAACTCCTTGAGACTGGTTAGCTCTGTGCCTATTCAACCTCGGTTAAATCTAATAATGTTGAAGTGGGCTCACCCATAACCAAACACCCACAGATCTCCCTTTGGGAAATACTGCCGCCACGTTCGGCCATCTGTCGGCGCTTGACTTTCTTGGCTTTGGACTGCCATACTCGTTCCGTTCAATTTAGGCTATAACAGACCCCCGAAGCCTTCCGTCGGTGGAATAATGGGATTTTCGAAAAATGAGTCAGAATTGAACTTTGGGGAAGTATAAGCTGCTCTGTAGATTGGGGATTATGCCAAAATTCAGGGTATCGATTGCGCCGTTCATTCCTTCTCGAGGTTAGCTTATTTTGCGCGAACAAAAGTAGGCGGAAGGCAAGTATAGACCCGCGAACTTACAATGTAAACCGAATGGGGCATACAGTTCGCCATCAAGTCCACTGGCTGGTGATGAAAGGAGGTACACAAATCACATCAGTGTTTGACACGTTTGCAATCCGCTCTGATGCCTGAGGCAAAATTTAAGCTTAACTCCGCATCTTCATGTCCGAGTCTGTCTATCAAGGTCGATATACGGCTTGACTCTGCGGTATCTTGAGGTTGCTGCCGTTGACCTTAAGTCAGACGAGGTGAGAAGCCACGTTCGCCCTCAGTCGATCCTGCTCTGCATGTCATCGAGCGCCAGTCGAACCATTGGAGTACTCAACCGAGGTGTCGTATCCGTATCCCTGAGCTTTTCTGGGCCGCGTCCCAGACACATAGCTCCGAGCGGGCACCCGCTGGAATGCGAAGCGGGTCTAGCAATCGGCTAATCACAAGTGTCAGGCGTTCCATCTCCATCTTAATTATTCTCCACGGCATGCCGGCGAAGTTCATGAACCCATTCCCGAGGAGATTCGAGTAGCGACTAGCAAAGGATCCTTGCAGCCCTAATTACTCGTCCAGGTTCTCGCTATATTGCTTTCCCTGAATTGCACACGCAATGGCAGGCTTAATACGGCTCATCAGGACACAATTCAACCCCCCAACAGACCCAAGGGTCTCATTCGCTGGAAAGACAGTCGTCTTGACTGGTGCAACAGCTGGGCTTGGATTCGAAGCCGCGATCAAGCTGCTGAACCTAGGGGTTGAATCATTGATCATCGGTAGCCGAAGCCTACAGCGTGGTGAAGCAACTAAGAGAGAGCTAGAGAAACGCACAGACAGACGTGGCGTCGTACAGGTATGGGAACTGGAAATGAACAGTTTCCAGAGCGTGAAGGACTTTGCCGCCCGTGCTGAGGGGCTGAAACAGCTGGATGTTGCGCTTTTGAACGCGGGCCTTTGGAATCGGGAGTTCACTGCGTCAAAAGAGGGGTGGGAAGAGACATTACAAGTCAACACGCTGTCCACTTCTCTACTGGCGCTCCTGCTGCTGCCGAAACTGCGAAGCTGCTCGACAGACTCGAGTCCAACTCATTTGACCGTCGTCTCGAGTCAGCAGTTTGTCCGTGTTCAAGCGAAAAGCCTCCGGACGGATGGGCCGTTGCTGGAGCATCTCAATGATGCGCGTCGGTTCAGCGGGCCAAAACAGTACGGTATATCAAAGCTTCTTCTGGAGTATGTCCTCAAGGAGGTAGCCGAGCGTCTGCGCAATGAGAATGGAAGAATCCCGGTAATCGTCAACACTGTCAGTCCGGGGCTTTGCGTCTCGTCACTTGGGCGACAATATACCAAGTTCTACCACCGAGTGGTTGTCTGGGTAATGTATAAGCTTTTTGCTCGCACGACAGAGCAAGGCAGCCGATCATTGGTTAGTGGAACATACCAGGGCTTAGAATCGCAGGGGAAATGTTGGCGAAGTGATGGATATCTGGAGTAAGTTTGTTGTCCTTATTCTAGAAGAAAAACTAACCTGGCGCAGTGAATCAACTGCTCTGACATCTGGGGCAGAAGGAAAGCAGTTCCAGGCGAAAGCATGGAAGGAGATCGTGGCTGTTCTCAAGCAGCAATCGGAATTAGACGGTTTGCTTGCGCTTGACGCGGACGTTGGTACTTACTAGTCCCAACATATGTATATGACACTTGCTATCGAACCGTGGACCCCGAGCGAGTAAGCTTAGCTAGGCTGACGAGTGGTACTCGGCGTCATATGTCGATAAGCGCTACTGCGACTCATAGCTTATGTTAGGTGTTATATTTATATTGCGCCCGTATACTTCAGAGATATGGAGAAACCTCGGAATATGGATCGGCATCGCGCGAAGTTAGGCAGAGAGGCTTGCATGCCAAATGAGCTTTCTGGAGTCAGTCTTTGAGCAGACAACGAATTGGTATGCATTCCACTGCATTCCATGACAATGCGAACGGTTACAAGGCTGAGATCTAACCGTATCCCTCGTATCCATCGAAAAAGCGGCCGTCAAGACTCTGGGCACAGTCTCTTGGCAGCTGGTTAATCCCCGGGCTTCGACCCACGTCTCCGCCCGGTCATGACAACAGCCTCGCTCAGAAAGAAGAATGGCCTTACTCCTTATTTCCCTCAGGGCCAAATTTTGTTTGCTCTTTCGCCTCTCTCCTTAAGACTATGTTTTCCCTTCCCGATTGAAACGGCATCTGCTTCGTTCCTTTCCCCCAGACCTTTAACTTGACCCCTCCAACTAAATTGCGCCCGCACTACGTCAGCCACCGTGGTCATGGCGTACAACAAGGCTTACAATCCAGATGCGCTTCCGGCGTGAGTACAAATTTGGAATCTAAAAGGCTTGAACAGACATTATACTGATATGAGTGGTTCGCATTAGACATGCGGAGCCTGAACAGGTACGCCGGCCACATTTGCGATGGCAGTTGGGCCTATCTACGCGCCGCCGCTGACGATTAATAAATAGGTAGCGCAGATGATCGGTGCGATGCAGTCGAAGCCTGGAAACCGACCTCAGCATAGACCGCAAGTTACTTCGCCGGGTGGTCCATACTCTGGCCCTCCAAACCCCCATCATCGACACCCTGTGCCGCCGCGGGCAGCCCTAGATCGACCTCTACCCAATGTCCCTCAGAACCAACAGCGCCCGAACGCCCTCCTCCACCCCTCACCTCCACCTCAGAACTATGGCCATGGACCGCCTCCGTCCCAACCAGTGCGCAACCGCCCTCCGCCTGCGTCACGTCCCCCGCCCACCCCGCAGCCGTTAGGTCTTCCCAACGACGACCAGTTATTCAATCTGTTTCGCGCCGCCAACTCTTCGCATTCCGGGGCGCTCACTGAGCAGGAGCTGGGCTCTGCCCTGGTGAACGGCGACTTTTCCGCATTCCACCCCAAGACGGTGAAGACGATGATCAACATGTTCGACCGGAATAGGAGCGGATCAATCTCGTACGATGAGTTCGTGTCTTTGTGGCGGTATCTGGCGGCTTGGAGGGATCTGTTCGACCGGTTTGACGAAGATCGCAGTGGGCGCATCAGTCTCCGGGAGTTTGAGAACGCGCTGGTCACATTCGGATACCGCCTTAGCCAGCCGTTTGTGACGGTGCTCTTTACCACATTTGAGAACAAGGGGCGGCGGGTTGGCAGCGGGCCTCAGGCGTCGGGTATGAGTTTCGATTTGTTTGTCCAGGCTTGCATTAGCCTTCGGCGCATGACGGATGTGTTTAAACAGTATGATGATGATCGTGATGGGTATATCACGGTCAGCTTTGAGGAGTTTCTGACGGGTAAGTCTGTCATTCTAGTCGTCGGGGTATTGGTTCTGACATCTGTCCCTGCAGAGATACTTCAGTTACAGGATTAAGAATGGCTGTGCAGCTCGAAAGACTAGGTGGTCTTGGAGTTGGCTCTGCACACATATCCCTTATGATCATTATTGCGAGTAGTATGATTATCTATACCCCAGCTACAGTTCCACTGTAGATGCCATAGAACTGGTAAAGAAGACGCGAAGAAGCATACCTTCCTAAACAGGCAACGATCTGTATAATTGTCTTTCTTCTCCCTCGTGTCTCACCTCGGAGCTATTTCTAGACATGAAACCCGGTCGAATCAACATTTCAACGCATCAAATCCTGCATTATGACAGCATCACTGCTATAACACCTGCACCTGGAACCTGAACTCCTATCCCCACTCTTCATCGAGATAGTCTCGGCCTCGGAAAAGACGGCCGTCTGTCCTTGGTTCTGCCTAGCGCGAACATATTGGGGTCGGAGCCTGCTCGGAGGTCCCCGCCTCCTATAAAATTTTATGCTTCTGTTGTACGGCCGTCGTCGGCCGAAGTTTGACGACAATCTCTCAGTTGCAGTCGCAACATATATTAAATCTACGGCGATGCATACTAAATCTCTATCTAGCTAACATCTTGTTTGCGTGACTGATCTAGGCCCTTCGGCAAGACCCGCCAAACGGAGAGCCAAGTCCAACTTTTTACCCCAGACCCAGTCATCTGTTCGCCTCTTCATCGATACTTTTTTCTGCCTAACATTCGATTACCCTCCGTTGGCAACATGGCGGCGCATGAAGTATCATCCGAACAGGAGAAGTATCCTCAGGATGCAGTCGACAAGGTTATGACAGCAGAGAAGGCCTCAGCGCCGAACGGAGCGCATGCCGACGAGTCATCGGAGGGCGCCAGACTTCGTTCTTCGTCGTCAGAGAATAAAGATTCGCTTCCCGGCGATGATGCGGATGCAGCACCGGATACGGAGACTGGGAACCCGCTGGACCGGGTTCCGTCTCAGGCGCAGAGATTAGGGAAGAAGAAGATCGCAGTGGTTATGGGCGCACTCTGCGTATGTTCTCCTGTGTTCTGGTTGAAATACTGCTCGGGTGGTGTGCTAACCTAACCGACTTGAGGATAAATAGCTTGTCCTGTTTCTTGCAGCTTTGGATATGGTATGGTCCTCATAGTGCCTGTTCTACGTTCATATGTACTGACGCGGGATTTGATAGACCATCATCTCTACAGCCCTACCGACGATGGCCGCCGATTTCAATGCATCTGAGAGTGGATATTCGTGGATGGCTTCATCGTTCTCTCTGACCAACGCAGCCTTTGTCCCACTCTGGGGCAAAGTGAGTGATATCTGGGGCAGGAAACCCATTCTTCTCCTCGCCAACGCTGGATTCCTCATCGGTAGTCTGATCTGTGCGCTGTCCATCAACCTGCCCATGGTTTTGGCTGGTAGGGCAATCCAGGGTGCTGGAGCTGGCGGGATTATCACATTGGCAAATATCTCTGTTTCTGATCTATTCAGCGTTCGGTGAGTGGGTCTCTACCCTGCCTCGTAAGTTGTGTACTGACTGTTTGCAGAGAACGGCCGATGTATTATGCGCTTTTTGGAACTACTTGGGCTATTGCAGGCGCTCTAGGTCCTCTCGTTGGAGGCGCCTTTACAACCAGTGTTACCTGGCGTTGGTGTTTCTATCTCAACTGTATGTTCTATGTCTTGCACGCTGCATCTGCGACTGAAACTGACCTGCGTAGTACCGATTGGCGGTTTCTCATTTTTTGTCTTGTTCTTCTTCCTCAAGATTGAGTCACCCAAAACTCCCTTGATCGCCGGGCTTAAGGCGATCGACTGGTCCGGCACTCTTCTCATCGTCGGCGCTACTCTCATGTTTCTATTCGGCCTCCAGTTCGGCGGCGTGGACTACCCTTGGGACTCGGCAACAGTTCTCTGTCTCATCATCTTTGGCGTACTAACCTACGTCCTCGCCATGCTCTACGAATGGAAAATTGCCCGTTATCCGGTTATTCCCATCCGCCTCTTCAGCAACTGGCACAACGTTCTTGTCCTCTTCATTTGCTTCCTGCACTCCCTCGTCTTCATGGGCGGCTCTTACTACCTGCCGTTTTACTTCCAATCTGTCCTTCTCGTCTCCCCCATCCTTAGCGGTGTCTACGTCCTCCCCCAGGTTCTCTCTTTGTCTGTCCTCTCGATTATAACAGGAATCCTAATCAAGAAGACCGGCCGCTACCGTGAGATTATCGTTGCCGCCTTTGTTTTCTTAGCGCTAGGCTACGGCCTGTTTATTGACCTAAAGCCATACGCCAGTTGGCCCCGCATCATCATCTACCAATTAATCGGTGGAATTGGAACGGGCCCTCTCTTTCAAGCGCCCCTCGTCGCTCTGCAGGCCAACATCCATCCCTCCGACATGGCCGCCGGAACCTCAACGTTCTCCTTCCTCCGTCAAGTGTCCGCTGCTATCTCCATCGTCATCGGCACGGTCATCTACCAAAACATTCTCGTCGACAAGACCTCTACCATCGCGGCGGCAGTGGGTCCCGAAATGGCAAGGTCGCTTCAGAACTCTTTTGCATCCAACAACCATGACCTCATTCGCTCGCTGCCCGAGGACCAGAAAAGCGTTGTTCTATCTGCATTTACCTTCTCGCTGTCCCGCATCTGGATCTTCTATACCGCTATGGCTGGCGTCGGGTTGATCGTTAGTGTCTTTGTGAGACCCGTTGAACTGAGCAAGACGCATACGATGGCGAAGACCGGGTTGGCCGAGCAGGAGCGCGCTAGGAAGGAGATCCTGGAGGTGCAGGCTAGGGCGCGCTCTGCTAAAATGGGTGACGGGAAAGAGACCGTGTAGTCTGTCTCTGAACGGTCATTTGCCGAAATGTTCTGGGTGTATAATTTGATCTAATCGAAATGCATGTGTACATATTCACTTGGTACATACTACATAGCGAGCATGCATCTACTCTAATGATAGACTTCATTGGTGGCATTTTCCACAGAGCATTCTTACGTGCCTCATACTTACTCGTGCCTTCTATGGTGGCGGGAAGTTGAAACTGCAAGTGTTTCATAGCTGCTAGCTCTTCGCGAATGAAGTTCCGTTCTAGCGTCCAGCAAGGATTAATTAGGTAGTCTCGAACCAGGCGAGGCAGGGAATTCGATACCATTTGATTGCAATATATAAACATAGACCTAATTAAACATCTACCCCCACAAACCCGGAGAAGATGAGAAAGAAAAGAAAGATAGAAACCCCCGGAAAGAAAGAAGAAGATATATGGTAGAAGAAAAGAAATAGCAAGCTGTTTCAAATAATACCAAGATGGCCATTCTGGAGTTGATTTCATTATCGCGAATTTTCTCTTGAGCCTGCATACTACACTAGGTAGTACTCCAAGAACGACGAAGAACAAGCACGCCAGACCAGACAAGGGGTATAGAGAAACAAGACTATACTTCGAGGAATCGAAATGAAAGTGAGCGAGAAGAGAGGAAATCCAACATTAGACAAACAGTATAGAAAGAGACGTCTTGAAGGAGAAACCGTACTCCCAATCCCGAACAACTTTTCCAAACGCCTTCAGATGCAACGAGAAATGAGGTGCGACGAAATAGCGTGATACTAGCACAGGCTGGAAATCGCATCATCTAAGAAGGTGGGAACGAAAATTATGTTTTTGCTTTCTTTGCAATGACTTCCCCGTTAGGGCCGCTGTCTGAACTCTTGCGTTTCTTATCTGGCTCTTCCTCCCTACCAAACCCTGGACCATTCTGCACTTGAGGAGTTGGAAACACGAGAGGGCTTGGGAGTATATTGCTGTCCGGCCCTGAGCGGCCAAATCCCCACTCGGCAGGGAAGAAACTAGACGGTGACGGAAGGAGCGCATCGGAAACAAATCGGCTAGGCAATGCAGAAATCGGCGTCTCTATGTTTTGGTTGTTATTATAAGCAGTGGTGTTTTGTGCCGATGCCGTCGTCGTGGAGGGAGGCGGCGGCCTCGCGAATGGATTTGGGGGCCCTTGAGCCCCCGCACTGTGGATGGCACCTGCAGATGGAGATGGCGGCGGTAACACCACGCCCGGATGACTGGGATCTAATTTCGCAGGGGTTGCGGCCTTATTTCCGGCGGACGACGACGACTCTGCTGTCGCACTTCCCGGCTCTGAGTTCTCGCTCGGTATCTGAACTTTGAGTTGAGGCCGTTTGGAACCCAGTTGGCCACTGTTGGTCCGCGCAGGAGGCTTTATGTCCGATATGGAGTTGGAAAGAGGGACTTCGGTTTTGGCCCGCTGCGGGGGTGACGGTTTTTTAGGTGACTTTTTCTCGTCGGCTTCATCCTGCACTGGCTCGGTCTTGACGCTCGTGTTCTCACCAAAGCCGACGAAGAAATTGCGCGCTAGGACCGATCCGTGATCATCAATAGGCGTAAATATACTGCGCGACTTCGAAGTTGCCAGGGGTTTTATATGTGGGGGTGATTGCGCTTTTTCCGGCTTTGGGTTTGCTGGCATTTGATCTGTCGATGTCTCGGGAAGGGATGCCGTACGCTGTGCATGCTGATGTTGATCTGGCAGATACGGCTGGGCCACATGGGGTATAGACGGGTGAGGTGGCTGTGACATGGCCATAGTAGTGGGGGGCTGTGCGAGAGTGTGCGGAGGATGCTGCGGGTGGTGCTGTGGATGCGCTTGTGGGTGGTGCATTATCGGCTGAGGAGCCATTGATTGGGGAGGCATTGAGTGCGGCGGCATGGGCTGATGCTGAGGGTGGGGCGGTTGATGCTGGTGTCCCGCGGCATGGTGGCCAAAATGCGCAAATTGAGGCGGTCGTGATGGCTGCTGGCCCATGTTGTGAGGTACATTCGGATTGTAGACAGAGGGATTCGGCATGTATGAAAAGCTGGTCGGGGGAGGCGGAGGTGGGGGCGGGGTCCCATGATGAGGCGGACCCCCAAGATTTGAGCTGACACGACGTAGATGATTCCTCGACGAGGGCCTAGAGGCTCCTTGTGGCTGTGGTGTGCCATGGCGTGGATCGAAAGGTATCCCGTTGTGGATTGGAGGAGAGGCAGAGGGGGCGTGGTTGACGTGTTGGAATCCTGGGTGAGGAACGGCCATCATTTGAGGGGGGTTCTGATGGGGCGCATGGAATTCATCGGGAGCAGGCGTGGCATCTTCTTCGTCTTCTTCATCATCATCGCGTTTGCCGCTGAAGTCTGCTGGTCCTTTGTGTTCATGGGGTGGGCAGAGCTGCGGCGGTTTCAAGTCAGATCTCCAATACGACCCAAAGCAAGGGGGAGTAACAAACAAATTTGTGGCGGTAGAGAGCATCTTGCATATCACACGAAGAGAACTCATAGAGCTTTTTGTTGTGACCAAATATGATAACCGCAACATCAACAGAGCATAAAACCGCGAGTTCGTGTGCCTTCTTAAAAAGACCGCCTTTTCGTTTCAAGAACGTCCTAGGCAATGACCACGTTAGCTATGCGATCGGGTCGCCATTATACCAAGACTTTGTGACTAACACTGAGCGGTTGCGATCATCTTTGATCGCCTTGATCTCGATCTTTCTTCGACCCATGAGGGAAAGTGTTTGCGGGCGGAGCGCGCAACGAGGCTACCGAGGTTGAAGTATAAATGAATGAGCTGAAGAGATGGAGTTCGAGTCGTCCTTCGAGTCAAGGAGTGGCGTGTATCAAATGAGTATGATGAATACAGAAACCGTTAGATGGGTCGAATAAAGCGCGCGATAGAACGAAAGGTTTCTGTGCATTTGTCACAGGTAAGGCTTTGCTGATCGCGATGACCGCGAGTCCGTCTCCTTCTGGAATTAGCAGAGGCTAGCAAGGAAACGACGGTGTATGAAGCAAGTGTATGTTCCTAGCAGGAAGAGAGAATGAAAAGAAAAGGTGCATTGAATGTGCGCTAATCGGGGGGCTGGAGAATAGATAGACAGAGAGACATGAAAGCCGGTCGGGGTGAGGGGAACAAGACAAAGGGGAGACAAGTTCCGGGCGAAACAAAGGCCACGAGGGGCGCGTGAGGCGGAAACCAACCTTGGGAACGATAAAGACGCCCTCGAGGATCGACGGGGAACAATATTGGGATGGAGCAGAAGGGAAGAGGCCCTGGAAGGATGGAAGAGGGAACGGATGCCTCTTGGTCGGGACGCGAGTGGATGAGGTGCAGAAGGCAGGGTTCTAAAAATACTCTGCCAAAGAGTAATAGGCGGCTGCTGCCCTCAGCCGGCGCTTAAGTTGCTTAACGCCCTTTAGCCGCGTGCTATTTTTGCTCATCTTCGGAACGGAGTCTGGGCCTCTTTCATCTTTTCTTTATAACTAGGGCAACCTCTTCCATCGTCTTCAATAATGTAGATACTTACGCATGACGGAATCCTTTATTGTCGTACTGCCTGTTCAATAAAGCATGATTTGCCAGACAGCGCTGGTGATGTTGGGTGTGTTCCTTTTATGCTCGCTCTGCCACCTGTTTTTTATCCTCTGGATTGTCTGGTAAACTCATAGATGCTCCAGATATATCAGCGATCAAGCCATCAAAGTCATCAAGATATGCAGAATGCTCTGAGCCTCTGTCCGATCTTGCATTCTTGTGCGCCAAGCCAGAGTGCTCTGTGCACCTCAAGTGGTCTTACCACAGCTCCACAGACTAAAATTAAAGGTCCGTATCTTGGAGTTGGAACCCCCGATTTGTCTGGAGACTTGAAACCCTGGGAAGTAGTAGGGTCAAACAGTCAAACTGCTTCCTGCCAGTACGCCCACATATAGAAGTATTACGAGGTACATGGGTGAGTGCGCCAACCCCCAGAACCTGAACTGTATGATCTGTCATAAGGCACCAAGACCATTAAAATCAGGCCGAAAGCCGGGCCCTGGCCCAGATCAACTTATCAAATTCAAGGCTTCCTTTAATCTTATCGGGGTAAGTGGGGTGCCACCGCTATGGGAAGGATAACTTGACCATGCTCGATGATTGGACGGACCCCTGCCCAATCACCTGATTTATTTCATTTCATGATGTCTCCATTTAAGCTTCAAGCTGGTTGAACAACTTATTTGAAATAAGTTCAATTGATGGATTATGGCCTCTTGATCCTGTACGAAGTAGCAGCAATTCATACACTATATCCACGACATTACGGACCAATAATACACATATTCTCCGGAGTTGGGAGCCCGCTGCCATGCCGATTTCCTGAAGAATGCAGACCCCTGTACTACTGTAGGCCGTTTGACAGCGCAGCAATGACAGATTGGATGAGAGACGTTGATTGAGCATACCCAGAGCAGTCTTGGAAGGTCACATTGGCTGGCGATTTGGCTAGAGATAATAGTCTTAGGATGGGCAGAACCGAACCACGGCTGGGAGTAGGAGGGCTCTATTTTGCGACATGGTAAATTTCACCCCTGAAAACAAGCGACTGAGCAGGTAGATCCCCATCACGGTTCACTTGCTCTGCCTCTCCTCCCTTTCTTTTCTTCATTTGTCTTCTTTTTCCTTATTTTATCTATTCGTGGCATTTATTCATACAAACAAGCTGTGGCTCCGCTCGTTCTTCGTCTTGCTGCACGTTCGACGTGTTATGCTGCAGGCGGTCCTTAGGCTCCCAGATGGCCATTGCTTTTCTCTCCAATTTCAGTTAATTCTTCCATCTTGAGCTTCATAGCCTCATTGTTCCCCTTGCTATCTCAACTCGCGCTTTGCTTTGTATTTCTAATCTCCACTGTGTACCAACATACCGAACCGACGCTATCGCGCAGCTTCTCCGTGCTACCGGCTTGCTTGAACCGGTCGAAAAACAAATCATTCGGCCGTTAGGCATCATCGACCACGATTCTGCTCTGTTGCTACTAGCCGCCTCTTAGCGAAAAAGAACCAGAAAGCTCAGACCCCAGGATGCCGTCGTTTACTCGCTTCTTTCGGAGTAAAGACTCCCATGCTGCGAAAAAGAGCTCAAAATCCACCGCGGCAGAAGACACCGGCCCTGCGAAGCCAACATGGACCGATGCGTGGCAGCGAACAGAGATCGCCCCAGAAGAGGTCCAGCAGCTGCTGAGAGCTTGCACCCAGGAACTCAAAGTACGAGGTATGTCAATGCCCCTCCCTGAAAACGTGGCCGCATTCCTTGCTTCTTGCTGATCATTTCCTCGTTCTCCTTGACAGCTCTCCAAACGCCGTTCATGCTACTTCCGTTCCGTCCGAGCTCAGATACAGTCACAGCGACTGCTCGCAACTTTATTCGCAATTACTTCAATCAATCAGTGAAAAGAGGCTCGCCGTTCGCCGGAGATGATTTGGCACAAGAACTTCGCCTTACCGACCCGATGGTGAGATCAACCTTCTATATTTTGCGGGGCCACAGCTCTTACTTGCGCGCTTCGCCGTATTTTAGGTCTTATGCAGCGTTATGAAATGGTGCTGGAGCAGACTCCCCGGAGGAGTTGTTACCTGGGAAGCCTACGAACTATTCAAGGTTGGCGAGCAGGGTATGTTATAGATGTCTTGGGTTGTGCAGCACAGGTGTATCGTAGCACGGGCTAACTTGTACACAGACTCCCAGTTCGCTCGCGACGCATTCTCCACCTTTATACCTATCAGCGTGGACTCAGACGCTCGGGCCAAAATTATCTTTGACTTTTTCGACCTTCTAACAGCCATTGCAGCGCACGGAAAGTCCAACGGTCTGGGAGGGCGAAAGCTTTCCCGATACGCTGGATGGTGGGCTTTCGAACATGCGGATACTGGAAATGGCTTTGAAGCCGCCTACAAGAACTGGGCGAGGTGCATTGTGATCCTACATTTGATGTTTTCCGGGTTTTGCTAACCGTTCAAAGTGCCGCCGACGCAACGAGCCATTTGTTTTTTGCCTACCTACGCTCACTTTCTCCCGACGCTCCCCGCGGCATGAACAGCATATCTACACTTCCCATCGCCTTGCAGTCTCTGGTTCAAGCTACTGAGTATCCGCCCGAAACGCCGACACTTCTTCAAGTCTCCACCACCAAAGTCGTCATGATCGTCGACACAGTCTCTCCTACCCCCTTCGCTTTACTACGCCGGGCAAAGAACTTCGAATATAGGGATAGTGATCAGCATTTGCGGGAGTTTGCCGGCTACGAAGACCCCCTCAAATCCCTTACCGATGAGTGTCTTCGGGTTCTGAAATGCATTGCGTCTACTAACCAGTCTGCCGTCGATGAGCCAATTGTGGCAAACCGCGATGCATCATGGTCAAGGTTCGAGGACCTCGGATTCGGAGGCGCTATTGAAGCCACATTTGAGGAGAATGGCGGCCCCTCCAGTTCCGCGCCCAAGGAGTTTGGGGGTAGCTTGAGATCTGTACCTCATTCTGGTGGCGGTGACCTCGGTCGTCCTACAACGCCCTCATGGGCCGACTTCATGTCATCCGGCTTTGGTGATGAGAACTCTTTCAAATCCCCAGTCGCTCCCCTGCTTCTTCCGCCTGATAAGGTACTACCTCCGATTGCCACGGTGCGCGGCCAGAGCTCGCAGTCCCACAAGCGAGGTCTCAACGACGAACCGTCTATTGACCCCGGTGAGTTGGCTAGTATCACCACTCTTGACCTGGACGATTCTTTCTGGTGGGTTTGGATCAGCAGTTTGGCAGGTGAGGAGCCCATCACACGAAAGGCGGTCTTTGGGCGATGCGCTTTGCTCGAGACGATTATCAGAAACACAAAATGGCTGGTGCTAGAGGAACAGGTCAAGGGTGCTGCGCCAGAGCCTGATCCTGGCGCGTACATTGTCGAAAAGAAACGGTTTTTCGGATTCACAACTCGGAGGGGCAAGCTTTCGCGGCGCAAATCCTCGGCTAAGAAGATTAACTCTGTAGAGGACTCCTACAAGCGACCCAACAACCAAGGGCCGAATAGCAAAGCTAGCATAGCTCCAGATCAACATGCACGTATCCAGGCTGCAGCCGCCGCTCTACAGAGAAAGCACCGGGAAGAGCAGGAGCTCGCGAATGGAACGAAGTCCGCCGCAGCGCAGGATTCTTACTCAACGAAGACAAACTCCGTGATGACACTGCAGCCGTCTATCTTGAACGAGGCATCTCAGGCTATGAAATGGGCTAGCAACTACGACAAGAATGCGTATAGGACAGCCTACCTGAACGATAGCCGTGCCGGCACGGGTGCCGTGACTGAAGAACCAAAGGAACAGCCTGCGTCCTCAATAACAACCAGCACCAGACAGCCACCTCCTACTTCTCCCAGGAGCCCTACCTCTGCTTCAGCTAAATCGGTGCCAACCGCAACTGAAAAGCCCACTGGTGACGCGAAGGCCATCACTGATTCTACAAAACAGCCGACCGTAGAATCTCCGTCCCAAGAACCAAAAGAATCTGCCGACCCGGAATTGCCGCACAGGCTGAAGAAGACAGGATTTAAGAATATGTTTGGAACGACCAAGAAGAAGGATGTGGAAGTAAAGCAGCCTGTGAAGCCGGTAGAGGGTTCAGCTGTTGCTGCTGCCCGCGCTGCACTGGAGAGTAAAGCTAGGGCTTCGCAGGAGCAGCCGTCTAGTCGCAATGGAACGCGTCTGAAAAAGAAGCCAGTTCCAGCCACAGTCCCTGCGAAGTTCATCAAGCCCGACACCGAGGTGACGCATGAGCCAGCAGCTGTTGCAGCTCCAGGGTCAGTGTCCAGCGCTCCGGCTCCGGCTCCGGCTCCGGCCCCGGAGCTCACGCCAGCTCCAGCTCCCGAAGCAATGAGTGATCAACCCAAAATCCGGCGCGAGGCTGAGTACGATGCTCTTTCTCGGGTAGACACCAACGAGCAGGTAGCAGCGGATAAGGAATTCTCGAGGTTTGACCAAGGGCCCTTAGTGGAACAGCCTGCGTTCGTTCCCGAAGACTCGCCTGTCGAGGAGGCGTCTTCTGAGGAAAAGCCTATGGAGGAGCCTAAGGAGGAGCCTGAGCAGGAGCCCACCCCTAGCTCCCCGGTACGAGCCAACAACGCTTCTCATGATCGTTGGGCCCAGATTCGCAAGAATGCCGCGGAAAGGATTGTTCAAGCTGAAGCTCGTCCAATTACCGCTGATGAAGATGGCAACACCAGCGAGGAAGAAAGTGAGTTCCTTCATCCCTGTTAATCCCATAAACTCAATGCTAACATTTGTGCTCTTTTAGGCTTCGAAACTCGCGCTGCCCGTATCAAAGCAAGGGTGGCTGAACTGACCGGCAACATGCAAGCCGCAAACCGGCCCTAGAATCTAAGTCCGCCGTCGCCTTCCCGCAAAACCTTTCAAGGCTTTGACTTGTCATCATCTCGGTTCTAAGATCTATATCTGCTGAGTCCCTATCTATGTGTTCTTTTGAATAGCCATATTCCCCTTCAATGTTTTGACTTATCTTTTCCACCCTTCTTGAGATATCCTACCTGCCAGTTCATATCTCATGGCAAGCCTCACCTGTCCTCAGTTCGCAAGAGACAGACGTACGCGTGACGCCCATCCATGTTCAATCATCACGATTTTGTCTTCTGTTCGCTTTGCCGCCTCCTCTTTTTCCTACAGCCGTTTGCTGGTTCTCACCCTCTGCAGCAGTGGCACTTACCCATTCCCGTTCCATGTTTTCTATTTTGTTATATTCCCCCTCTTGTCGTTTATGTTGTGTTTCTGCGTTTTTTCTTCTGTTTTGTCTCTTTGTCATCTTACTGTATTTGGCATCTATCACAAGGTACCAAGGTACCTCGAGCAAACTCTTGCTATGTATCCATCTCTCTCTACTATGCCACATACCAATTATTTATCTAATACGTCAAAGAGAACCAAGAATTGAATAGTCTGGTCGTATAATCCTTTGGCATCTCCTTCCTCGAACTTGACGCATCGTTGTAGTGTCTCTCACTTGTTGAGAGCACGGTATGCAGTATCTGACCGCAATGTAACAGAACATCGCATTAATAGTCATCTATAGTCATGATTAGGTACATTGATGCGATAGCATAGCTCTATGTATATATAATATGCGCGAAAGGTGAATCTTTTTTAGACGTGCAGATCTTGGCATGAGCAAAGTCATTCATTAGTATATCCAGGGTATCGAGCGAATTATAGACGTCGCTGGGCAAGAATCAGGAGTAAAATATAAGAGGGGGTGATTAGAAAAAGTAATAATAGGGGAAACAACAGGTCTTCGTCACGCAGTAGAGAATAGAAGAAGAAATACCAATCGGATACTCATTATAAGACATACCGCATCCGTCTCGTAGCCTCCACAGCGATAAGCGCACTCAGGGCACCAATGAAGAGACAAATTGAGATGGCGTTCGGAGTGCTCTTGTCTAGGTCCATCCACGTTGAGTCGCTCGCTGAGTCGTCACGCTTAGTGCTCCCGGGCTCGAGGATGCTAAACACGATCCAGCTGATGAAGGTACCCACGAACTGGGGCAGAGTTGTGTAGACATTTAGAACGCCGAGGTAGATGCCGGCAAGCTCGCCTGTGGAGGGGATATTTGAGATGCCATCCTCGGCGTCTGAGTCGCTGTCTGGGTCGTGGTGGTTGAGGCGGAGCACGTCCATTTCAGAAGCGTCGCTGCCGTTGAGGTCGCCGTATGCGCCTGAGCGAACGGTAGAGGAGGTGATCATTGTTACGCCGGATAGGCGAGATGCTTGAGAGGGGTTCATTGCAAGGCGGTTAATTTCTACGCCCATGAATGCGAACGGTGCCCAACAGCTGACAGCCCATGGAATGCCGCAGATGGCAACGAGAAACGTCGCGAAAGCGCGTGAGCGTGCTAGAGGAGCGAAGATCATGGTAGCTGCGAAGACGATATGGGAGATGAGCCAAGTCGTCTGGAGATCAGGGCGTATTTTAGTGATCTTTGTGAGTAAAGCTGCTATGCCAGGAGGAGGTCGGGGTGTGAAGCGGGCCCGCTTGGTGTCTGGTGGTTGCACACAGAATGGCATAAGGACAGAACTGATGAAAGTGATGGACGAGAAGACAACTAATGAAAGACTGCCAACGCGCCCGACTTCTCCTAGCATATCTGCAGGTCGGCTCGCGTCCTTGGAGACTTCGTACCGAAAGTAGGTCTCACCAACCCATGTGGTACTGTAAAAGAGGAATGGGAACCAGCCTGCCAGATGTCAGCTTCTAGCCACGGATCTTTTTAGCAGGGCAAGTTACCGATCCACGCCCAAAACTGTGCCCAACAAATGGCCTGAATCCGCGGAGGTAGGTCCATAGTCGTTCGGAATAGCTGCGTAAGCACTTGAAACGCCCCAGCTTTTCCATCAGAATCCCTGTCACAATCAGCGTCATCGTTCGTAGTAGTAAAGTATAGTGAGCCTTTTACCTCGCTGTGATCAGGATTCGCTCCTTTACGGAGTAGGACGTAACAGCTACCGCTGCCAGCAAAGCCAATGCAGCAATGACGGTCATCTGCTTGAATTGAGTGTCGCCGAAGGTGGTGCCGAAAATGCTAACAATATCAAGAGACCCAAACACATATCCAATAAGCTGACCGACAGCCGACATCCTAGTGGCTGTACAAGTTTAGCAAAACTCCAAACTATTGTGCATATATCGACATACCCCACGCTGACCCGGCTTGTTGAGATGGAATAGGTAAAGTATCCACAATCAAGCTCCGAGCACATGCTTGGACTAGACGCCGTTAGACGTTTATTAAAAAAAATCCAGTTCCTTATACCCACCGACGTTGATGGCAAAGTCTACAGCGTAGATGCTAAGTACGGCGAGAGCAATCGTGACGCTTGCAGCCTAGAGTAACCGTAGTCAGCCATCTAGTCATGAAAAACACGCGCAAATGTCGACCGTACCTTCTCTGTGTCCTTAACAAAAGCACCGACAATCTCCGATGTCCAACCCAGTACCAACAGACACACTGAAACAACAAGCGAGCCCCCGATCATGAATGGCCTTCGCCTTCCCCATTTAGACCGAGATCGATCTGCAATGACACCGATGAGGGGTTGTATAACGAGTCCGGAGAGAGGCCCCGCAATCCAGACAAGCGATGTTCGGGACTTGGTGAGGCCCAATTGGAGGAGGTATGGGGTGCAGTCTGTCGCAGGAGGTAATTAGAGGTACGGTCGGAGAGAGGTGTGGCCGTCGAGGTCAATTCTTACAGGTCATCTCAATGCCCCAGGTAAATCTACCATGAAACAAGTCAGTCAATTTGTCAATTGTCCAGCAGTGCATCTTAGATATGAGGGCCAAAGACGTGAGATCAAAGGACGAAAGTACATACTGCAGTCCCAACAAGCTGAAAGTCAACAGCGCCATCCGCATCGCCTCCGTCCGTCCCTTGATCGAGGGTGAGCCCACCCATCTTGCAGCTTGCGGCATGTCTGTATTGTAGTCCTGCTCAGCCTTCCATGGGCTAGCTATCAGCAGTGGCCTGGTCGCGTGCCTATGATCCGGCTAGAATAGGCGTTGCCAGGGCTCGAAGCGCGTCGCGGCTGAGCTTCGCAGGTAGAACGCAGGGGCGTATCGTTCAGCCGGCTATACTCGACAAGATTCTGGGTGTATATAGTCGGAACGGTTGTCGCACGATTGGGAAGCTTTAAAGGGGATAAAAATAGCGATCAAGAATGTGGATTAATGAGATCAGGGTGTGCGCACGGCCGCTTCGGGGAGATTGCGAGTTCAGGGGAGCGGGATTCGAGCGCGTATAAGCTTGAAGTTTTTGGCTATGCAGAAACGAGAGGCTCATATAAGCGAGTGGAAACTGGAAACAAGAAAGAATGAATAAAATCGGAGGAGAAAAGGGTATAAGCTGGAGAATATGGGGCGGGCTGTTGTTGATGGCGCAGGCTGCATGCGGGCCGACTCAACTAATTTTCCCGTTCGGGCGTTGGGGGAGACCCACCTGTCTAGGACCGGAGCCTCAGTGTCTCGCTACCAGGACCCAGGAGGCACTATGGTTCGAGATCGGTATTTATACGCAGATGTCCATACCCTGGCACAGATGTATCAGATTTCAAATGCTTGGTTGTATATAGCAGAACTATCATTAACAGCCGCTCAGCTCAAAACCATCACGTAGCCTCACAGACACCATGTTGTCATCTTTAGGATAGATATCAGTCGTGTTAACATTAAGCTCTCATTTTCCGTTTAAAACGATACAGACGCCGTAAACCCAGACGCTCTTGTCATTGCGAAACCGTCCTCTTTTAATGTGTACCACACCTAAAGCCTGTTAGGCCCAGTGTGCGTCAAGGGCCACTGGTAGCCCGCAGCATCGCTGAACTTGTAGCCGTAGGACGCGGTGAAGTCGTCAAGGACGGAAGGTCCGCGGGAGCCTAGACTCAATTATTAGTTGAGGAATTCAGAAAGCGATCACACAGGCGTCGGGCTTACCGTAGGGGTACTCCATGGGAATGATCTCCTTGTTGTCGTCAAGGTAGTGGAGCAGAGGAGTGAACATCCTCCAGCTAGCATCGAGCTCGTCGTCACGGACGAAGTTGGAGTGATCTCCCTTAAGGGCATCCAGAATCAAGGACTCGTAGGCCTCGGGGATCTTGAGGTCGGAGAATCGGCGACGGTAGGTGAGATCCAGCTCAGTGACCACTGTCTGCATGGAAAGTCCAGGAAGCTTCGAATTCATCTTAATGTAAACGGACTCGTTGGGCTGGACGCGGATGACAAGCTCGTTGCGGGGGATGTCCTTGAAGATGCCGGAAGTCACGTCCTTGAACTGGATACGAATCTCGGTCTTCTGCTCGTTGAGGGCTGGTGAGGGTAAGTATATGACACATCAGGGTACAATATCAGACTTTCATACCTTTACCCGCCTTCATGATGAAAGGAACACCATCCCATCGCTCGTTCTTGATGTGAGCGACCAGGGCACAGAATGTGGGGCAGCGAGAGTCCTGGGGGACGGTGTCGTCCTCCTTGTAGGCAGGCTTGCTGCCATCCAGTGATCTGCCGTACTGACCGATGATGACATCCTTGGGCTGAATGGGGTCCATGGCGCGAAGAACGCGAACCTGTAGAATGGATTAAAATCACCCAAAATAGCGTGCCTTTTGAAATCCTTACCTTCTCGTCACGGATATCCTCAGCGGAGAAGGAGATGGGGCGCTCCATGGCAAGCAGCGTCAGGACCTGCAGAAGGTCTAGAGCAGCTAAATCAGTATATAGTCCAATCAGAAGGCACTGCAAACATACGGTTCTGCATAACATCACGGATGATGCCGAATTCATCGAAGTATCCACCACGGCCTTCCGTACCGAAGGGCTCCTTGAATGTGATCTATGGCAGTGAAGTCTGTCTCAGCGAAACCATCCGAGGGACGCGTAAATTCTGATCCTACCTGAACGTTGTCGATGTGATGACGGTTCCAAGTGGCGTTGAAGAACTCGTTGCCAAAGCGCATAATAAGAATGTTCTTAACCATCTCCTTGCCCAAATAGTGGTCGATACGGAAGATCTCGTCTTCCTTCCAGTTAGGCTCGAGGGCTTTCTGAAGGTCGCGAGAGCTCTGAAGGTCCTTGCCGAAGGGTTTCTCGACCTATAATCCGACGGAGAACCGATTAGCCCTCTTCCCTTCCTTCGCGCTATCGGAACCGCCATCGGACTCACAATGATACGAGCGACGCCGTTCTTTGGGTAGCAGTTGCGCTTCAGCTGCTCTGAGACTGTGGTGAAAACGCTGGGGGGAAGCGCCATGTAGAAGACTCTGTTCTGTTCCTTCTGGTCCTTCTCAATCTCCTCAAGGTGCTTTGCGAGGTTCTTGAAGGAGTCATCCTGGTCATATTGGCCGCTGATGTATGTGCAAAGCTCGCAGAAGCTGTTCAGCTGTTCTTCGATTTCCTTCGTGGGAGTCTTGATGTATGAGCGCACTCGCTTAAGGTATTCATTGTGGTCCATCTTTGTGCGGGCATATCCGACGATCTTGATCCCCTTGGGGAGGAACTTGTTGCGGAACTGCAGAGGAGGTCAATCGAGTGACATCAGAATGGACATCGGTGATCGGCAACAACATACAAGTCCAAAAAGAGCTGGGAACTGTCCGGATTGTCAGTTTCATGCGGTTTAGAATTTCTTAGAAACAAGGCAGGAATTACGAACAGTCTTCTTCTTCGCAAGGTCACCAGAGGCACCTAGTACCACAATGACGGTGTCATCTTTGAGTTCGACAGTGCTGCGCCGACCGTCCATGTTAGCAGCTAGAATTTCGAGAGCGCGATTGAAAACGCTGGAGTGTGGTTGAGAGAGCGTGGAGGTGAAGAAATGTCCGGGGAACGCCAATTAAGCCCTGACTACTTTTCGAGCGTGAAAACAAAAGAGAATTGGGCGTGGGTTGAAGAGGAAGAGCAGAGTGGTGCTCTTTTTGGGGGAGGGAGAGTTCAGTGTGAACGGGCGGGCTGGGAGGCACGGAGGGGCAGTGATGTAATGCTGGCGGAAATACTCACCTCCCATTCTGCTGCTCCTCGGCGCGGGCTATCGTGGCGGACATCTTATCGGAGGGAATATGGTTCGGAATTCTAGGAAAGGTAGTAGGTAAGGATAAGAATCGTTCTTCAAGAGGAAAAATGGTGTATTTGAGAGGGGAAGCTTGTAAGAGAGGGGTGAAAGAGCTTTGTTGGAAAAATCCCCTACCGTCAGTGCCGGCGGAGCAGCCTACGTTTTAAACGCCGTGAGGGCTTCTGCGAGCTACGGAGTTCCGGCGATTGCTTGATTGCTTGCTTGCTAAGAATTATGGGCTTTCTGTGACTCCCAGTCGCGTTGGGTGGGTCGTAGGTGTGGCCGGCCTTCTGTCTTCCACTGCGATGATGCTTGACATGGACCTGATGCCGAAGCTCCCGTGGCACTGTGGCAGCCATCCTTCTTTCATTTGTCTTGTCGAGGAGATCGCAGACGATCGGCCATTATCTAATTGATTATCCTCACTCCGTTGAGATGCTCTTGGGGCCCGAGGGCAGACTTGAGCTATCTACACGGTTTCTTTGGACGATGCTTGCGGCGATGACAGTGGGTTTATATCATAGCTCCATTCGCGACTCCATCCCCCTAACCCATCACCAGACGTTGATATTGTTTTGTTACCCATCATCCATATGTATCTAGTTGGACTTGTTATACGTATTTTGGGACCCTCATTGTAACCCCTAAGGTCCCTTACAAATCAATTATCCGAGCATAGGAGCCAAGTCAAGAATCTCAACCAAACAGCTGCTCCACCAGCCCTCATCCATGGACGGATGACCCTCGCATCGAGTCGCATGGCAACAGTCTGCTTAACCCCGCGCAGTCTTTGAGCTGACACGAAACCATATTTGATAGACGGAAAAAAGGTCTACTGCCCTTCCCCTCATCCTTATCACAGCACAATATACCAGACCTAAAGTTGAAGGCCCCAAGGGCCATGTCCGCGGGAAGGGACCCGTATGCTTAATGTTATAAATACTCTGAGAAATCAGAATGTCTCCACGGAGCGGCCCCCAGTTCGATACGCTGTTTAATGCGATACCGCAGGTGCCTATTTACGCCGTTAACCTTTAGGTGTCGTGCTACCATCTCCAAGTGCTGACCACGTGTAAGCAACAATAAGCATGTCACATTCGACAAAGGAGACTGGCAGAAGCAGCTACCCGTTACAGTCACGTCGCAACTCTGCAAGTAGATACTCCTGAGCCTCGCCCTCTTTCTGCAGCAGACCTGTTCAGCATGCATCGCCGCCGGCCTCCGAGACCCTGCTTCAACCTTGAGTCAGTTGATACAACAACAAGGATTCTCGATATCAGCAATGCAGCATACATCAGGAACCATCAACCGGGCCTGGTCCGCGGGGTCGGATCGGCACATTTGTCATTTAGAACGAACGATACGGATTCTATTTTCCCGTAAACTTATCCGTCGTGATCGACCGAGTGCATCACTCGGGCCAGCTTCCTCCGGAGTTAAGAGCAAGGATCATGAGGTACAGCGAGCTTAAACTGAGGCTTCAAGACGGTTGCACTGTTGAACGAGCTGTCTCCTCCTCCGTATATCGGCACTTTCGTCTCTTTGCTTTGTGCGGTGTAACTTAACCAGAGCACCATCTCCGGACCAAGACCACAATATCCGGAGATCTATAAGAATGCGCATGCTTCACGGGGAAGGAGAAAGCATTCAGGCCCCAGGCCCAGGGTCGGTTGCCGAATCCATGTGGGGCAATTTTTCCCAATCAGTGCTTCGGTCTGATCTTCTTGAAGATGTGGTTGACGGTTAGAAACTGCTTGCTCCACTGCTGCCGCGATGGCGGTACAGATCCAAGTTGCCATATCAGTAACGTAGTTCCTGCCACCAAGGGCAGACAGATTCGGAAGTATTGTTATAGCCGAGTCTCCAGATTCTCAAGGGAAAACAAAGAATACGCCGCCCATGGTTATGGATATCCGCCGAGATTCGAGAAACCTTATCTGGCTGCATGGGAATGGAGCCCTGCGCTCACCATTTTGGGGATGACCTGCTTTGAGGGTGTCAGCTGGGAGCTCTCGGACTACAGAACCCCGACGGTAGAATGGTGACATGGTGGGGTTCGTGAAGCCACAATTCCAGAACATCATCAAAGAACTTGCGAAGCCTTGATTATCTCGGGCCTGGAAAAGCAGATTCTCCGGAGAGATCCCGAAATAGCTTAGCTCATATATCATGTGATATGTATCACGGGATTTCGGGCAGCCCTGGGGCAACTCGGGGGTGGCTCGCTAAGCGTCCCGTTTTGGGTTAGGGCGAGCCGCGCCGAACACACGGCAAATTGGTGGCCATTGTGCGTCTTAGAATCTCCAACCGAAGCGACGACAACCACGACAACCCGGACGACTTTGCGGGTCATTTTGACAACCTTTCGACTTGTTTGTGTTGCCCGCTCAGAATAACCGTCATAATGCCTTCCGAACACGGTCACAGACGTGAGTACGCCCCTGGAGTTGGGAATGGTGGTTACGATGTGGTGGGCGAGGATTGAAATGCGCGGCAATCGGGTGTATTGAGTGCTGGATTTATCAAAAACACTACTAACATATTCGTCGCTTCTAGTCTACGTCAAGTAAGTTGCGCCCTATCGTTTTGTCGCCGCGCCGTTGCCGAAATGAAAACCTGTCATCAAATCGTTCTCCGTCGATATCGCGAGTCAAGCATGGGATAGTCAGCCGAGCAGATGGGTTAATACGATTGTTCTTTAGGGGTCGCCACCTGAGCTACCAGCGCTCCAAGCGTGCTGTCAACCCCAACACAAGGTACCGATCCGAGAACGGAACATTGGGACGAACACGGGTTTCTGACGCAGTCACCATAGTCTGATCAAGATCGACGGTGTTGAGAACACCGAGGCCGCCAAGTGAGTGATTCGGAATATCGATTGGGTATATGGGACCAATGCTAAGACGGGAACAGCTTCTACCTTGGCAAGAAGGTCGCTTTCGTCTACCGGGCCAAGCGTGAGGTCCGGGGCTCCAACATCCGGGTGATCTGGGGCAAGGTCACCCGCCCTCACGGTACGTGAATAATCGAGCGCTGAAACCGACGGCGATGAAATACGAGACGAAATGAGACGGTCATGCTGATGAAAACCGAACAGGCAACTCCGGCGTTGTCCGCGCACAGTTCCGCCACAACCTCCCCGCAAAGTCCTTCGGTGCCACCGTCCGTGTCATGCTCTACCCCTCCAACATCTAAACGCCCCCGTTTGTTTTTCATATATCCGCGGCACAACTCCGGAATCTTTGCGCAGACGGTCAGGCAAGGAGTCGACGGGATGAGCCCAGGTTGAGATGGAGTTAGTGGGTTGATAATGATCGTGGGAGAGGCAGGGCCGGACAGCCCAGCCCTACGAATCTCAAAATAAAAAGATAAAATGGGATTTCTTGTCTACTTTAACACATGGTTACTGTTCCATCTCAATAGACATTCAGCCGGCATGCCTTGTTGCAAGAACATTGCCCAGGGGGCCGTGAAATTGTCTTGACGGCGTGGGCTGCTCCAGTATATTATATGGCGCTCATGAACATCCAATCCAGACAATTCATCTCGCCTGAACCTTTTCTTTCGCCGTCTCAAGTTTCTAATGTCCCGCCTAAATCGATTTTCCAGCGTTTCCGTCCTGCGACAAAGTTCCAATGTGACTTCTGCAGACTGGGGCTATATCCCGGCCCAGGCCGCCCTGCAAGCTTAGTCTCGTCTTCTTTTGTCCAGGCTCCATTGACAGATTGCGCATTATGCTACACGTAGTATATCTGCCGTCGATCACTCCTGCGAACTCCTGGTGGCATCCACGTTGGCTCAATCACCCCTTCACTGTTGGGAGGTATATCGGTTCAAGCCCGGAATACAGCCGAAACTACTCTTCGTGACTGGACATTTGCTTGACTGCAGAGACTCCGTACTTCGTAGTAACCAGTCGTTGTCAGCCCTCACATCCACGCGTGCGGTGTAAGTCATGAAGCAATCCAACCCTGAGTATCTAGACGATTCTTGCATGATCTCCTGTCAAATCAGCATTGCGTTTATGTTGGCTTGGCCGGCAGTTCCAGCATTGAATGCGGCAGGGACGAGTGAGTAAGCTGTATGCATTCATAATAAAGCTACTCTGGGACGTCTCATTTAGAGTGTCTAGCAACAATCGCAATGGGACTCGTCCTCCGTTCCGTGCATAGCCTTCAACGCGAGATCGGCTGATAGGATACCTCCATTGCCGTTTGTGGTGTGATACTCCTCTTTGGACAAGAGATTGAGGTGTCTAACTTGCCCACCATCTTGATTGAATGAGCTTATGGTGATGAGTAGTGTAGCAGCATGTATGTGGTTGGGCTATATAGAGTTGGTAATTGGCAACCATGCCAGATCTTATAATCCAACAATATGTAGTTAGGTTTCTCGATCATGTTACGTCCTTACCTAAGAAATATATAGCTCGCCATCATAACTCACAGATAATCCTCCCCACCTTGATATCTGCACTTGTACATTTGTACCTGTCAGGCTGGTTTGCTGTTATCTGCGCCTTGTTTACGAAACTCAGCTCAACCTGACGCCGAACTGCGCCCCGATATTGGGGAAGATGATGAGTGAAGCAAGCATCTAGGTACAGACTTCAGAGCGCTTTGTGAAGAGTACGAGTATAAGGAGGGCGAGGAAGTGGGTATTCTGCGCCTCGCATTGTAATGTCTCTCTTCCGATATCTCCGAGGATATCGTGTTGTTCGAAAGCATTAGACACTGGCGTTTGCATTCTTCCGGGTTGATAGTGAAGGAGCAAGTACTCATCCAGCCATGATTTGATTGAACGTTTGTAAGTGTATTCAACATCACTTTAGTCCTAAGCGTGGTGAGTTCTCAGATAGGTTGGAATTCTGGGGACTTACTGTCAGGAATAGGAAGTCTTGTAGAAAGGACATAGAAGTCACTTTCTGTCCACAACAATCCAGTCAACTTCAATGCAAGGTTAGCTTTGTTGAAGGACCGAAGAGTACGCGAACGCTCTGTTGGTGGGTAGGCAAAGATGTACATTGCGGGAAAACATAGTATGGCGGAGGACAGCTTTATAGGGCTGAAAATATATATCTGGTCGCGAGGAAATGAAGTATGATTGATTCCTAGTTTCTGCGCATGGTACTCACATAAGGAGACTAAATACCAGCATGTTGTCCAATATCCCTTGGCCGGCTGTAGAATGATAAGCAAGGTTCCAATATCGAACCGTATGATGTATGTCTATTCATGAAGGACGCCGGTGCCGCAGATAGATATAGCGGAGAGGAGAGACCCACTAAGAATAATATGCGGAGATGCTGGGTTATGACGTAGTTCCCGTAGGTTTAGTTCTCAACCTATGAGCTTGACTCATTCAAAAGTCCGTGACAAGAGAAACTCGACCCTCCTTGCATGACGCCCCGAGAAGTTTGAGTTAATGAGGATTAAGGTAGGCGCCATCCCCCACTATACCGACCCACCGGGCAACTGGAATGAAGATCGTCGGATGCCAACGGCCAACGCCAACGGTCAAGTGGAGGATCTTAGGAGGGCCTGGGTGGGGTGTTTTGGAGCCCTGAGACTTCGCGAGTCATCGAGGGACTGGAAACCGCAAGTATGAGCCTATGAGATGAATGAGTGATGAACATGAAGAACTGTACCTACGGAGTAAGGCCGAGGTCCGCAGTTCATGCACTGGACTCTTGGAGATCAACAGCCAACGCTAAGCTTCAGGGAATCACAAGGACCGAGGCTGGCGGACTGCGGATGGATATTAATCCCGCTTAAGAACAAGGTGGTGATGCAGTGTATAAGTCGGACCATCGGTGTCAGCAATAAAGTGGCAAATAACCAATTGGATAACCCCGGGATCGCCTGCAAGAGAGGCCAACACAGAGCGCTTGAGGTGTGCTTTCGTTCTGGCCAAAGACCTGTTTTTCAGATTTCCTTGCTTGTTGCTTAGTGGCTACTCCGGACAGGCCGGCGGCATACGGAGCAGCCGGAAGCAATCAGCGAAAACGCAGCAGTGTGGGCGAGGAGTGGTTGCACAATCGTCTCACCAGCCGCCAGCGATCGCTAGCTCAGCTGCTAAGAGCCTAGACACCGATCCAAGCCAGCATCATGGACTGCGAGCCTGTCGTTCGGTTTGTCGTCGACGCGTCGTTCCTGGCCCGCGGCCTCCGGAGAGAGTCCCATGGATCAGCCAGCGTGGTGTGGAGGGCAGTCGTAACCTAACCGCTACCAAGGACTGCAAGAGAAGGATTTGTTAGCCAGAACTCTGAACTTTGAAACCCGATCAATGGCTGATCGAAGGACCATTCCAGAAGAAAGAACGAAAGGCCGGCTGTGATAGGAGAGGTTCTGCAAGATTCAGGTGGTGCTTGCGTGGCGCTGGCCGTCGACTGTCCAGTTTGCTCAAAAGGCATCAACTTTCCCTCTCGGTCTTGTTTTTGTTCTTCCCCTCGTCAGCTCTTTTGTCACTTCATCGCCTCATCGCTTCATCAGCTTCATCCACTCTGTTTCTATCTTGAACCGGTTCTTGACAGTCTAGGTAACTAAACCCTTCTCGTGCTAGCCATTAGGCTCCATTGTCCTGTTTCACCGTCGATCGCCAGCCCCAACCATCTTTTTCTCGTTGGCTGACCGGTTGTTGCAGCGTTAATTTCCTGCCTCCACCTTTCCACCGCACCCACCGTCCACGTTCGCGCTGGCTCAACTATTTTTATCAATCCAAACGTCATTCTCTCGACGGCGTAGCAATCGCTTTGCACCCTGCCAGTAGTCCTGATAATCATAATCATTGTTTTGCTGGCGTCCTCGATCTGCACGGTTCGCTCTTGCTGCCTTGAAACGTGCTATAAAGTGCATATCCGACTCTCACTCGAGCAAGGAACCTGATTTCGTTTGGACTAATTGCTCCATCCAACCCACTCGACTTGGCGGTTTCCACTATCCTAATCGCCGCGCTCCACCACGGTGATCGTGACGGGCCCGACAGCTCCAATTCCCAGCCTGCTTTATCGGCCACTAAGGATTAGTTTTCGTCATAAAAATGGACTCCTCCCCCCAGCCCACGTCTCCGACGCCATCCAAGCGCAGTCGTGCTTTCAGCTCCAGCGGCAGGTCCGACAGATCAGAAAAAACTCATCGCTCCAGCGGCTCTGGCAATAAAATCTCTCTTATCGAAACCTCTGAAGAGAAACATAGACGCAGTCTACAAACAAAAGCCGACCCAATGCTGGCCATGAGTGAGGCGCAACCAAGTATGTTGCCTGACGCCGAAATGTGATTTCAGAGTTGCTGACCAGCTCTGCAGATTTGGTTGCTTTGGAAAAGTCAAATCTAGGTAGCCTCAGGGCCATGCAACACAAAGATCAGTATGGCAACATTATAAGTGCGCTTCTCGGAACATAATGCTATTTTTTGGAGACTGACCTTGGGCAGGCGAGCCTGATCTTTCTAACCCTACCCGGCCCCGATTCGAACGTCCTTTAGACACAATCCGCTCATTCGAAGCTGCCATCTATGGACAGTATGCTAGTCGTCCTACGTCTTATGCACAACCAGGTATGTCTCTTTGTGCTAGACGAAGCCTCAGTTGCTAATCGTGGTGAAGAGGGTGGTGACTACAGCAGACGGAGCAGCTACTACAACCAATACCCGAACGGGCAAAACCGGCAATACAACGATCGTGGATATCATGGCGGCCGCCCAAACAATTATTCGCGACCGAATAGTTATATGGACAATGGAAATGGTTACTACAACGGCGGTGGACCCTCGGAGAGCTACTACCCATACAACCAAAACGGCGGGCGGCGACCACGTCAACAACCTCGAGGTCATTCCGAGCAGCCTTCGTACTCAAGCCAACCCAGCGGCTATAGTCAAAACGCATACGGTCAAACCGGCTACTTCAAATCATCGGACAATGTCACTGTTGCGACGCCCTCCGGTTCTGGCAGCACCCCTGATCAATGGGCCAATTCGACCGATCCAAGTTCGATAAACAGTTCTCTCGACCAGTTCCAACAACAGCAGCAGCAACAGCAGCAACAGCACGAGCAAGCCATGGCAGACAGTTACGGCTTCCAAGGCTTCGGTGCCGGGCCCAATATCAATGACCAGACATTCGTGTCCAATTCGGCTGGAAAGCCTCCATACGGTCAGGCTCCTCCGGCTCCCCCTGCCCATGATCCGAATGCTGGCGGCCCAGTTGGTGGCCCACCAAACCCTCAACTTGTCGCCGGGCGTCGCCATCTCCAGCGAAAATCGCAACAGCAGAGCGTATCGTCCGACGCAGGCGACAACGGCACGAAGCGCAAAAGCTGGTTCAAACGCACGTTTACCAAAAACTAGCACCCTCTTATTTTTGATATTCGTGCTTTTTCTTCCGACTCCCACTACCCATTCCAGCGTTCTCGGCATTAATTTACTCGGATGTAATACTCGGCGTTTATCTGTTCTCCAACTGGCAACTGCGGTGATGCGAACACCGTATTGGTTTCAAATCTGGCTCGCAGGCTTATCTACTAGGCAGTGTTTTGACGATGATGAGATTACGATATGTGAATAATATTCATAATGTACCTATGAAACATGATAGCTCCTTGTTTAGGTGGTTTCGAACTATATCTTTACTTCAGGCTGGTCGGCACTGGGCCAAACACTAGGATTATTGATGACGAGAAGAACTCTACCCTTCCCGTTTTATATATGTTCGCAGCACAACTATATTCAGATATGACCAAACTCACTGTCCAGTACATTACGCAGACAGGGGTAGTCGGAAAAAGCAGCAAGAGGGAATCAGAAAACAGCAACAAGACAGACAAATACTCAAAAATACACCCGGAATCGTCATCACTATCACCTCTACAGACCTAGAAAGATAGGCAAGTAGCAGGTGAAGGAATCACTTCTTCCCAAAGATCTTATGCTTCAGCTTATCCGCCAACCCTTCATGCGCAACCCCAGCCTTCTTCTCCTCTTTCTCCTCTTTCTTCTCCTCCTCCTTGGCCTTCTTGTGCTCGGGGTCTAGGTGCACGTTCCCTTGGCCGCCGCGCTGTTATGAAACCAGTTAGCGCTTCTTCTATTGTCTTTTCTCTAGGGTATGTGGGCCGTACGCCAGTGTGGTAGTCCCCGTCCACAGACTGCCGCACTGAGATCTCTGGGATGAACTCCGTGTCGTGGGGCTGCTTCGCCGGCTTTACGTGAGGAGAGCCGATGTTTCCGGCGCCGCCGCGCTGAGCGTCTCGTTAGTGTCGCTGTCCAGTGATTGTCTCGTGTAGATTGTGAGCAGGAAGGGGAGGAAGATGGGACATACACCAGCGGAGTAAGCGCCGTCGCCTTGGTCGCCAACTGGGCCTTCGCGGACGATGCCGCCGTCGATGTACCTGATGGACTCGTTAATCCTTGAGCTTTTCGAGATGAGAAAGGCACGTACTCGTTGCTGTCAGGGCCGATGTTCCCCTGGCCTTCGCGATGCAATGCGATGTCAGTTACGTTCGGAAAGCCTGGGCTAAGGGATCCGAGGCGGGGCAGGGCTGAATGGTGGGTACGAACCTCCACGGCCGTGGGAGACGATAGGCGCATGCTCCTCGTGGTCGGTCATGTTTGAATGCGATATCGTTGGTAGCTGTGTTCAGTGGTGTATAAATACGGGACGGTTCAAGATCAGGGGGAAAGCTGAGGTGGGGGACCGAGATAAATAAATAAGATAAGGTACGTCAGGACTGGAGCCAGTCAGCCAGGGCCAGCGCAAGTTCAAAGGAAGTTTGAGGCTTGGAGCCTTTCTACCTATGAACTAGTGGGACGACTTATGACGTTTAGACCAAGATCTATATCAGACAGGCATATGAAGCCGAGCTGATAAGATAACCAGTGACTAACCTTTTGGCTGATGATGAGCAATGATTATCCGCCTACTTGACCAACCAAGAGTGATTGAGGATATAGAATTTATATTATTGCTTCAAATGGCAACATACATTCACCAAATAGGACAAAACAAGTGTGACTGTTTCACAATACCTTGTACCCTCAAGATGCAACCCTACCGTGTAATTGCCTGACAGACGTGCGCATACTATACCTACTTCTGTTGCTGTGCTGGGCCACCACCTGTGGTCGGTAGGCCCATGAAGATCTTGAACGAATCGTAGCTGTTGGACGAAGGTTAGCACATGTCCCCCAAAATCTCCGAGCCCGATCCAAGCAAGCTGGAAAAAGCAAGCAAGTAGATACATACATCATCCATTGAAGGCCGGTCTATAGCATCCATTAGTATTGATCTAAACATGTTTGTATATAGAGACTCACCAAAGTACCGATCATGACGATCCTGACGGGAAGACCATTCCAGAGACCCTTGAAACCAATCTCTTTGTAGATGCGGCCTGTCGCGGCACCGAATGCTTCGCCGGGCAGTCGATTCGCGTTCAACTTACTCACCATAACGTCGGCGGGATGGGAAACGACCGCACACAGAATTCCAGCAAGGTATCCTCCAGTAAATGCGACGGCAGTTTGCGCGCCCTTGTTGTAATCGGTCTTTTGTCCCGGGAGGTAGTTATAGATCGCTTCGACAATGTTCTCGAAAGAGGCGAACTTCATCATGGTGTAGGGGATTTGTCGGCCCCAGAGGGGATACAGTCCCTTGTACAGTCTTGTGCGGTTAGGATCAGACTAACGCAGCCCATGTGCTTACTTACCCAGCCGTCCCTTCCTTCGCAACGACAGATGAGATACCGCCAAACGTGGAGCGGAACTCAGGTGGAATGGTTGTCTGCGTGCGCACCTTCACTGCCTCGAAGGGGCAGAGCGCGATATCAGCAATAAACTCTGCCGAAGCACTGGCTGTCAGGTACAGAGCAGTTTTATAACGCGCGGCATTTTCAACTCCGACAAGGTCACTGTAGAACTTTTTGAAGTACTCGTATCCTCCGTACTTGAAGGCTCCTTGGGCCTTTTTCCAGTTAGCACAAACGTAAAAAGCACTATTACAACCAGCTTACGCTGTAACCAAAGAATGTAGGACTCCAGCCGGTAAACACGCCCCTCACACCTTCAGCGACACGAATCTTTCTAAATGCATCCATGTTGCTCTTGTATAGTGACGAGTCGACCTGGCGTCGGCATTTGATGAGATCCAACGGGGTCACGGCAGTGTGAGTCAAGCCCTAACCTCCTGATTAGCTCTGCTAACATAACTGGACGGGCAAGTATTCCTTACACAAGCCAACATCCCGCCAAACGTACAGGCCGCATAGTACTTAGCCGTCCAGGGCTCGATCTTGCCAGCCTTGGCCTGCGCTTTCTGACTCGCGACCTCAAACTCCCTCGCCGCTTCCTTGCCAACGGCATTGGCTTTTTTCTCGATGTCTTCGATGACGTTCCAGGCGGGGAATGGCTCTCGTCTCGTCGTCACAGGACTCGAAGCCTGCGGTTGCTGGCTCAACGGACGTTGGGCGGCAAAGGCATTGGAAATGGCATCCTTCGAAGGGAACATCATGGCGGCGCTATTGAATTGAAAGCAGTCAGCCCTTTAATTCTCACCTTGCATGTGGAAAAAACAGCCGATTCGCAGCGTTGTATACAGATCGGAGTATAGATCCTGAGAGTGGGTCACAACGCCAATCGTCTCCACCAGGGCTGATTGATAGGATGAAGATGCCAACTGCTCGCCTTACTTACCGATCTTTCCAGGATACACGTTCGACGAGCAAAGCTCTGAGAAGATTGATATTGAGGAGAAACACTGAACAAAAGGGCACAAAGCGCGATAGATAAGCACTAATACGGAGCACGAAGGTCCTGTTGGGGGCCGGATGACGTAGAGAGCGACATGTGACCTGTGACTCTGAATCCCGCCCCGATCGGGTGGTGGGTCGGTGTCACTGTAGCTTCGAGCGGGCTTTGAATTCTTTTCACCTCGACAAGTGCCCGATTAATCATCGTCAACATCTCCAGCGTATCAATTGTTGCCAAACCAAAAATTCACGGACGCTTGATTGAGCCCGACATTACAGTTCTCGCGAATCATCCACCCTCCGCCGTCAATTGAACTTCCCCGCTCCTCTTACCCCTCTCGACGCCAAAATGGCCTCCTACATGAACGCCAGCGAAGCCTTCGTCCGCGAAAAGCTCGACGCGAGCACAGCAAACCCAATCCCGCAATCTTCATGGGCTGACAAATATCGCGGAGTGAGTGGCCCATTTTCGCCAGTTCAAAGCATCTAGCTAACAAAGTTATCGCAAAAGGCCACAGTCGAAGACCTAGATCCACCACCCGCCTTGTCCGTCTCCCCCAGCACCCCCATCTCCGCTGCGCTCCTCGCCGCTTTTGAACGCGACTACACACACCTCACCGTTACCTCGTCTACGCACCGCGCCCTGCTCGGATACCTCAGTATCCCGCGACTCAAGGAGCTCCTTGCCGCGGGGACAGTGAAGGAGTCGGATACAGTTGCGGCGGCCATGCAGAGATTTAACAGGAAGCGCGGCACGTATCAGGTTATCACAATGGAGACACCGCTGGAGGAGCTGCAGCGGTTCTTTGAGAGCTGTGAGGGGGCGAATGGAGAACAAAGGGAGTTTGCGGTTGTGACGGATGTGGAGAGGAAGTTTGTGCTGGGGGTTGCGACGAAGGGGGATCTGGAGGAGTTTGTTAGGAGGAGGCCTTAGTTGGCTTCTTCTCTTGAGAGCTCTGTTTCATTTCCTTTCTTTTTCTCTTATTCTCGTGCTGAGACCGCGATGCATTTCCAGGCGCAGTTATTCAACATGGACTGGATATATATTTACTAGGGGACATAGTCATGTGTGGCTACTTTTAACATTCGGACCGCTGTTTAAAGACACAAATACCTATTTCGAACTTCATGCTTGTCCGCTTCTCTTGGAATCATCCAGGTATTATAGAAGAAACATCCTTGCCATATGAGCGGGATCAATATTAACACCATAAAATGAATGCCGCATAATGTACATACACCCACAAATACACAACCCGCCTGATCCCGACGACTTACTGAGCCTTCCCGCCCTTCCTCTTAGCAGCGTCTGCCTCCCTCTCCTCCTTGTCCTCCTGCCACGCAACATAGATATACAGAAACAAAATGACATTCGCCATAACGGCCGCAATGATTCCAGCAACAGTCGTGCTCGCTTTTGGCATGTGTCAGCATACGCATACAGTTGGATGTACCCAATCCCATTTTGAAGAAACAAAAGACAAAAAAGCACGAAGAGAAGTAGGGCTCACCTCCAAGTGTCACAGAAACGAAATACATCCCCACGGGCGTAGTGATCATGGCGATGGTGAAGCCAATGAGCTTGTAGATTACGTGCCTGGGTCCTTGTTAGCCAGTCTCTTGAGTACTATACAGAATGCTGGAAGGCAGGTAGTAGGAGGAGCTCCGCGTAGTTAGATGGAACACTTACATGGGAACAGCAGGTGAAGTATCAATGCTGATCTCTGAAGGCTTCTCGCCTATTGTAGAGCCGGGAGCAGCGGCCTCAGCGTAGGACTTTCCGGGTCGAAGGGTGGCCATTTTGGTAGTGTAAGTTCTTGCCGGCGAGTCTAAGCTGTCCTCTGGTGCTACCTAGCTATAAGAGCTAGGTTGGGATGTTGCTGGTATGGGAGGAGAACTCCAAGTAACCAATGGCTAGCAGCTGAAGTGCGCAACTATGAAAAAGGACATAGAATATAAGACCGAGCTTGATGGAGGGGCAACTTTGTAAGCTCAGAGCTTCTAATACCTCGAATGTTGTCGAGGAAATCATGTGGAGAATGCGGATGAAATGACGGCGGAGTCTTGGCGGTCTAACCAATTTTGGGCTGCTAGGGCTGGGGGGTGTACTACTACTGGCGGTCAAACCCATCTTTCCAGTTGCGTGCACGTGCAGCATGGTACCCCGCTTATTACATTACTCAGGGCCTCTCCAGCTTATCCTCTTTTGAGTCTCTATTCCTTCTAAGACATTCAGATGCCTCCCGCCGAGGAACATACCGGCGCAGCGCCGTCGCCTAATGGCAATGCCCAAACTGTTGAAGTCGCCTACAGACACTCCCTCTTCACGACAGTCGAAAAATGGTGTATCATAGCCCTGGTCTCTTATGCGGCGTGGTTTTCCACCTTGAGCAGCTTCATCTACTACCCGGCAATTCCAGCATTGTCCGAGGCGCTGGGTGTCTCCGTCGATAAGATCAATCTGACTATCACAACATACATGGCAACGGCTAGCATAGCACCGGCTCTTGTAGGCGACGCAGCGGATATTCTTGGACGGCGACCGGTGTACATCCTCACACTGAGCGGATACTTTGCAGCAAATCTTGCAATTGCCCTGGCAAGATCATATCCAGCGCTCTTGGGCCTTCGGATCCTGCAGGCTTTGTGCATCTCCGGTATGTCTCCGCCACTTCTTCTTCAATGCGATAGCCGCTGAGTTAATTGCCAGGCACATTTTCGATTGCCTATGGCGTTGTCACGGACGTGGCATCCCCAGCTGAAAGAGGCTCATTCGCTGCGTTGGTCTCATTCGCGTAGGTTTGCGAGCTCTTTACGGCTCCCTTTCCACTCACACTCATCCAGCATAACAATCGCTCCAAGCATCGGACCGATCCTAGGAGGTACCCTCACCTACGCCGCGGGCTGGCCCTGGATATTCTGGTTTCTGTGCCTAGCGTCCGGAAGCTGCCTGGTGATCATGACCCTATTCCTACCAGAGACATCTCGCCATATCGTTGGTGACGCCTCCATCCCGCCACCGAAGTACCTCCGATTACCGCCTGGTATTGGCATCATGCGCCATTGGAAGGACGCCAGCGACGACTCAGCCCCTCAGTCAACAGCCAGCCGTTCATGGCGGGTACCAAATCCATTCAAATCAATTAATATCCTCTGCCACAAGGACAATGCAGTCATCATCCTCGCCTGCGGGTTTCTGTACGTGGTGTACACGTGCATCAATGCTTCACTGGCCACCTTGTTCGTGGAAATATATCAGTTGAATCAGTGGCAGGCTGGCCTGATATACCTCCCCTTCGGACTCGGCGGGGTGGCGTCGTCATTCATTTCTGGGAGAATACTGGATAGAGCGTGGCGGGATGCTAGGTATACGCTGGGGTTGAGTACAGACAGGTCAATTGGCGATGATCTGGACACGTTCCCTGTTGAAAAGGCTAGGTTGTGTGTGGTGTGGGTGCCGATGCTGGCTACTACCTGCTCAATCGTGGCGTTTGGCTGGGGACTGCACTATCATCTGGTTCGTTGCCTCTGTTTCCTCTCTTTCCCTTCCAGCTGTTTAATTAAGCATGCAAGGCTAACTTCAAGTCCGAGAAGAACATCGCCGTCCTCCTGGCTCTCCAATTCATCGCAGGACTCTGTATGCAGCTAGACTTCAGCGTAAGTCTCGCCGTTTCATTATCCAACTCTCAAAGATTCAACAAAACAATTCTGACGCGGTACATCTACATAAGATCTACAACACGCTCCTAGTCGACAAAAACCACCTTTCTCCCTCGGCTGCCCAAGCCTCAAGCAACATTGTGCGCTGCATACTAGCCGCTATTACCGTGTCCTTTTTGCAGAAGATGATTGGCTCGATTGGCATCGGCTGGACGTTCACTGTCATGGGCGGGCTTTGTCTGTTGGCGACGGGGCTCTTTGCTGTTGATTACCATAAAGGGACGGCATGGAGGGAGGCAAGGGTTGGTAGAATTAGGATTTGATGTATGATCTGCAGGTCTTTGGCGGGTGAGAGGGAACTCGATGCGAGAGCTGAATAAACTTTATAGAAGGGTAGATTTGAACGTCTTGAAGGTATAAGAGACGAGAATTGGGGGTTGGTTTACTAAAGCAAGCCTGTAATGTTATGATGGATCCCAAGACAAATAGGCAAAATGGGTTATGGCTGGACTCCATAACGAGGTTGTGTAAATGCAGCGTTACCTGGACGGGAAGAGAAAGGAGGTACGAGAAGATCAAGATACAGCAAGAAATCCTATCTACCAATCTACACACTCAAGACACATGCCTGTCACAAGCAACACAGTGATGTTTATTTGAGTATAAGAAGAGACCTTTAGCTCATTGGTTTTTATAGCCTAGCGCAATATGCTAAACAGGTTATAAGCCCGGAGTGGTCTCTATAGAGTCCGTTTCTGCAAATAAATGCTTGATAGGTCGGACTTTTTTAATTAATCCTGACCTGGTGCCTTTGCACGTAAAACCTATATATCTAGATCCGAAATATAAGAACTAGTGCAAGGGCAATCTACCTATAACCCAAGGGTAAAACAGAGCTATATAAGCCAACCTTAGATAAGACCAGGCCTATAGCTAATTGGGTTTACGGCCTAGCGGAATATGCTAACAATATATAACGATCCATAAAACAGCGCTACTTAAAGAGGTCTAAGGAAGATAAGGCCTTAGATTAACCCAGCAGATTTGACCACCGCAACCTCCCCATTCCTCGGACAGAGCAAAGCCCTCTCTTTGGCCCAGATACTACACAGCGCCAGACAGTCCCTACTAATCCAATCCCCCGGGAGCGCGAAAATCTCCTTAGCCCCCGTCATCTCCGTCTTGGCTTGTTGTGGCTGAGAACCAAACCCGTCCTCGGAATTGCCTCGGCGATGCTGAAGGGTGCCGAAAATAGAATCCCTCCTTGACGAATGGTGAATTGCATTCGTACTCTGCCGGCGAGGGGTATAGGGAGACGGGGAAGGTACTGTAACTCGTCCGGAGTCTCCACCATCAAAGGGAACTTTCAAGCAGCTGATACCGAAGGTCTTTGATAGAAACACCAGTCGGTCTTGAGAAAGGAACGAGAGGGCCAGCGCGATCTGAGAGGTTATGGCTTCCAGGAGAATAACTGCGGTGACGGGCGCTGGGTGGTCATCATCGTCATGTGCCGACGAGGTAGATGTGGTGAATGGCGGGAGAGCGAAATAGAAGAATGATTTCTGTTTCAGGCCTTTCCCCAGCGACATCTGAACTAGGATGTGGCGTTTATCCTGGGTGATAAGAACGCGGTCAATCTCTCCAGTTCCCTCAGTGTCCTGGTTGTGTTCTAGTGTGAGTGAACTTTCTCCGCGGAAGTCAAAACGGTAAGTTGCCTTTCTTGTCAACGTCCAGTCGTATACCGTGACGGAGTTTGGTTCAACTGCAAGGATGTGTGTCGGGTCTCGAAGGTCGGCAATCCATTTACACGGACTAAAGAGCCGATCTAGAGAGTGTGTCACCAGGGTCGACTCAATTGCGATGATACAGACTGTGAACGGCGTGGATACCAGGACGTGACTTGAGTTCTGGTTAGGTCGGAATAGAAGCTGTGTGATGGGCCCTTCTGTATCATCCTCCATTGGCTTTTCCATCACCTTTTCGACTCTCGATGAGTGGGACAAGCGAGTCTCGAAAAGAATTGACACGATGAAAACTGTCTGGCTTGAATCGGAAAAGCAAAGGTACCGACCATCAGTACTCCAGCTCATTTGTTCAATGCTCAGAAATCTTTCCGAGCCCTGGATATCACAAAGCTTTCCACGGGAGATGTCAAACAACTGCACGCCTCCGTATTCCGTACCATGGCTATACAGGCGGCCGATGGGCGATGCAGCCAAAGCCGTGATCGTGTCAATCCTGCGTGAACTACCCATGGATACTGTGGAGCCTTGACCAGAGCTATCACTCTCGCTATCGCCATCAGATCCTTTCTCTAGACGCTCTGCGTACCTCATCAATACATTCGGCTCCCACGCCGTTGCATAGTCACCACGCACGTCGTAAAACCGATGGAGACTCGGGCTAAATGCCAGATCAATGACAGCATCTTGTGAGGCTAGTTCATATAAGAGGCAAAAGTCCGACATGGTATAGACCTTCACGGTGCCTTGCACGTCGCCAGTGGCAAACAAACTCCCATCTCTGCTCATTGCTAGCGCAGTAGCACCGGTACCAATCTCTTCGGGATTCCCCTCGTATGGATTCCACTTGAAAACTACACCTTCAAGGTATAGACCCAGAAGCTCGGGGGAATGAGGGTGCCATACTGCCTCCATAACCTCCCCTCTTGCGACTTGCTCCCTTGCTCGCCAGCAATGGTTGATGTGGATCGGACCGTCAATCTCCCACGCTGAGAGCGGATGTCCCCGGTAGGCCACCGCTATTAGACTGCCTTCATTGTTTATAGACATGTAACTGGAGGCATTGAGGTAATGTCCTTCCAATTGTAGCTCCTCGAGCTCTGCCATAATCTCCCAGGTGGGTGACGGGTCGTTCAGGTTGAGTGACCTGATACGTCGGTCATCCGAGCCGACCAGAAGCATGCTGTCCTCCCTCGTAAAGAGCATAGCAAGCGGTCGAGGTCGAGATTCGAGATTCGCACATGACAGTTTGCATACTCCTGTTGGAAGTTCCCAGATCTTGATGGATTTGAATCCGTAGGTCACTAGTAGGGTCCCCGTGCCATTTAGGCACATGCGGTACACCCTCTCTCCATGCGTAATTGGGCTACCAACTGCTTCTTCAAAGTCCGACGAATTATAGACAAAGATGGTCCCAGCCGGAGCCAGGACAGCGATCTGAGTACCCGCCGCGGCGATAGAGGATGCATTGGTGCCAGCTCCAAAGGATAACCTGGCAAGTGAGTCATCCCACTCCTGTGCCGAAAGCCCTACGACTGCAAGGCTTTTGTCTTCTGGCTTCCCGAATTGTTGGTATATGGCCGAGTTTCGGGGGCAGAAGGGAGGAATCAGTTTATAGATCGCTGCTGGATTACGCCGAAGGTTGGTAGCAAACTTGCCAGCAACTTTCACAAAATCCACAGTCCAGCTCTCCAAGAATTGATACTCCATCTTGCGGCTGACTTCGTTCGATGCTGCCACATGTATGTTCTGTCTTGAGGTTGCGTATTTGTAAAGGTTCCTGGAAGCCCGAATCAGAACTCTGAGTTGCTTGGCTATCACAAGAGCATGAATCCATATTAAGACCCAGTGGCCGGTGAGAAACTTCTTGATGACATTATACACAGACTCGCGGCTAGCAGGTGTCAAGGCGAGATGGGAGGACCACCAAGTCGCGCTATAATCGAGGAACTCTGGCATATCTTCGCGTGATATCTTGCCTCTTAGACCTGGAGACATGAGGCATCGCATACAGCTTAGAAGCAGCTGCTCGTGGGCTGCGTCGCGGTTGATGGAGAACGGCCCATTTCCGACGTTGAGTAGATACTCGCGCGCGGAATGATGAAGCATGCTAACCTTACCGCTGTTGTCGACAATCACAAATCCTCCACACAGCTCTCCGATGGATTGCTGAAAATCTAGCATGTCAGAGACGTCTTCGTTTAAGGCCTGTGATAGTTCTGCCATTGTGAGTACGCGGGATGAACAGGTGACGCATTGCAAAATGGCTAACGCCAAATTTCGGCGTGAAGGCGATGGGTTCTGTGCAATCGACGTCGCCATTCTATGGTATAGCGCTTCCATTCCAGGGGGGAGTTCCTGAAAAGCCCTTTCCACCTCGGTCATCGTGTAGCATGAGTTTAGTTTCTCAACAGCCAGTCGCAGCCACTAAGCAAGTCAATCAGCGTAGATCCCCAGGAGAGACACGTTCGAGACCTACAAGAAAATTGTTCTGGGCGCCCTCAACTAGGCGCTTAACAATATCTTCTCTGAAGTCGGTGCTACCGGACATACTCAGCTCTTGGTGGATATGAGCGTATATATCTTCTCTATGTCCTTCGATGCTAATCTCACCGTGCGGCACTAACTGTGATGCCTTTTTTAGTGCAGCAGAGATCTCCGCAGTTGCGCGGCCGAGAAGAAGAACCCGAATCGGTACAGAGGACCCGGCGATGTCAGCGAGGAGTTTGATATTAGCTCGAGCATCGAGTGATTCGTCCAGACCGTCTATGACCCAATATAAAGGTTGGTTCCGCTCCATTTTGAAAAGTATGGACTTGAAGAGACGTTCCCAGATAGTCTTTGGATCTGCCGTCTCCAGGTCAACAGCCTCCCCGGCAAATTCAGAGAGCTTTGCGCGGAAGTCAGGCACGCTTTGAGCGACCTGGTAGGCGATTGACCGAAGAAGAAGGCTCAAGGTTCGTTTCTTCCGCTCTCCATACCGAATGAAGAAGTATTGGCAGTTTCTGCCTTGTTCGACAAGTCGGTTGATGACGAAGGAGGACAGAACAGACTTGCCTGTCCCCGCGCCGCCGCTGACCCAGAGTAAGTATGGCAGGGACCCGTTGGGGCTCGCCCATTGCTGATAGGCGATTTCGTCAAGAAACCAGGCATTGGTACCCGGTGTCCATTGATCTTTGAAGAAAATATAATCCACGTCGGGCAATTCTGGGATGGCCAGTGTCATTTTCAAGTCGAGCGATTCCCTCCGGTCTGAAGCGAGTGATTGGTTCGTTTGATTTGCCAATATGATTCTACCGAGTATGGACTTGAGGACGTTTCTCACGGTAATATAATTCGGATCGAGGGGGCTTTCGTATTTGCAAACATCGTGGTGGTCCGCATCCAGAGCCTTTGAGGTTTCCCCTGGATAGCCAAGTACCGATGACTCTTTCTCTAGTATCATCTTCGCGGGTGAGCAAGTGTTCATGGGTTTTATTAGCAGTATCGCACTCACCACTCGCGCACCCTTGAGCCCAATCGAAGTGGGCTGGGTTTCATAGAAAGAGACGATGTCGAGTTTAGGAGCGACATGTCGGAACTGCTCGTTTAGCTTCTGTAGAGTGAAGGAGTCTTTGGAGAGCTCGGATATGTAACCTTTCGGAGTACTAATACGAGTTGACTGCAACAATCTGTTAAGGATGTCTGCCAAATTGGTACCCCGATGAGGAGTGGCAAGGAATAAGATAGCGGAGATAGCCTTCACTATCTTTTTATATCCTGGGTCATTCCGACCCTGCATATAGGCCTACGCTCGGTTAGAACGACATATACCACTCGGATCAGTTATTCTTGCTCGCCTCCTTGATGATGAGCCCTCCCATGCTGTGCACGACAAACAAAAGCGGGACCTGCATCGTGTCAACTTGTTCTCTCCTGGGTACCCTCCTATAGATTCACTTACGGAGCCCATCTCTAGATCCTCGTTTTTCTCATCCTTAGCAAATCTAAGATCAAAAAGCAACTCTTTGGCGAAGTCCAGGACTATCGTGCTCGCATTTCCAGACTTCAGGAAGTTTGCGTTATATCCAAAACTGAGGATTCTGGCCCGGCAGATGTCCGACTCCAAAGGGAGGAAAGTAAGCGGCCAAAATAGGTCAGGGTTTCTGTATTTTGACCAGGTCCATCTGCTACTTCCACCAAGGCCGTGGATAAAGATGATGTCCGCCTTCCGATCAGCTCCAGGAGAATACACCACGTTGAGGCCCATCGGGCCAGGTCCATGGTCATCCCTTCTTGCAGCAAGCACATTAGGTTGGTTGGTGGTGTGAGAGGGGGTTATGCTCGCTCCATCATAGACACTTTGCTCCTGGCTTGGGACGTTTGATGGCGATGGACTGATACTGGCGTGTCTTTGTGAACTTTCTCTCTGGCTGTCTTTCTTCCGGAAGCTAAACTTCTTTGGAAGCTGTTGAATGTTAGTGTCTGAAGTAGTATGAGCCGCGTGAAATCAGAAGGAATCTCACCATAGTTTCAATAGATGCAGCCTAGTGACTACCTAGGTACTGCGGTCGGCACGTGTAGGTGAACGAGTGGAAACAGTTACATGTGCGTGGCAGAATATCGTGATCCACAGTCGATTAGTAGGTTGAATACGGTATGGGCTGGCGGAAAACTCATTTGAGAGCCGATGGCCAGGGAGACAAAACCAACTCTCAGGTTCTGTGGAAAGCAATCCAGCAGAGCCGCCGTATGTGCTGTGGAGGTGGCTGGCGGTTCGCCAACACGGAAAGGAGGGTATCATGACTGCGGTGTCTCGATTGATTCGTGTTGAGCCTGGAGATGGCTTCTTGGGTGCATGTAGGAGAGGGGAATGCGAAGTTCCGTCCACAAATCATTTTCCAGTGTTTTATCAATCTCCTACTCCGTACACCGTGCCACCAATTGCCAAACGCCTGGAGCCCGAGGGTCGCCGAAGTCAGATGTAGTGAGATGGATGCCAAGTATCCCCTAGGCGCCCATACCGTACGGAGTAGGTAGAGGCATCCAAAAGGCTTACCTAATGCAGTAGGTACACACTGACTCGCGACAATGGAATCGAGCACCGATTGTGACCACAAAAAACTCCGCTCAGTGCTCTGCTTTGAGTGCGCTTCACGTCCGTTATAATCGGAAACCTGGCGATGGAGTTGACTTTGTAACAATCTCATTATTCCTTCCACCCTGGGCAATTTGATCCTAGTCTGATTTGCACTCATCAGCCAATCAGCAAGTCACACTGTCCATTCCAATCATATCACATGCAGTTGCGTTACTTAACCGATCTTTGGGGGCGCAGTGCACATGGCTGGCTGCCTATATTTGAGGCTTCGTCATCGGAGCGCTCAGGTTGAGGCTCAAACCAATGCAGCATTTCTATTTTGACCAAAGCATAGAGACAAGATTCTCTGTGGAAGCACTGTCTAAAACCAGAATATACTATCATATGGCTACTACCATGTCCGGCGACTGGGTTCCAGGTATTGCAGGGAACTTTCCCCTCCACCAAGCTGTTGTTGAAGGTAAGCCTCCAAGCCAAAGAACATTGCCCCGGAACAATTAATGTAACTTTATACAGCGATGCCCAAGGGAGCCATAGTACTGTCTGCTGAGACATATGGTACGTCTTCTTGGTCGCAAACCGCAAAGGTCTTGGCCACCCTGCCGGACGGAAGCCCGAAAACATACTTCCTCAAGGTCAGGTTACGTTCGCATGATTCATCCCGTGCCCTTGATGCCTGATATTAACACTTCATGCCACAGTGCTCGTCAGGGCCATCAGCGCGAACTATGACAGAGGGAGAATACCACTCGGCTCTCGCCATTCGCGAGGTGGTCTCTGATTTTGTCCCTAAACCCGCTGCATGGGGAGAATACCATGATGGTCAAACGTCAGTATACTTCTACCTCGCGGACTTCCATGATATGGATCTGCGAGCACCACCAGATCCAAAGAGGTTTACTGCCAAGGTCGCCGAGCTGCATTCAAAGAGCAAATCTCCCACTGGCATGTTTGGCTTTTACACACCCACGGTACTGGGGATATTCGAACGGACGGTGAAATGGGAGACAAGCTGGGCCCAATGCTTCACGAACCAACTACAAGATGTTATCAGATACGACAACGAGACAAACGGATACTGGCCAGAATTTGACGCTGCATGCAAGCAGCTCATCGAAGCCGTGATCCCGAGACTCCTGGGAGCCCTGCAATCCGAGGGGCGCTCCATTGAACCAGTTCTGATCCACGGTAGCTTATGGGAGCAAAACATGGGGGTCGACATGGAAACAGGCGACACGGTAGTATTCGACGCGGGGTGCACCTACGCCCACAACGAGATGGAGTTTGGGACCTGGCGCGGCTCCTGGGCGTATCATTTCAAGAAGCCCGTGTACATGCGCTTCTACCACAACCACATCAAGCCGTCGGCGCCGAAACATGAGTGGGATGATCGGAACAGGCTATACAGCTTGCATCCGAATCTGAATGATTCAGCTGGCCACCCGGGGAGTATATCAAGGTCAATGTGAGTGTCACCGTCTGCAGCTCCCTTCGGCTTCTAGGGAGACCGACGAGAGTGACATACTGACGCATTTTCATGTGGTTTAGTGCTTATAATGACATGTTGTTCCTATGTGAGAAGTATGCGCCCCTAGAGAGTCTTGAGAAATACAACCCCGAGAACGATATTAGGGCTACGGGGGCGTATTCACAGGACACGACCCACACCTCGAGGAACCACATCAGAGCGCTGGGGCTTAAATAGAGTTAGGCGGAGACCATTAGAGGTGATCTTTTGCAATGAACAAGTGTAGCGAATGCGATGGCTTTGACTGTAATCCACCGATGGATGAGTACACTCGGATAGGTGACCCGAACACTGCAAAGGACTGCAAAGTCCTTGCCCTAACACTATGATCAGGTGTGATGCCTGAGGCCAACATTAACTACTGCTATTAGAAAGATATACCAAACTCTCCATCTTGAGTTTATCATTAGGGGAGTACCTCCCGTCTACTCGCAGTTTTGTATTTATGATGGCCGAGTATGGCCTGGGCGGTCGCAATCTTGCTACAGCCATTCTTCGGAAGCTAGAACAAAAGTGTATGATAACAAGGTGTGCTGCATCCTCCCCGACAACCTATCAAAGTAACTAGATACTTCGCCCTCCCTAGGCTGCCCTGCCTAAGGTTTCAAACCCAAAGGGTATTGCAGGTAATCTGTGCACACCTGAAGCCACATTCTCATTCACCTGCCCCACAGTCTTCATCTCCATTGTGTCATAGTTAGTGTGCTTGCTGTTCGCACGGACATTGTCAATGTGCGCATCAAGCTTTGAATCACCAGGCTTAGTATACCAGGGCTTCGGACCTCCAGGCGCAAACATCTCTTCGATATCCTCCAGCGTCTTACCGCAGGTCTCCGGGTAGGTAAGATAGAAATGGATCGCGGCAAGGACGCACACGATCCCGGAAATGACAAAATAAATTTTGGAACACGGCATTTGAACCTATGTCTTGCCGGATTCAACTAAAAAAACGCCGTTTTGAAGCCATTCAAACTCCCAGAGTGCATATTTTAACAATGTTAGCAGCAAAATTCCAGAACACTCAATGACATACTAGGTAACTAGTAATCACGCGTTTTTTAGGTCCGACCCAGCCCCGATGGCCACCGAAGCCCCCGAACTCCCTCCCTTGCTTAATCGGGGCCTTGAAGCCTCCAAGCGGGCCAAAATTTGTCAATATCTCATGCTTGGGTGGAAACATAAAGCTATTGCAGATGAGGTAGATGTACACGTATCATCAGTGGAGCGAATTCGACACAACTTGCTTGTCCATGGCAGCGTTCGGAAGCCTCGATACAGCGCTCTTGGGAGAGTTCGTAAGCTCACTAAAGCCGATGAAGATGCCCTGCTGGAGTATCTCTTGGTGGCGGGATGGAAGGAACATCATGAGCTGGTCTCGTGCCTATACAACGAGCGAGGGGTTGTTGTTTCGAGGCCCACAGTAGGTATGGAGAACTCTCAAGCGGCGCAACTGGACCAAGGAGACGTTAGAGAGGATATCAACAAAGCGGAATAATGAGCACGTAAAGGAGTCAAGCTAGATTCCACTTAGTCACTTCTCCCTCTCATCCTAATTGAAGCGCGTATTCACGTGACCAGATCGCGTCCGCCCCGATGCCGCGATTTTGCGGAGAGGCAGAAAAATCGCCTTGGAGAGTCCGAGCTTGATGGCGCCCTTCTGCAAACGCCTTGGTGGTGGAAACAGGTAGCAGTTTTGGAGTCACCTCACTTTGATATTAATCTCTCAATCGCCCACCATGGACGACACTGTTCCTGACACCCCGGTCAGTGACAAAAAAATCGTTCACAGTACTCCTCCTGGCAGCGCTATGGTCGAGGACGACGGGGAGTATGAAACGATCGCCACCCTGCCTGTGAACCCTCCTCCGAACACATTGCTTGCAACACAACCAATGTCTCCTACCCAGCGCCTCACTCAGCCTACGCAAATTGTCGACGGTCCTTATACAGCCAAAGGCAATTCGGTCGTACAAGTGGCCGCCTCTTCTCCTCTGAGACCCGCCTCATCTCCTTCTCGCCCTTCCCCAGCCGGTCCTGGACGCCTTTCCAGTCTGATGGCGCCCAGCGGTACGCGATTCTGCCCTCCCGCAAAGCGTGCGCCCGTGATTGACCTAGACGACGATGGTCCCACCTACCGAGGAGGCTCTTCCGACGACGATATTGAGATGACCACAGACATCAAACCAGCCACATTTACGACGAAATCTTCGAGAAGTCCGGAAAAGCCTGCAGCTATGGATCGGTTCAAGGAAATTACCTCCTCCGCTGTCTACGACCCTTCGAATGCTAAGCGGACCGCCGCGCAGATGGATCCTGCCCCGAAGGGAGTCGCTGTCAAAAGGGCCCGCCAAGATGGACCCTCACGCGCTCAGCCGGTAGACACGCAGCTGTCATTGCAGGATGTTGACGATTACCAAATGCGGATGAAAGTGGAGAGGATGCTAAAAGTTCTACCGCGGAAGTCGGTTTATGATTGCGTACAAGCCCTCCTAGCAAAGAAAGGACGATATGAGGATGCACTAGATTATCTGGGCAGTGTCGAGGATCAAGATGTACACAATATCTCCTCTGAGGACGAACTCAATGCGATCAAAAAGACGTCGCCGATAGCCCCTGCGAAACAGAATATCAAAGCCCGGGGAAGGATTCAGGACAAATGGACAGCCCCAAACCTGCCGAAGGGAACATCACAGAAACAGGAGGATGAATCAAAGCCGCGAAAACGGTTGATTCGAGGACCAAAATCACGAACGTCTCCAGCACCGTCAAGTCCTACTCGGAACGAAACACCTCCAAAGAAGAGCTTCGGTCGACTCGTCCAAGGGCGCAGGCGCCCGTCACCTGCGCGATCTGAGTCTCCCGAGGCGCCTCTAGTCATATCTGATGATTCCGACTCTGCCTTTGATGCACAGGACGGCACCGACCTAGAGGACAAAGTCCTCAACTTTTTCAACAAGTGCAACGCGCCGGGTCTTGCAGACCTAGCCGCAATAACCGAGGAACTCGCTGCGCACATAATCACCAAGCGTCCGTTCTCCTCCCTTGATGCGGTTCGCGTGGTTCCTGCACCAGAAACCGAGCAAACAACCACCAAGACTGGCCGGAAACGGAAGGCCCCGAAGCCGGTTGGTGATCGCATCGTTGATAAATGTCTTGACATGTGGGTAGGATACGAGGCGGTTGATTCACTGGTCGCTCAATGCGAGGCGTTGGGAAAACCAGTAGCGGCGGAGATGAAGAAATGGGGAGTTGACATCTTCGGAAAGCGGGAAGGAGAACTTGAGCTAGTTTCAATGGAGTCTTCTGGATCTCACGATTCAGGTATAGGGACACCCGCTAGTCAACCATCTGACGAAGACAGTGATGGCCCTGGATCCAGGTCCAGAAAAGCTCGGTTCATCTCACAGCCCGGAATTATGGCTGAAGATCTCAAAATGAAGAACTACCAGATTGTCGGTATCAACTGGCTATCATTACTTTTCGAGAAAGAGCTCAGCTGCATCCTGGCCGATGACATGGGTCTCGGAAAGACCTGCCAGGTGATAGCCTTTTTGGCCCATTTATATGAGAAGGGCATCAAGGGGCCGCATCTCGTCGTTGTGCCTTCGTCCACCATTGAGAACTGGCTTCGAGAGTTCCAGAAATTCTGTCCCACCCTCTCAGTGATGCCGTACTACGCCGACCAGACTGTGCGAGCCCAGATTCGGGAACAAATTGAGGAAAACAGGGACGACATCAATGTTGTTATTACAACGTACACAATCGCAAAGGGCAAGGTTGATGCGCACTTCCTCCGCAACATGGATTTCTGTGCTTGTGTTTATGATGAAGGTCACATGCTTAAGAGTAGCACGTCGGTTCTGTACGAGAAATTGATCAGGATCCGCGCTCGATTCAGGCTTCTTCTGACTGGAACGCCGCTGCAAAACAACCTGCAAGAACTTGCCTCCTTGTTAGGATTTATACTCCCCAAGGTATTCCAGGAGCGAAAAGACGACCTACAATACATCTTCTCAAACAAAGCAAAGACTGTTGATGAATCGCATTCTGCACTTTTGTCTGCGCAGCGAATCGAAAGGGCAAAGTCTATGCTGAAACCGTTTGTCCTTCGACGGAAAAAGCATCAAGTTATTGACCTACCTGCAAAGATCTCTCGCGTCGAGTACTGCGAGATGAATGCCGCCCAGCGAGAGATTTACGAGCATGAAAAGAACGAAGTGAAGAAGCTCTTGGAAGACAGAGCAGCCGGCAAGAAGACAGGTAGCAAGTCTGCAAATATCCTCATGAAACTCCGACAGGCAGCCATACACCCTCTCCTCCATCGGCGCCATTATAACGACAAAATCCTCCTGAAGATGTCCAAGGCCTGCATCCAGGAGGACAAATGGGCCGAATCCGACCCGAACCTCATCTACGAGGATCTACAGCCATACAACGACTTCGAATGCCACCAGCTCTGCATAGATAACCCCAAATCTCTCGGCAAATTCGCCCTCAAGAACAACGAGTGGATGGACTCCGGCAAGGTCGACAAGCTCTGCGAGCTCCTCCGCCGATTCAAAGAAAATGGCGACCGCGCTCTCGTCTTCTCCCAGTTCCGCCTGGCAATGGACATTCTCGAAGACGTTTTGGAGAATGAACATCTGAAGTTCGTTCGCCTCGACGGAACAACCAGCGTCGAGGACCGCCAGTCCATCATGGACACCTTCCACGAGCAAACAGATATCCCGGTCTTCCTGCTTTCGACGAAAGCCGGCGGCGCCGGAATCAACCTTGCCTGCGCCAACAAAGTCATCATCTTCGATTCCAGCTTCAACCCGCAGGAAGACGTGCAGGCCGAGAATCGTGCGCATCGTGTTGGCCAGACCCGTGATGTCGAGGTTATCCGTCTCGTGACCAAGGATACCATCGAAGAGCAGATTTATGCCCTTGGGCAGACGAAACTGGCCCTTGACCAGGCTGTTGCGGGAGAGGATGGAGCCGACTCGAAGAAATCCGAGGAGGCCGGCATCAAGGCCGTTGAGGAGATGTTCACTGCGGAGATCTCGCAGAAGGAGTCTTAGGCTCACTGGGGTCATCTTCCCCTTGCAATCCATTAGCGGCCGACTTACACTTCGTTTGTTGGTAATGCTGCCGTCAAATCCGATTGGTTAATAGGGGTGCAAGAGTTTATTCTATTGGATGGGATGCATATAGGTGCTGAACATTGGTCTTATTACTGGATCTAATTAAGGGTGCGGATTATTACTTAGAGGCGTTTGGGTTTATATTTTCTTGCATCTCGCATTGGGCTTTTTCATAGATACCGCGAATATAGGTTCGTGGGCATTGAGACTCATGTCATACATAGCATTGTCCTAATATTACATGTTAAACCGAGCGAGCCATCATAACGAATTCCAGGGTATAAACACCTTCTCATAACCTGCACTCAGTCCTACTGCTCTTTCTTCTCTCCCTCAGCCCCAGTCTTAACCCTACGATCCAAAATCTCATCAATGATACCCAGCTCCAGCGCCTCCCGCGCGCCCATAAAGTAGTCCCGCTCCATCAGCTTCTCAATCTCGTCTAGCGACATCTCCTTCTTGCTCGTCAGGTGCCGCTTGTAGATCTGGTTCAACTGATGCCGCACGCGCAGGATCTCCTTTGCGTGGATCGCAATGTCGGTCGCTTGGCCGAAGTATCCGCCGGATGGCTGGTGGATCATGATCGATGAGTGCGGGAGGCAGTAGCGCTGGCCGGCTTGGCCGCCGCAGAGAAGTAGAGAGCCCATTGAGGCCGCCTGCCCGACGCATATTGTTGAGACGGGGGAGGCGATGTAGGTCATTGTGTCGTAGATTGCGAGGCCTGTATGTCAATTTACCATCAGTTTCTCGGTCTGCCTTAACAAGTATAGGATTAGGGTGAGGGAACGAACCGGCTGTTACGGATCCTCCGGGGGAATTGATATAGAGGTGGATTGGTTTCTGCGGGTTATCGGCTTCGAGGAAGAGGAGTTGGGCGACGATGGAGGCGGACATTGTTTCGTCGACTTCACCGTTTAGGCAGATGATTCGTTCCTGCGCATGTTAGAATAAATTCAAAAGATATTCGGCAGTTGGGCGCGGTGTACCTTGAGGAGTTTGGAGAAGATGTCGTCTGCGGTTCATGTTAGGTTGTTCGCGCATCCGCTTGGGCAATTCACGTACAAGTGTGCCAGCCACCACCCTATAGCTTGTTAAATCCCATTTATTCAGTCGCGGCGATAGAAGGGAAACTTACCACTGTCTCTGTTACAAAGGGCGTCGGGGTCCAGCCCCGCGGAGGTTGCGCCGATGACAGGGCCGGGATGGAGCTAGAGAAGCTCCTCATGGAAGGGCGCGAGGCGAGGCGACAAAGTCGCTGTAGAGAGCGGGTCGCGTTCATCGTTATATGAAGAGTTGTGAGAAAGAAGGGTGGAGGAGGTGTAGGGAGAAGAGGTAAGTGGACAGGTGAAGCTCCGCGGCGTTGGAGTCGAGAGTTGGAGTTGGTCTGCGGAGCGGAGACTGAAAATCGAAGCTTTCCGCCCCGGAACTTCACCCTTCAGCCTCCTCACTTGGTGGCAGTCAACCATGGAGCCCCTCCACAGCCGTATCCCATACGCTCAATGGCGTCTGCAAGCCTTTCGCCTATTGTCTGTGTCGTCCGCCTCGTCCAGGTCGACTTTTCTGTGTCGTCGCGCGCATTCAAGCAGCAAGAACGAGAATGCCCAAGCAGACCAGGGCACACCAACCATCGAAAAGAACAGCATCAAACCGGACATTACTAGCAACCAAAGCGATGCAGCCGGCTCTAAATCTACGATACCTCCGTCCCAACTCCTCCCCCAGTCACCCCTTATAACAAACCCCAACCCCGGCCAGGCCATCCGACACCGCAAGAAACGCAGGCCAACATCCGAGGACATATCCGAGCTCTCAAAGAACCCGTGGGCAGTGGCCCTCTCGTCGCCAATTCGCATGTGTAATGTGACAGGAGTTCGATTGCCCAAGGCGCTTCTGTCGGATTGGGGCTTGGTAGAACAACCGGCGCCAGAGCCAGAGTCCAAGCCCACCACCGCAGCAGACTCCGCCTCCAACCCTGAGCAAACCCCACAACCTGACAGGACTCCTCGCTCGGAGGTTGTAAAGGGCCAGGGCAATGGCACGCCTGACAAGAACAAACTATGGCTACTCCCAGTCAGTCTTCTGCAAGACAGTGTGGTACGGAACGAAAAGGACAAGGACCGCCCGTTCCTCAAATTCCGCATGCTCGAGCGCAAACATCACCTCGACACAATCACGCAGGCAGCCAAACGCTCACGCAGTCAAAACAGCGTCCTCGCGAATTTGCTTCCTCACCGCTTGAAGTCCCCGCTTGGACCTTTGACCTCTGCGCTTCAGAAACTCCTCGTATGGCGGTCGGATATGCCTGATTTCGTGCTAGCTGCGAAGCGTCGGGAGGCGGCAAAGTATCTGAAGCGCGTTTCCGATCGGCTGAGGCGGAATAACGCGCCTGGAACGATATGGGCGTCTTTCGATATTCAGAAACCGTACTCTGAGGAAACGCTTTTGGAGGGGGTTGGGACAGCGGGTCTAGCAGGGCAGGAAACATACGGTCAGCTGAAATCCGGTGCCTTCCTGGTTCTTGGGGATGGCTCCGATGGTAATGCCGGTGCTGTTAATGAGGCGCCTGCTTTCCCGGAACTTGTCGCGCTTCCGGGGGGTAATGGAAAGGTCCCTGTTTTTGACTTGACGCGACTCCTTTCGCAGGTTGAGCTCGAGGAGCTCCGGGCTTACCATGAGCATTTCCAGAAGTCCGGCGCGTTTCTCAAGCCGTCCGAGAAATCTAGCATCGATGTGCTTCTGGCATTGTGGAATCTCCAATCGTACGTCAGGAAAGCAGCTTGAGGCCTTGACCGCTTGCGCCGTTCTTCTATGAGACTTGTACTCTATTCTACCTCTACCAGTACTTATATACCCCGGGGCATGATCACTCCGCAGCCTCCAACAAATCCGAAAGCTTATCCAGATAGACACCTGGCCTCACAGGGCCCTCCATAAAATCCTCCTTACTACTAACGCCCGTAAGAACCCCCAAAGTGCCTCCCAAATTCCCCTCAACACCGAATCGGATATCCGTATTCGCCCGATCACCCACCATACAAGCGCGCGCCCGATCGAACTGGAACTTCCCCTCAATCGCATCCATCATCGCCTGGTTCGGCTTCCCCAGCGCAACAGGGTCCCGTCCCACCATCAGAATCAGTGGCGCACTCACGGTTCCCGCACCAGGGAACAGCGTCCCCGAGTTCGGCAGCGTCGAGTCGATATTCGTCGCTAGGAATACCGCTCCGCGCCGGATATAGTGGTACGCCAGCGCGAGCTTCAAGTAGTTTAGGTGGAAATCGAGACCGACGAGCACGACCCCGACTTCCGGATCCAGTAGTGATTCGTCACCGGCTGCGATGAGCTTGTAGTCTTCCGGGGTGATATCACGACGGTAGAAGGGGTCTGTGCCGCCGATGAAGGGGACGTTCTCGGAGCGGAGTTCTTGCTCGATGCCTGTTTCGCCGAGGACGAAGACTTTGCGCTTGTTTGGCGGGAGGGTCAGGATGCGGGAGATGTAGATTGAGGCGCTGTATGAGGAGGAGAAGATTTCTTCCTTTAGAGGTGCGGGATTCTTGTTAGTGATGCGGTCGTGGGGGTTGGCCGAAGTCTGCCCTAGGTAGTTATGGTGTGTACTCACGGTGTTCGCTGGGATCCCCAACGCCTCTAGCTTCTTTTTGTAGTCCGCGCGTGATTTTGTGCTGTTGTTCGTGACAAATACGACTTGCTTGCCTGTGGGATCAAAAAGCGCCAGTTAGTTAAGACGCCCGCCTGGCTTCGAAGCCCAAGGATATCGAAGCCTCAGGGATATCGAAGCCTCAAGGAAGTATATTGATGGATGTAACCAACATACCGCGCGATCGCAGCAACTCCAGCGTCTCGACCGTGCCCGGGAACAGGTGATCGCCGGACCATAAGACACCTAATGATTATCCACCGTGTCAGCGTCCTCTTGTCGTGCTATGTATTCCGGCGGAGGATGCGGAATGAATAATAATAGGCGAGCCAGGGCAGCGAACCGTCGCAATCGAATAGAAATACCTAGCCAGTCACGTCATATATCAACAACAGTTCCCACATATTTCAGGAGCCAGCCTTACATCGAACTTGTCTAGGAATTCCTTCATGCCGGCCGGATCGCCGGTCAGATAGCGGGGGACGGACATCGCCATAGTGGGGTAGGAGGACGCAGAGGATGTGCGTGGTGCGGCAGGGCAAGTAATGGGCGTGGAATTGGACAGTTAGCTGCCCTGTGGGTAAATTCAATGCTGAATCTGATGTGGGAGACTAGATAGAGGGCAAAACGGGATATACGGAGTACACTGGCGGCCCCGGAGGGTCGGCCGTCATCCCGCCCTCGGAGAGCGGCGGGGATCGAGGTTCGGAGGTACAGCGAGAACAGTTTCTCTACCGAGTACCTTAGGCTCTGCCCTGCATTTTGCCATGGGGTATCAAACGCCTGTACATACAGCTACCATATATTGTATCTTATTTCCAGGCCCGAGAGTGTATATTCCTCCAGTCTACATCATTGCCCTACAATCTCAGACATGTAGGACGCAACAAAAAGCCCCGAGCATCAAGTGGCAAAAATAAATCAGACGTCAGCAGCAGGGTTCGAACCTACGCTCCCGAAAGAACTAGATGGGATGAATATTTGACCCATATCATTATGGGTTATTAATTCAAGTCTAGCGCCTTAACCACTCGGCCATGCTGACAATTTGCTAGAAATGTTGCCACTTCTTTATACTCATATTCAAAATTAAAACCCCAATGCTCTACTCTTTACAGATTCGGCCAGCAATAATTCACCCTCTGCAAAGTCTTTGGATAATTTATCTACGGGCGATCGTAATTAGTGTCATAAGATGCTGTCCGGATAGTCAAACCCCAGTCGACTTTCGGTTCAGTTGTGCTTAGCAAAAGTGTAGTGCTGAGTTAGGGTTAGGGTTAGGCACAGTACAGGGAGGGGTGGTTGACCGAGGACCATATTCAGACAATATTGCTTCAACAGCGAATCCAATCGATCAATGACTATGTCCTCACGGTGCTACATAAAGCTGTCCAACCTTAAGAAGCGCTCTCACCTCTCCACCAACCGAAAAGACAAAACCAGCCCCTTCCTATGCGAGACGACATGATCGTACACCTGGAACTCAGCAGGATTCTTCCTTCCATAACTACCCAGCGCATGGTCCGTCCCTATATCCCCTTTGCCAGCAGGTCTGAAACCGTATGACCGCATGACACTCGCAACGGCAAGCTCTATTTCCAACCATGGAAGACGCTAACCCGCACATGCCCGCGAACCAAACGAGAAGGGCATGTATGCTTCTTGAAGTTCTCCACCACTCCTACAATCCAAGGATGACCATCTCTCCGGCAGAAACACCGCCGGTCGGTTATAATGTGTCTCGAGGCAATGGTTACTATAGATGTTCACACCCACGCAGCAGCCGTCAGGATATAGCGCCCGTCAATCACGGCGCCGCCGTCTGCGACGACCATGCGGTAAAGGCAACCGGCTACAGCTGAAGAGATGCGGAGGGCCTCCTTGATGCATGCCCGGAGGTATGTGCAGGATTCCAAGTCTGGGCCTGATTTGATATCGTCCAGGGAAGTAAATGTGCTTCGTATCTCGGAGGCTAGTTTCTTGTAGGCGGCTGGTTTTGGGAGAGGTAAAAGAGGATAGCAGATATAGCGGTGGAGCCTGTATCGGACCCTAAGTACAGCTTCCATGTTAGCAGCCCTCACATGGTAATGAGAGTATATTTGGTATGTTGGTATTACCGGCAACGACTGTAAGTGCCAACTCGGACTTGATCTGGCCCTCTGTCAAGGCGTGGTTAGTTTTCCTTGCGGCGGTCAGCCTGTCCAGCATGGTAATTGTGGACTTGAGCGTGCCGCGTGAGGGGTTGGCTGTAGTGGCTTCTGCAAACAGTCTCTTGACATATTGCCAATATCGCCTCGAGCCATCGATCTCCGCCTTGAAAAGTAATCTGTCCAGAGGTCCGATTAAAGCGATGTACAGTGCGTGTATGAGGAACGAGACGTGCCTCAACATGCCCTCTATATCGTGCAGTATACGCCGATCACTCTTCTTCTCACAAGTGAGCAGGTTGCAGCTGATCCCAAAGACCAGGTCTGCAATCACATCGAGGGTGAAATAGTTGAACCAGTCTGATACAACAATTGATGGGCCCCGCCCTCCTCGCTCTACTGTTGCTGTTCCCTGGGGGGAAAGGCAAAGGGCATCGAGGAGCCCGCGGAGATGACGCTGTAGCCTCGGCTCAAACTGCCTGTTTGCCACGCTGGTCAAGCCAGGAGTAATAAGGCGACTTCAATGTGCATGCTCCTTATACACGGTCATAGCGAGGACGGACTTTGCTCCGATCTGCAGAGTCTCATACTGCTCGTCTTTGATAATGCCTTTGTGGCGGAGGTAAATGTCTGCCAGCCGCTAACAGCGAACTTATTTCCATGATAGATGCACGTAAAATATGGAGCCGAACCTTTGACAGCGCCAGCTGTTCGAAAATGACCACGTTCGGTGCATATCGGACGATTGGACCTGAATTGTTATACTGATGGTGGTCTTCAGATTGACAGGTGAAATAAGCCCTATCTTGCATGGCAATAATCATTATCCAGATGGCCATCGTCTCTATAGACATAGTAGTAGGCGCATCGAAGCTCAGTAAACCTCGACAGGAATGGACCGGGGTATTTGGCCAGAGGGTGGAAGAAGGCCTGGTAGACTACGTATGTGAGGATGATGACAGATTGAAGAATCAGGAGTGCAGGGGTGAAATGGGACATGGCCATGGTGACCCAGGAAGCCATAGAGGGGAGCTCATGCTGGTGCAGGTGGGTTGCGAATGATTGGTCTGAGCCAGTGGCAATAGGGAGCATACATAAACGGCCGGTTTACCATTCAGGTTCTATTCCTTCGGATCGGAATTGGATCGAATCGAGGCTGCATGCATGAACCCTGCATCAATGAGCAACTCTAATATCTAGATGCAATCAGCATTGAACGCCTCTAAAATGGATTGTTCAAGACTGCATGCATTGGCACAAGGTTGGTACAGCTGGAGGCGGGTCTCTGCGGCCAAGAGGTAGTAAACCAGAGAGAAGAGGAAGGAGCTCCTCCAATCGCTACAAACCATGGCCCTCCAGTCATCCACACTCACCAATGACGCTTCTCGCTATCACGAGACCCAGGCACGGTTCATGCCACGATCATGCTCAACAGACGGAACGAATGGCAACGGAGACTGCAAATCTGTATATAGAGGGTTGCACAAAAGGCAGCACAGAAAAAGAGGAACCGTTGTGGAAGTAGGGACCACTCTTTTGCTAGAGTCCAGACGATGAAGCTCGTTGACAGCTGTAGACGGAGAGTGTCAATACTCCCAGGATCCCGCAATCTACCATTAGATCGGAGGTTTATATAGTGGACATCCGGCAAGGTAAGACGCCGTCACATCCCATGCTACCTCAGACGATCTAATCATGCTAAATTGGGTCCCGGAGTACAGATATGTACATGCGTGAGCTCTAAAGACTATCACCCAACGAGCAGTGGGTCAATCTAGAATAGCGGAGAGCTTGGAAGTGCAGGGTGCAGGGTCATGGGACCGGGTATATGCAAAGGAAAGCAAGACACAACCCGTTGATTAATCTGTCACTGAGTTGCTCGAGTGTTTTCAGTGCATGTCAGATCGGGTGTAGTCCTGGCCCCAACCTCGCCAATCATGATAGGTGTAAGGTACGTAGTGAGATGGATGATGTTACAGTCTAGTTGGGTCCGAAGTGTCAGCTCATGCAATCATAAATTTATGTTGGTCCTGCTTCTAGATCGACATAGCAGGCTCAATTCGTGGTAGTGTTTCCAGCAGACTATGTTGTCTTCAGACTTTCGGCACTGCCGTAGTCCGTACAGACCAATTCCATGCCTTCATAGGTGAGCGGTTGCGGAACTCAGGAGAAAATGCCGAACGTGGAATTCCTTATAGACTTCCGCAACGACCTGCTTATGACCCACCAAGGATACCGGAGAGCTTCAGAGCAACATCCAGAATCGACAGATGCTCATCAGCACCATCCACCAGCCGCTTGTCGATTTCAGAGAAAACAAGTACGATCTTGTTCTTCTGGATATCGGGTATAGTGTCATTGTAGACCATTCGCCGATACAGCTGTAATAGTTAGCTAGGGGCTTTATAAGAGTGCTTCGAGAAAGAATACCTGTAGAAGGACTTGTGTAGCACTCCAGCCATCAGCCACAATATCCGTAACCACCTTCGAAACAGCTTCATAGGGAGAGCCAATCTTCTTCGGTTGCAATGACTGAATCAACCCATCCAAAACACTCTCTGGAACAACACCCGCAATCTCCTCGATACTCCTCACGGTAATCACATCGGACCCCTGGTCCTTCATCTCCTCATCCTCAGCCCCGTCATTTGCTCCCTTGGCCGCTCCTACCAGCCTAGCCGCACTTTGCATATACGTAATAGCACGTCGCAAATCACCATCACTGCACGATATCAATTTGTCCACAACCCCATCCTCAAGCGACAGGTTCTCCGTCTGCGCAATCTGCGCCAGCCTATCACCAGCAGCCGAGTTATCCAGCGGCTTGAAGCGGAACTTGCTGCATCGACTGGCGAGCGGCTCAATAATACGTGTGACATAGTTGCAGACCAGACAGAAGCGCGTTATCCGACTGTACTGTTCCATTGTGCGACGGAGAGCAGACTGCGCATCCTGGGTCATGCTGTCTGCTTCATCGAGGATGATGATCTTGAACGGAGGGCACGGGTATTTTTCGAAGTATTCTGCATCTAGTCCGGTAGGGTGGCTGAGTTGGACACGGGCAAAGCCTTTTACTTTTTCACGCACGATTCCAATTCCACGTTCGTCTGAGGCGTTTAGTTCGAGGATACGGGAGCGGTAGAGGGCAGGGCCGAAGAGTGATTTGGCGAGGGCGAGGATTGTAGATGTCTTTCCGGTTCCTGGAGGGCCGTAGAAGAGCATGTGAGGGAGCTGAACTTTGATTAGTGTTGTCCGTCTCTGAGGAATTGGCGGCGTACGTTGGAAGCTTGCAGTGTCCGCTGGAGCACCTTTGTTGTGTGATCCTGCGCCGCGACATCGTCTAATGTTTTAGGACGGCTGAATCTGTTAGCTCGTCCTGCATCCCTAATGTCAGACATGAGGGCATACTATTTCTCAACCCATGGTTGCTGTCGCGATTGCTCTTCTTTTCCTTCTGTGGGCTTCTGCTTTGAACTGCTGGATGCGGCTGCGGCGCGAGCCTTATTGCTGAAGAAATTAGCTGCCATGCTGTATTTCTGCTAGGGCTGCCTGATATTGAGCGAGAGTGTATTGTTGGGATTGGACGAGGCGGAGATTCATGAAGCTCGAAAGCTCAGGTCGCCAGGGCCGAAGAACGCGTCTCCACCAAAGCACGCGTTTGCCAAGAATCAATTAAGCCGAAAAGATCTCCATGCTAGCCCTACATCAAGACCTGATACGAGTGCATCTCTTGGAAATCCATCTGAATGAGGTTTGTTAAGTAGTTAATCATAAAGAATTGTTTTACAGTTCATCCCTCCGGTTCTGCAGCACTTCCGTCGCCTCGTACATCCTCTTCTTCGTATTTCGAGGCAGCCCCTCTTGTCTCTGCAGCTCTTCTGGCGAGAAGTCATCAAGGTTTGTTCCTCCCTCCGCGTTCTCTTCTACAATCTCGCCAATCTTATCCATCACCCAATCCAGGTCCGCCGCATCCGTGCCTGGAACCTCATCGGGGACAGTATTCTCAACAACGTGGACCTTGGCTTCCGGTACATGACCCTGTACCGGCGTTTCCTGGACCAACGTCTCTGTGCCGATAGTCGCCGAAGATTGGACTGCCTTGCTCGTGACACCTACTGCCCCTGCAACGCCAAAAACAGACCGCAGAATGAGCTTGAACGGCAGCCACACAATCCACCAAAGTGGTCCGTACAATAGTCTTCGAAATACCAGCCATGCAATCGTAGCCACTAGGATGTAGAACGCTGTTTCTAGATACCACGTGTCTGACTTTTGGGAACGGAGAAGGGACCCAACAAGGTTGCGCGAGGATGAGAGCAGAGTATCAAGGCTAGTATATGACTCTGCGAGAGATGATAAGGCAGCGCCAGATTGTTCTGCGAATCGTCAGCCCAACACTCATGAAGCCGAGTGAGCGGACAACATACCTAGGGTCTCCTGGGCGAATTGGCTCCGAGAAAGCTCAGCCTGCATAAGCTGGTGCGTTCGCCGTAACGCCGCCGTGACATCCTTGGAAGCATTCTTAACGATATCCTCCTGCGTCAACTTCTCCTTCGCTGGATTTCGTTTCTCGACCCCCTCCGATCTTGAGAAGAGTAGCTCCCTCTCCTTGCGCTTAGCCAGCTCCGCATTACGCTTCGCCTGTAACTGGGCATTTCTGAAGTCGCCTCGTGTCCTAAGCAGCAGAACATTAGCACTTGTTCGGAGTATGATAACCGCAAAGGTCCACCCCACTTTTTCAGGTCCTTCGCTAACCGCCGAGCCAACGCGATAACCCGCTCCTTCTCTGTCTCCTTCTCCGAGTCCACACCTTTCCTCCTGCTGTCCGTCGTGGCCTCCAGGGCGTCCACATCGTCTTTCAATAGTTCCAGCTCATCCTCAGCGTCCTTTAATCGAGAGTGTATTTCTCCTCCGAGCTCAAGGCGAGCATCATCCCCTTGTCCTACGGCGGTAGTGAAGTTTTGTAGTCGAGAAACGAGAGGATGTATTTGAGCGAGAGCAGTGGACAGCTCTTTTAGGCGGCTTTGAAGTGCGGGAAGAGTCGACATTATTGCGGCGTCTGCGCGGATGATTATGAAGAGAAATTGTTTAAATCAATGCACGCTGCTCCTTAGCTGCTCATTATGAGAAAGCAAACTATACACCGAAAGAGAAGAGATAATCCAGAGCATGTGTCCAATTCCGCTCCGCATCGTCATCGGTTCCTGGCCCGCAGGCGGATGTTTGCACCAAATGCAAACTCGTGGATCTCCGACAACCAATTTGTCCGCGGATTTTCCCGCCAAAAAGCTGGAGTATCGCGAGACAACAAGACGAGCCGAAGGTCCATTGACGATTGTCCTGGTCAGATCTAAAACACTCGGTATTGGAACTCCACAACCTCCAAACTCATTCGGTATGCATAACCCCTTTTCACCCCCACCAAAACTAACAATTCACCCAGATCAAGCCACTGCAACAGCCGGCTCGTCCAAATAACAAACCAACACAATGACAATCCCACTCCAAACGATAACCACACTCCGCACATCCTTCAACCCCTTTGCGCGCTCCTCGCGCCCCTGCCGCCTCCTCCTCTCCATCATCCGCAACCCCTCCACAACACCCGCCAGCAGTCCGACACACGTCGACATCAAGGTTGAGCAGCTGCCACGGACATCGACGAAAGAGCCGGAAATCACGGTCGGCTTCAAGGGCGGGAAGGAAGTCAAGCTTGAGGTCGGGAAGCGCCAGATGAAGATTGGGGATGTCGTTGAGGAGATTGCCCGCATAGGGAGAGCTATTGAGCGAGAGGAGAGTCTGAAGGGTTAGTGGGAGGACTTGCTGGACGAGTGATATTACGTGGTGATGGTGTATTTTTATTGCATGTATATCTAGTTATGTTACCTATGGTTTCGGTGCAAGTGAATTGTTTACTATTCATAATGCCTCGCTGGGTAATTGGTCTTTTGCGTGGCTCTCTGGACGTTAACATATTGTATACTAGGCATAGAGAGCGGGAGAGCTCTTTACAACTTTACAGTGCTTATGTAGCACGAGTATACCTCCTCAGCAATTAAGACACCGGAGTCAAGTAACTGTAGTCTTCGTACCATGATATTGCCATGTACATAAATGCAAATACTTTAGGTGCATATAGGCCAGTATTATGTCTAGCTGATGCAAAATATCGTATTTCAACCGCTAGTGCAAAAATCTAACATTTTATAATTTCTGCTTGAGATAGATTTACACAGCAGCACCAGAGATGAAGAACCACTTGTCAATGATACCATCAATGGGAGCAGGAGAGAGGTTCTCGCCGCGGGGGATGCTGGCGAGCTTGGAGGAGTCGGCACTGTCAGAGTTGTCGAGAGTGGAGTTGGCACTGTTCACGTTAGCATTGTGTTGTGTACAGCAGGGGATCAAACTCACAGGCTGATGTCGCCACGGTTAGACTTTCCGGTAACGAGCTTCTCCCAGGCTTCGGCACACTCGTGGATGACTTCCTCGGCGTATCTGCAGACGTTAGATAATGTATTTTGCTGGATTGTACAGGCGGACTTACTTCTTGTTCTTGGCCTCACCAGAGAAAGCGAACTGGTTCTCGGGCTTTCCGTCGGGGATCTTGTAAATACGGAACCACTCGTTGGTGGCACGGAGGAGGCCAGGGAGGTGGCGCTCAACATCCTCAATGTCGTTGAGCTTAGGAGCAAGGGGGTCGTTGACGTCAATGACAATGACCTTCCAGTCGGTCTCCTCCTCATCGAGCAGAGCCATCACACCGAGAACCTTGACCTGCTTGACCTGACCGGGGTAGCCGACGAGCTCACCGATCTCGCAGACGTCGAGAGGGTCGTTGTCACCCTTGGCCTTGGTCTCGGGGTGGACAACGTTGGGGTCCTCCCAGGTCTAATTGAAGTTAGCTAATGCGATCAAGATGAGCTTTTCGACATACCTGGGGGAAGGCGCCGTAGTTCCAGAGGTAACCCTTGTGAGGGAAGCAGTTGCGGACGAAACGGAGCTTGCCCTTCTTGGTGTCCTGCTTGATGGGGTTGAGGAACTCCTCCTTGGAGATCTATACAAATTAAGTCAGTGGCTGCCATAGCGACGAGCTCCGCGTTGGCGGGAAATCGATGCGCATACCTCCTGCTTGGCGTTGGTCCAGCGGGGGATCTCAACGACCATGTTGAGAATGGTCTTCTCAGCATTGGCGTAGAGGGGGATGTCGTGGAAGGGAGAGACAGGCTGGCCATCCTTCTCGATGTACACCCTGTGCTCCAGGGTGTAGGGCTGGCCGATCTTGCGGACGGTGTAGGACATTGTGGAAGACGGCGGGGTAGCGGCGGTAGCAAAGTGTCTTGAAAGTAGAGCGGCACGGCTTGTTACGGAAGCAATCGAACGATCAATTCGAGCTGCTGAAGTGGGCGGGATGGGGGAAGAAGGAGAGGAAGGAGAGAAAGAGAGAGAAGAAGAGGGAGGGGCTTGTTTAGTGGGGGGAGCCACTGTCACTGATGTGCGACGAAGCGCGGGCGAACAGCGAGTGAGGGCCAGGATCGGAGAGGCGGTGGGCTGCAGTCGCCGGGTCAATGGAGCTGCAGTACGTATCGCGTGTACAAGGCTGCTTGTGCCCGGGCGCATCGAGAGGGAGAACCGAGCCAGCGATGCAGAGACCTTGTTGAGGAGGTCAATTGGACGGCGGAAGCTGGGCGAGGCAAATTCGGGGAACTTACCATAGGTAGAATTGGGGGCGACGCGCCGATGGAGGTTATAAGGCGTGGAAATGGTCGGCAAGTGGAAACTTGGTCGCTACCTCCGAGGTTAGAGATCGGGAGGACAGCGATGTGACCGTTCCGAGGACCTCTCTAGTCTACTGAAGCTATCTAGGAGGTACAGCCGGCCTGGGCTTTGCCCTTTCGCAGCGTCAATTCTATCGAGCTGGATCTCTGAACGTGGAACAGGCTGGCAGAATACGGAGTATGGCAGTAAAATATAAGATCTTGTCGGCGTTGTCGCCGGCTGGAAATCCCGATACACATTTACCATACGCTACTATGCGCCCAGACCATCGCCATCCGCGCCACTATTTACGAGATGTGCGTTCATGACTTGTCCTTGTGGTTTGCTTGCAAATAAACCTGTCCTTTGACGTGTCTTGCAGCAATCCCAATCAGGACGAAAATGTTTGAAATCCAGCTGAGTCGTGATGTTGCTGCTCCTCAACAAAATGCAGCACGTGTCTCAGGAACAACTCCGGTCTCGGCTTACAGATTAGGTACCGTACGACCTTATCGCACGTGACTAGAATTTTTATCCTCGCCGCCTTCGAGTCACCGTCGATGGCATCCATCATTGGAAATTCTCAGGGTCCGTTGCCTTGACCTCGCCAGATTCCGTCTTCAGGCCTATCCGACAGTATTGCTCGTACAGACCTTTTTACTGTCTGAATGCTATGCTCAGATTCGTTCGCGCCGCGATGACTTCCGCTACGAAACGAGTTCCCATCCCCGCCAACGGGGTCGACTACCGTGGCAAGGTCGTGCTTGCGCCGATGGTGCGCTCCGGCGAGCTGCCATCCCGTCTACTTGCTCTCAAATATGGCGCAGATCTATGCTGGGGCCCGGAAACTATCGATAAGGCGATGATCGGTACCACCCGCCGCGTGAACCCCCGCAATGGCTGCATTGAATTCAGCCGCATGCCCTCGAACAGCATCAACAAAGAGGATGCTAAAGAATCCGTCATATACCGCCTCGATCCGGTGCGAGAGAAGGGAAAGCTCATATTCCAGATGGGCACCGCTTCGCCAGAGCTCGCCGTTCAAGCGGGCAAGCTGGTCGCGGCGGATGTGGATGGTATTGATGTCAATTCGGGGTGTCCGAAGCCGTTCAGTACAAGCGGTGGCATGGGCGCCGCGCTCCTGCGCACGCCGGACAGACTAGTGTCTATTCTGGAGGCCCTGGTCAAGGAAGTTGGCGAACCGTATCAGATTGGGATTTCCGTCAAGATCCGTCTTCTTGAGACCCCCGAGCTCACGGAGAGCCTAGTCTCGAGGCTTGTACGGACCGGTATCACAGGCCTTACTATTCACTGCCGAACAACACCTATGCGTCCCCGTGAGCGTGCCATCCGCGAGCAGCTCCGCATGATTATCCAAACCTGCCACGACGCCGGCGTCGCTTGCGTCATGAACGGAGACGTGACCTCCCGCGATCAAGCCCTCGCCCTGATGCAAGAATATGGCGCAGACGGCGCCATGATTGCCACAGCCGCCGAGGCCAACTCATCCTGCTTTCGGACTGAAGCAGAGGGTGGCCTCGCTCCCTGGCGCGAAGTTGTCCACGCCTACGTGAAGTACTGCATCGAGTGCGAAAACCGTTTCGGCAACACCAAATACCTCATCAACATGCTCATTCCTGGCAAAAACAAGGAGTTCAGAGAAGCCAAGCAAACAAAGTGTTATGCAGACCTCTGCCATGTCTTGCAGCATGATGATCTGCTGCCTGCTGCTCGGGAAGTTGATGAGCTGCTTAACCTTGCACACAAGTCAACGATGAAGAGCAAGGCTGTTGAAAACGCCATTGCGAACAACGAGACTGCTAGAGCTGCCGGTGGTGCTTCGAGATTGAAAAACACCACCCCCGCTTCTAATGGAGTTGGGCCCATCCGCACGAACTCCATTCCCAAGCCTGTGAAGGCTGAGACCAAGTCTGCGACAGCGGAGGTCGATGCCTCCACCATTTCGGCCCCTCAGCCTCCTCAGAATGAGGTGGTTGCATAAATGACACCATTTTCCTTATGTTCTATTTGATGAGGGGCATACTTGGCGTTGAAAAACAAATATACATAGATCTTTGTGCATTGGTTTCCGGTGGCCTAGTTTTGCATGGATTCTTGGTGTTGATTCTGGCGATGTTTGTCTGTTCTTGTGGTTATAAGATTCCCATAGTTTGTCATTATGTACTCCGCATTAATTCCCTCCCAGTAGACCGTTCGTCCTATGATTTTGAAACAGATGTGGGAGACTATATTTACATCGTAATTCCTAGAATACAAAGCCCAGATGGTCATGTTGTCGCAACTCTCTCCAGCCGCCCATTTGCCCCAACCTGAAGACCAAACCGCGCCCGCAAGAAGGCAGCCGTTTGATCCGACGGCGCATAGGTAGCTGACCGTCGTACCGTAGAGGGACTAAATCGCCATTGGTCTCGGATAACATTGAAGAGTCCCATGCGTGCTATGACGGCGTCTCCGGAGGAGTATGCGTCTAAAGCATGCTGATGATTTGTATGACTACCTCCATTCTCAGACGGATCTGCTAATAGTCGGGTGCGTTCAAGCTCTTCCTCGCTCGGAGGTGGCGAGTGGGTATCTGAAGGGGTGGAATGGGAGCCTTGTTCGCTGCGCTCGTTTTCATCGTTTGTTGGCCCTCCCCGGGGCTCGGTTTCGCGGCCTAAAACTCCCCGTTCCTCGTGGTCATGGTCCTGCGCTTGGTCGGGTTCAGCCTGTGCGGATGCACTAGTGGCAGCGGCAGCAGGTGTAGCAGCGGTGGTGTTTCTAGACTCGGCCAACTTCACACGCTCAATTATAAGACCCAGCATCACGATATTGAGTATCATGACAAGTAAGTCGAGGAACAGGAGGTGGGTGAGCGGCACAGGCGCCTTTTGCCCGATAAAATCTATGAGAATTCCGCCATGTAGATAGCCTCTAGTTGCTTCTCCGGCCTCTGGTTGACTGAAGAAATTGTGAAAGATCATGCAAAAGAGATTACTTGCGAAGATGGCTCCGATAAAGGGCTGATTCCGCGTGGGGTCAAACGGGGGCGCTTTGGGGGTGAAGAAGATCAGTTGGGATACTGCGCGGATCGCAAACAGTACTATCGAGCAACTAAGAGAGTCAGCTTGCTTGGGTTTTGACACCAAAACGATAAGGCACTCACTCTAGGTAATAGAGTGCGGATAACTCGCAGTAGATGAGGATATCGAGATCACGGAGTAGGCGATCGATGAAGGCCAGTCTTGCAGCGGTTTGGAGCTTCTTCCTCATGCCGTCGTCTTGCAGCGTGTGCGATGTCTCTGTGATGCTGCCATATTGGATGCCGGACACGTCAGCGATGTATTCCGCATCTCGAAAGACATCCGGTGTTGTCATAGAGGGTCATCCGGGCATTGACGGCATCTATGACACGCGAGATAAGTTGAGGCAGGACGGTGACGGCCGAAAGCGCTGGTGACAAGTGCAGCCTCTACGGTCTTTGAGCTGCGTGATTCAGTTCGGAGTCTTGGGGTAGAGGAATGTGGAGACCAAGCTGAGGGGCGGAGGCGCAAGCCGAGATGAGGAGACTACGGCGGGCCGGAAGTTTCTCGGTCCGACAGGGCACCTGAAGTATATCACGCAGCACTAAGCCCCAGTTAGGCACTTTGAAATGACCTTGACATTTATTTAGCGGTAGCACTCAAATCAGAAGCTATATCCTAATCCACAAAGATTGATTGAGAAGTGTTGGCGTAGTGTTGGAAGAAGCTCTTAAAGAGTCGAATGCTGTGAGCCACATCATACGTTCCACCTGTCTCGCGGATACTGTGCATGCTCAGCTGAGGGTTACCTAGATCGAGAGTCCTAGCTCCTAGAGCAGCAGAGAGCATCGGTCCGATTGTGCTTCCGCAGCTGGAGTCGTTACGGACGACAAACAGCTGTAGAGGGACACCTTCGCCTTCGGTCTCCACAGCCTTGCGCGCAACTTCCTGGAGAAGAACAATGCCAGGAGAGTTGGTCGCATAGCGAGCGTTGGCATTGATCTTAATGACTGGTCCCTTGTTGATCTCCGGCCGGTGGTCGCTTTCATATTTGGCAGACCAGTTGGGGTGGACACCGTGTGCCATGTCCGCCGAGAGGAGGAAAGAGGTGGACAAAGTCTGCTCATAGGCGGTAGATGTGTCGGCGTCCCCGGCGATAGAAGGCAAGACGGAGAGCCGGCGAATGATGGCGGGGAGCATGCTAGAATCGGCACCTTGGGCGGTGGTGCTTCCGATTTCCTCATGATCGAACAAGGCGATCAGGCGAATAGTAGACTCATCGTTCAGGGCAGACTCGTCGGCTACGGAATCAATCAAACCAGCCGTAGCACAGAAGGAGCTGTTCAGGTTATCCAAGCGCGGAGAAAAGATGAATTCCTCCATCAATCCGCCGAGGCAAGACTTTTGTGTATCGAACAGGATCATCTCAAAATCAAGCACATTGGCAGGCTTCACACCCGCCTCGGCGGCAATCAGCTCTACAATATGCGGGTGGTGACGCTCTGTAATGGCTTTCAATGGAGAAAATTCTCCGTTCTCACCCTCAGTAATGGCACCACCATCAGCCTGACCGGTTCTATTTAGTTCCGCGGCAATCATGCCCGCAATTGGGAAAAGTTGAGTTTCCTTGTTGAAGGAGAATGTCTCCTGGCGCTCTAAATGGATAGCCAGGGTGGGAATGCGGAGGACTACTGATGTTAGAAGCGACGAGATATAGAACAGGGATAGACTTACTTGGGCGGTCTATCTTGATCAGTTTCTGGACGATAGAACCGTCATCGTTCCGCACCATCGCGCGACCCGCAACTCCTAGATCACGATCAAACCCTAGCAGAAGTTAGTACAGATGTGTAGGTTTCAGCGCTTTCACTCACATGTGTGCCAGATGCCACCGCCGTAGGTCTCAACGCCGACTTGGATGTAACCTTCGCCTTTTTTGTTACTAACCGGCTTGATCCTCAACACAGGGGAGTCTGTGTGAGCTCCAATCATGGCGATCGCATTTCCAGGCTGACTATTAGTAAAGTACATTGTGTAGTTTGAGCGCACACACCTTCCACTTCTTGCCAACGGCGAAAGCCACAATGGTCGACTGGTTGCGGGTCAAGTAATACTTCCCACCAGGACGGCAAGTAGAAGCCCACGAGTCCTTCTCCTGTCATATCATCAGCAGCAAAATACAAAAAAGGGATTTCACTACCTTGATTTCTTGGAATCCCGCATTCGCGAGAAGGTTTTTGGCCGAGTTCACGGCATGGAAAGCTAGACTGCATGTCAGCTTGTGTGTTGATGCGGGTTGACGGGAGACGCTACGAGTGGGAGAAGCATTGACAAAGGACAAGAAGTCCAGCGCAGGCTGTTTGAGATTTTTGGTGAGATTCGAAGTCATGGTTGAGTACCCTGGAGCTGATGACGGGGTGGAAGACAATGGGCGCGGCCGAGCTCTGGGCAATAATGAGGGACAAGTGGAGACGGTGGCAGCTGTCCTTTAGCTCTGATCTACGATTCTACATAGATCAAGTTATTCTTGGCGGTCGGTCATGACCTTTAATTTTCTTGCTATGCCTGCATTTTATATGACATACGGAGTACGCGCAATGTCACTAAATACTAAAGTCTTTGAAGTCCGATTTAGAAATGGTTCATGTATAGAAACTGGCCCCTTGGTCAACAGCAGACTATTACAGAGCTGTATGCTACTAGTCATCATGTGATATAGGAGCGTAGCTTCGCCTAGCCTTGGTGGGATGAATCAAAGCTTGGAACCGCTGCAAGACACTCGGAAAGCCGAAGAACGTGAGACAAGAACAAGAGACAAGACATCGGTAGAACGCGCGGAGAATTCGGGCTTGTGCTTCAAAAAGGGACTGATGCTGATGGTCCGAGCGTTGTCGCGTTCCAGGGCGCGTGGAATGCGAGACTGGCGCGAAAGCCTATATTGAACCCGCTTTAAGAAGGGAGAACAACAATAACATCAAGGTCAAGGGACGCGCTGGGCCAATCAAGCAATACGCGAAAAACTCTTGATAGCGTGTTTGGGCAGACACGACTTGAGCCGTGCGATAAGTTACTGAGACAGAATGGCGCAGAGCCGACTCCTCTTCTTTGCTCCATCTAGCTGATGACCTAGGCGATGTTGTTGCGTTGATCTGCGTTCTTTGGTTGATCGGGAGACGTTATCGATGTTGGCCTGAGGAATCAACACCTAACACCTGAACAACACCTGAACAACAAATCAAATCTCAGTTGAAATGCTTCTTGTTGAGACCTGATCCATATTCACTTCACTGCTCCCCTGTCTATTTATATATACTGAACACGAAAAGGAGGTGACAAAGGGAAGAGTCAAAACAATCAACAAGCCTGTCCAGCCTCCTGTATACAAAAGGGGTTTAGCGCTCCCGGACGCGTGACTGACCAAGGGAAATCCCCTTCTTCCAACGGTCAGTGAAGAGAGGAGGGCAAGTGAAGTTGCGCCTCTCATTCTCCTCGCCAGACCGTGGTCAGGTCTCTCTCCAATGCCCTCTCCGAAGTATTCGTTTCGACCCATTTATACCTGCGTCTGGTGCGAGATCTGCCGTCATCAACATCCTTATCGCCCAGTTTACTAGTACTCCGTCACTCCCTCAACCCACTTCCGCCTAGATTCCAACCGCTTCACCCGACTGTCCAGAGCTGAGGGCCCAGCTGCTGCATTCGCCGACTGCACGGCCTACTCATTCCTATTGAATGCCGACAACCATACACCCATCTTTTGTCCCTACAGCTGCTTGGAGACGGACCTGATTAGCTCGTTGACGCTATTTGACGCCCGCGAGGTTGCGGTCCGACCTGTCGCATTCGCTTGCTCCCATCTTGCGTTCGACCGCCATTTGAGCATCTTCTTCTTCTTTCTCTAGGATGTCCGACAGCAACAGGGACTCGGGCCACCCCATGACTCGCAGCGCTGCGAGAGCTACGAGGTCAACAGCAACACATATTGTATCTCCTCCTGGCTCAAGGACCCCTCCAAGCATGCCGTCTAAAACTACTCTTCATTTTCCCGAACCGACTGAAGGATATCACGCAAGCCGAATTGCCTCGGGGTCAATTGATCCCAATGCGCTGACCAAAGCACTGAGGGACTACGAGGACGCTGGACGATCCCGTGAAAGGACACCGGGGACCAGCCCAAGTCGCAAACGTCAGAGGGTTTACGGTGACAGGTATACTTCGTCTTTGCCTTTAGAATGCCTATACTCATCTTCACCGCAGGTTCATTCCTAACCGCGAAGGTCAAGATCTGCAAGCGACCTACAGTCTGCTTCACGAAGATGGCTGTCCTTCAACGCCGTCCAAATCAAAAAAGCGAACTCCACACTCAGAGCTCCATTTCCAGAAGAGTAAGCCCCACCTTGATCGCGCCTTGTCTACCTATGCTGATATTATTGTAGCGGAAGAAGCGAATAGAATGTACTCGCGGGTTTTGCGCAGCGAATTATTCGGAAACACGGTTCCTCAAGCTGATTTAGACTCCCTATCTCCTAACCCGATACGCGCATCCGGCATCGTCGACAAGACTCGCTCTCATACACCCCCGTCACATGTTATCTCCGCCCTACCACCGGCCAGTATCACTCCTTCAACGCCTCATAAGAACCTATTCAATTACGCTTCACACACTAAATCAACGCATCCCACGCCATCCAAAACACCGCATGGACCAAACCTCAATGTTCGCTCAGAACTCTACAGCCTATCTCCCATCCGGTACGACAGCCAACGAATACTTGAGACGCCGCGCAAACAGCCTCGCTATGTGAACAAGGTACCGTACAAGGTTCTTGATGCGCCTGATTTGCAGGACGATTTCTACCTGAATTTGGTCGACTGGGGCAGCAGCAATATTCTGGGCGTTGGCCTGGGAAACTCGGTTTACATGTGGAATTCACAATCTGGCAGGGTGACGAAACTGTGTGAGCTCAAGGATGACACAGTTACCAGTGTCAGTTGGATACAAAGGGTACGCATCTCTCTATTAATACGGCCAATTCTAACAAGTACAGGGCACGCATCTTTCTATTGGTACGGGGAAAGGTATGGTGCAAATCTGGGATGCAGATCGCTGTCGCCGTCTGCGGACCATGATTGGGCATACCAATCGTGTAGGGGCCCTGGCTTGGAACGATCATATTCTCACATCCGGCTCTCGGGACCGCCATATCTACCATCGCGACGTTCGGTCTCCAGATCAATATATTCGCCGCCTTGCCGGTCATAAGCAGGAGGTCTGCGGACTCAGGTGGAACACAGAAGACGGCCAACTGGCATCGGGTGGCAACGACAACAAGCTTCTAGTTTGGGATAAACTGAACGAAACCCCTTTATATCGCTTCTCTGATCATACTGCGGCTGTGAAGGCTATCACATGGTCTCCGCACCAGCACCACTTATTGGCCTCCGGAGGAGGTACGGCTGATCGAACGATCAAGTTCTGGAATACGGCAACAGGCTCTCTGATCAAGGAAGTTGACACCGGGAGCCAGGTTTGTAACCTGGCTTGGTCAAAAAATTCTGATGAGATCATCAGCACCCATGGTTATAGTCAGAACCAGATTGTCATCTGGAAGTATCCCCGCATGGAGCAAATTGTTTCGCTTACGGGACATACTTTCCGAGTGCTTTATCTGGCCATGAGCCCGGACGGCCAAACAGTGGTGACCGGTGCCGGCGATGAGACCCTGCGGTTCTGGAAAATATTCAACAGACGACCCGGCAGAGACCACGCACGTGAAGGCAGCAAATTAGCGGAATGGGGGACTATTCGGTAACGACTTGATATAAATTGGTGCTATGGCATCTTAACGGCTTCCCATTGGAGTTTTACTTCATGCATTAGACGCGGTGTTCCGGCTTTGGCGTTGGTGTTTCCTTCTCAATGTTTGGCGCATGTCCATGGACGGACTTGGTGGCGGCGGCATCATGGGGTCTATTAGGCATCTAGCATTTTCTTTTTTCACAGGCGGCTTTCTAGGTGGTTTGTTTTATGCGCAACGTTCATATCATCGGATCTTCGTCTCATGTTACTGTTTGCTTGCCTCGTTTAGCATTACCGGCATCACTTGGGCATGTCTTTCCACTCATGCTGTCTTGTTCTTTATTCACTGGTTCGCCATCTAGACATCGAGTCTAGTAGCATGCAAAACATGTTCCAAATCTTCCTTTTGCTTTCCAACTACGGGCTGGACGTAAGCATGGCGCTGTTGGTGTTCTCCGGATGGACATGGCATTGCTCTTATCTGACGAATGGCTGTTCTTTATTCTTCCTTTTTCTTCACTAGGGACTCAAGGTTAGCTTGAGACTATTCTTGTAGTCAGGTCTTTGCTCTTTTTAGGTAGTTTCCCAGCTGCTTCGTTTTTATCCCTTTTTACTCTTACCTCATTGATGACGAGATGATAAGAAATGCCTTGATGGCTTTTGTTTTATATCTTCACTATAGGTATACTTGCAAGGTACATTATGAGGTAGGAATCAATGGTTCTACAACACCATCCAAATGGGCTTGCGAGTGTGGCTTTCATGGCTTACAAAAGGTAGATACAATAAATCGTAGTCGGGAGTCTCCGATCATGAATTCTTGTATCTTGAAACGTGGGTCCGTGTTGAGTGCTACATAACGAATATATCTTCTTCGGCGCTATTTCAATTGATACAAAGTAGAAATTATGAGATGAGAAAAGTTTATATAACCAGCCTGGCCGGTTCAATGGTCAAAAGGGTCTTGATGCGCTCCAGGAAAGTCCGGGCCCGCTTCTCCTCGCCCACGGGAACGGTCAGGCTGAAGACATTGAGGGCTTGTTCGGGTTCAACGGACTCAATTGAGACAGCGGGCTGGGTGCGCTTTGTTGTCTTAGTCCCGATAAGGAAGTCGATAAGATCCTCCTTCACTGTCTGGGTGGGTTGCGGCTCGGAAGCTTCTTCAAAGGCGTTGAGCTCGGGGATGTAGTCGCCGCGCGAGACCTTGATGGGCTGCGCGCCGAGAAGTTCATCGAAGACCTCGTCGGCAGACGGTTTGGCGTACGGTGACCGGGGGAGATCGTCGTTTGCCAGGTCCGTGGCGCGGGCCACGAAAGTAGAAAGAGGAACTGTCAGGCCGACAGACTTCTGGAGCTTCCTCTGCGCACGAAGAACAGTAGCCAGGGAGATCGAGACCGCGACTGATATCGTGGGAGGCAGTTGTGCGACTGGCTTCTCGGCTGCTGGGGCTGGCTCTGGTGCTGCTGGTGCTGGAGGAGGTGCGATCTTGATGTTGCTTAGATCGAGGTGGGCGAGCTGCTCAATCCGCGATGACTGCGCGGCGGAGTAGTCTGAGGCAATGAGGCCGAGGTAGGCAAGAACATCGCCCTTGAGAAGACGGCCTTTGGGACCGGATGCGGGGATCTTCGAGACTTCGGACTCGGGAATGCCCTTCTGGTGGAGGAGTGAGCTAACGGAGGGATAGAGCGGGTATGCGGGGTTCTGGGTTTGAGGGGCGGAAGTGGACGCGAGGCCTGATGTGAATAAATATAGCCAGTCAGCATTGCGAACTTGCGAATCGAAGCTCTATCTCTCTGGATTGCTCAACTTCGGGGCAAACTCACGTCGCGAGGTGCTGGCGACAACCCGGGGTTGTTTCGTGCGAAGCACGGCCGGGATTTGGCGAATGGTGTAGTTAGAAGCCATTGTTATACAAACTGCGTCCTCTCGCCGGAGTCCGTTTCGGGATGATGCAGAAGAGCTGTCGAGATCGGCGGGTGAGGCACGGACGAGGTCGAGGAATCACGGAGATCCCGGCAACAAATCACCCACGGCAGCTGGGTGGCGGGAGACGGCGACGAGTCTTGCGATCAGCAATTGATGATCTGTATGCTTGCGCCGGTCGTCGAGCTAGAGATGTTGAGGATGTTGAGGTCCTGATTTGATTCTCACCGGCGGCCCGGGACGGGAACATTTTTATGCCGAACAGCCCCGATTCAACCATCGCAAAACGAAAGCCGTTGAGTGTCCCAGCTTAGTTTTTTTTTGTTATCAGGTCAGTTGCTCAGTCACTCTACCAATTAGTCGGCGATATGTACCGTCATGGCAGAATTTGCGGCTCACCGTGGACTGCGCTATCTCGCGTCTGGATTAAGACTACTGGCTAATTCAGGAGCGCAGGCCGCAGGATGTTCGCCAGATCATTTGCCTTCAGGGTGCTTGCGCAGCCGTGCCCAAAGGCTTCATCATCACCGGGCGCTTACTCGCCTAACTTGACATGGAGGTATTTCTCCTCTAGCGCCTCTCGGACGAAAGCGGCCAGCAGAGTCAAGGACACACCATATCGGAAGCCAGAGCCCTCATCGCAGCCTAGGAGCCCTTCTTCGTCAGAAGAGGGGTTGAAATTTGCCGGACGGCGCCCGGCGGGATTTGCGAGACTAGAACGAAAAGTGGCCAAAGAAGGCGACTTAGTGTTATACAAGGCCCCATCACAACGAAGCTACATACTCGGTGCATACGGAGGCGCCCTTTTCTGCTTCGCGTATGCTGTGTACAACTCAAATGCAACTATTCGAGACCCAGTGATAAAACTACCGAAATGGCAGCAGGTTCTGACAGGAGGAATCTGCATTATCATGAGTGTTATGGGCACACTCTTTTTCACAAGGACCGGAAGGTTGATCAAAACCGTCAAGGCCGTCAGCTCTGAAGGTCAGGCGCACCTCCGCTTCACAGTACGAAGCATGGTCCCGCTCCGAAAGCCTTTTGAATTCGATGTACTGCCTCATCGAGTTCTTTTTACGCGTCGGTTAGGTTCCTATCTTGAACAGCGTGGTGGGCAAGGGCATGTGGACGCTCGAACGAGCTTGAAAGGCCCTGGCCTTCTCAGGGCTCCCGGACAGGCGATGAGCAGGGGTATGTACAAGATCTTTCAGTCCATTCGACAGGTATTCACCCAGGAGGACTTCATCCTCTTAGAGGTCGATGGGCAGAAGGGTACGTTTCGGATGGACCAGGCAGGTTACGTCTCCGAGGACTTTTTACCAGTCTTTGGTATCGTGCCTGCGAGGCGCCCAACTGCCTGAGTCCTGACTTGTCTTTCTTGTATAACTACTCGTCTGTGAGGGTGATCAATCCTGTACTTTGTACGATCTATCGCTTGTTAATAGCTACCTAATGTAATCGTGGTTCTGCTATAGTACGGCTACGCCGCCTAATAATTTGGCAATATGACCAGCAGCTGGGGCACTTTGGACCCTCTTATATATTGCGGGCACCATGACTAGGAGCGCTGGGGAAGCTCAAAGCGATAGATGGCATCTCGGAAACATGTAGTTAATCGTATACTTCTTCTTTCCTAGAAACACTGTTTTTCCAATCATCAAATAATGGTCGCTATAGAGTAGTCATGTGACTACAACGCGTGGAAGATCGCTCCACGCGATGGGCGCGGGCCCCCTCAACAACACTCCGCATCACCGCCTTGCGTTTTCCTCTAGGATATTACCCCGGCGCCATCGTGCTCTTAGTCGCTACGAATAGCGACGGCGTAGCGGCAAGATGGGAAAGCTAATCCGCCTAGAGCTCTACAGTTCGTGTTACCCCCATCGGCAAAGTCACGATCGCGACAACTGACCAGCGCAGACTTCAAATCCTACAAGGGCCACCATACGCTTCTCTTCGGCGATGCGTACTTTACGTCGATCATCGGACCCAACGGGTCGGGCAAGTCCAATTCGTGCGTTGTCTGAGCTTCTACTAGGCGTGGAAATCTTTTGCGCTGACTGTTTTAGGATGGATGCGATTTCATTCGTACTAGGAATCAAGTCCTCCCATCTGCGATCTACGAACCTGCGCGACCTTATCTATCGAGGCCGCGTCCTGCGCACGTCGAAAGTCGACGCGGATGGAAACGCGGTGGACGGAGAAACGAATGGGGTGGACGGAGATGAGAACGAAGTCGAACCGTCGCAGGACGCTAGCGGGACAAACGATCCAAGAACCGCGTGGGTTATGGCTGTCTACGAAGATGATGCGGGGGAGGAACAGCAGTGGCGGCGCTCTATTACCAGCCAGGGTGTCAGCGAATACCGTATCAACAACCGTGTGGTAACTGCGCAGCAGTACAACGAGGCGCTGGAGGCGGAGAACATCCTTATCAAGGCTCGAAACTTCCTTGTTTTCCAGGGCGACGTGGAAGCGATTGCCTCCCAGTCCCCAAAGGATCTCACGCGCCTTATCGAGCAGATTTCGGGGAGTTTGGAATACAAGGCAGAATATGAGCGGCTCAAGGCTGAGGCCGAGGAATCTGCCGAGCAACAGACGGTCCAGCTTAACCGCCGCCGTGCGATCAATTCGGAAATAAAGCAATATCAGGAGCAGAAGCGGGAAGCAGAAAACTATGCTAGAAAAGCAGAGGAACGCGACCAGGCCATCATTACTCACATCTTGTGGAAGCTCTTCCATTTCCAGCGCTTAATTGACGACTCGAGCGCGGAGATCCAGAAGTACCAAGATGAACTGAAGGAATATCGCCGAGGTGTAGAGAAATATGAGCGCAATGTCGAAGACGCAAAGAAGTCCCACGCCAGGGTAGGTCGTGACGTTGCTACCGCCGAGAAGAACATCGTGAAAAAAGAGAAAGAGATTGAAGAAGCTACCAACGCTCTTGTTCCAATTGATGAGAAGGTCGACATCACCAAGAAAAAGGTGGACAGATATAACTCTCGCATCGCGGAAATTGGCAAGGAACGGGACACACAGGCTGCCAGCGTCAAGCAGCTGCAAAGGGATCTTAAAGTCGTTGAAAAGGCGCAAGCTCAATGGGAGGCCGATTGGCAAAAGGCTCTGAGCAAGCAAGGCGGCCAGCTCAGCCAAGCTGATCAACAGGAATACAATAAACTGAAAGAGGAGGTCAACAAGCGATCCTCCGCGGAACAGCTGAAGCTTGACAATCTTAAGCGCCAGAGGAAGACCGACGCGGAGGCTTGCAACAGCCTGAAGAGCAAGTTCGACAGCACGAAGTGGCAGCTCCAGACGTTAGAGACTGATACGAAGACCCTGAGCGAACGCAAGGCGGCTGCCAATGAGACTGTGAAATCAACGTCGAAGGAGATCGATAAAAAGAAAAAGGAACTCAATGCGATCACCTCAGAACGGCTGCGCGTCTCCCAGATGCGGACCGAGTACGAAGAGAAACTTCAAGTAGTTTTGAAGAAGCTTCTTGAAGCAGACGACGGCAAAAAGCAGACAGAGAGGGAAATTCGAGCGAAAGAGTTGATATCAACCCTCAAGCGGATCTTCCCTGGCGTCAAAGGTCGTGTTAGTGACCTGTGCAAGCCAAAACAGAAGAAGTATGCTGACGCCGTGAGCACTGTGCTGGGCCGTCATTTCGATGCTATTGTTGTCGACAATGAGAAGACCGCCAAAGAGTGCATCCAGCATCTCCGCGACCAGAGAGCGGGTCAGGCTACGTTTATTCCTCTGGAGACCATTCAAGTTAAAGCTCTAAACTCCAACTTGAAGGGCATGCACCGCGCCATGCGCCCTGCGATCGAGACGGTTGACTACGACGATTCTGTGGCAAGAGCTATTACCTATGCTTGTGGCAACGCTATCGTATGCGATGACCTCGCAACTGCCAAATACCTGTGTTACGAGCGACATGTCGATGCAAAGGCGGTTACTCTCGACGGTACTGTCATCCACAAGGGAGGTTTGATGACTGGTGGCCGTGGCCCCCAGCAAAACTCCAAGCGTTGGGAAGACTCGGAGGTGGAGAACCTCTTCAAGCTGAAAGATAAGATCATGGCAGATCTGGCGAACCTGCCAAAGGGCCACCGCAGGGGCACCGAGGAGGAAACTCTGCAGGGTGAATTGGTCGGGCTGGAACAGCGACTTGCTTACGCCCGTGATGAACTCAAAGCACTTGAGCGAAACCTGAAGGATAAGCATACTGAGTTGGACTTTGTCCAGCAACAGCTTGAGGATCTTCGACCGAAGTACACAGAGAAGAAGGAGGTACTTGACGAGCTTGACGAGGCCATCGCCACCTCTCAAGATGCTGTCAGCGGTGTTGAGGATGAGATATATCGGAAATTCTGTAAACGCCTCGGCTACAGCGATATTCGTGAGTATGAAGTGCAGCAAGGTTCCCTGCACGAAGAGGCTGCGCAGAAGAAGCTCGAGTTCACGACGCAGAAAAGCAAAATCGAGAACCAGCTTAGCTTTGAGCAACAACGGTTACAAACTACGACCGACCGAATTGCTAGTCTGCAGACTCAACACCAGCGTGATGCCAATCTGATCGAGGAGCTTGAGGCTGAACAGGAGGAGGTACGGAATAAGCTGGATGAGCTTAACGCCGAACTCGAGATTCTGCGCGAGAAGCTTGACGAGCAAAAAGAAAAGTACGGACAGTCCGCTGAGAACCTGGCCCAGCACCGAAGAGAACTTCAGAAGCGCAGTAAGGACGTAGAATCTACACTGAGATCCATCAACGGTCTGGAGACAGAAGTCCAACGCAACTCGTCTGGTCGATACGCTCTCCTCCGACGCTGCAAGCTTGAGGACATCGACATTCCGCTGACTGAAGAATCGAATCCGCTTGATCAACTCCCCATTGATGAACTTGTCCAAGGGGCTGACCCGGACGCGATGGACGTGGACGAAGACACACAGACGAATGGCGACTTCGCTGTGCAGGATTACGGCATAGAGGTGGACTTTGACTCTCTCGGGGAGACTCTCAAGGAGGTACGTTTTTTTTTTTATAGAAAAAGCAGGTCTGACCGACTAGGACTCCGATGAGAAGCTCGAGGACGAGCTGCTGGAAAAAGTCCGCACTCTCAATAGCGAGCTTGACAAGATGGCGCCCAACACGCGTGCACTGGAGCGTCTCGAGAGCGTAGAGAACAAACTCAGAGGCACAGAAAAGGACTTTGAACAAGCACGGAAACATGCTCGAAAGTCCAAAGATGACTTTGAAGAGGTCATGCGGCGACGATCAGAGCTCTTCAACAAGGCCTTTTCCCACATTTCTGAGCAGATCGGGCCTATCTATAGGGAACTCACCCGGAGCTCAAATTACCCCTTGGGAGGACAAGCGTATGCCCCCCGGTCCTTTGTTTTGAAACTAGGCTGACTGAACAGGTACCTCGACATCGAGGACTCCGACGAACCTTACCTAGACGGCATTAAATACCACGCCATGCCTCCACTCAAGCGTTTCCGAGACATGGAGCACCTGTCTGGTGGTGAAAAAACCATGGCCGCCCTAGCTCTTCTCTTCGCCATTCATTCATACCAGCCATCGCCCTTCTTCGTGCTGGACGAAGTCGACGCTGCGCTCGACAATACCAACGTTGCTCGCATTGCTAACTACATATACGACCATGCGGCGCCTGGAATGCAGTTCATCGTCATTAGTTTGAAGAATGGGCTGTTCCAGAACAGTGAGGCTTTGGTCGGTATCTACAGAGACCAGGTGGAAAACAGCAGCAAATCTCTGACGCTTGATGTAAGCACCCCATGAGTTTGTTTTGGTGATGGGTTACTGACACTTTATAGCTACGGAAGTACACTTAGTGGGGTTTCAATGATCTCACAAATGTAAAATAGCAATTCTTTTGAGATTCCTGATGATTCAATCATTATATCATTGCTTTATTTTCTACCTCAAGCTTATCTTAGTCCTCCTGTGCAGCTGAACCGAGGTTTGCCCCTAAGGAACAAAAAGCTCCATCGCCGATCGGACTCGCCTCTTCTCCGACTGGCTCTCACCCCCTAGTTCATAAAACTCGGCGTCTAGGACAAATCATCTTCTCTCGTTGCTTTAGCGTCAGATGGCATGAGCTTGTCAATGCCACTTCGACGCCAATCAAGTTCCCCACACTTCGTCTCATCCCCAGTTGTTATCAAATTCCCTCGTCTTGCCTCATTATGTAACAGTTGGATTTCCCCGCAATCTGGGTGGACCGTCCAGATGATAAGCAACGGGGGGCGAAACACGCGAGTTCCTGGAATGCTGCCAGCTATTTCATGGCAACTTGTCCAACTCTGCTCTTGTTACGTCCATTGAGTTGTTCGACACCCGACACCCAGAACTTATCGAGTCGCATACACCATGAAAGATATTGCAGCGGATGATGATGTTCACCTGGCTGCCCTTGGGCACAGGGCCGAGCTGAAGCGGAACTTCTCAATGCTGTAGGCATTCAACTCACCCCACCGTGCTTTCAGCGTTGATTGCTAACAAATGTTCGTCCCCGAATAGGTCGATGCTGGGTCTAGCCTTTGCCATCTTGAACGTACGTTGCCCACACGGACGAGACTAAGAATTCAATTGAACTGGACTCGGATAATTTGAATGGGGGCTCACACCTTGCAGTCTTGGACCGCCTTGTCGACGAGCTTAAATCTTAGTCTCCCGTCTGGAGGCTGCACCAGTGTTGTATGGGGTATGCTTTTTTTTTTTGGCTCTAGGCCTATTGTTCTCTGGCTGATCAGCTGCAGGGTTGGTCACTGCCGGCGTTTGCAATATTTGTACCGCCTCATCGCTGGCGGAGTTCCTCTCCGCATGGCCCACGTGAGTACAGGCCCCTTGCATTAGATCTAGTCTAATAGTTGGGTAGAGCTGGTGGACAGTACCATTGGGTTGCAGGTTAGTTATTCATACCTTCGACTTGATTGCTCTTACTGACACCAACATTACAGCTAGTTAGTACTTGGGTATTTGCGGACGCGCTCTTACTGACCCATCAATCTAGTCTCATGGAAACGGCAGATGCCAATCCTCTCCTGGATTACGGGCTGGGCAAATGTTGCTGGCTGGGTCAGTATGGCAATTCAATCGGCCTAGGATTTTACTGATGGTTCTCAGTTGGCTTTGACTGCCACCGGTGGACTCTTGGGAAGTACTCTCATTGGGGGCATCATTGGCCTGATGTATCCGGTATGACATCCACACTACTTAAGAGAGTATTTACTCAGTATGCCAGATGTTCGAGTTCCAACGCTGGCACCAGTTCCTCATCTACATCGCGATTAACATCATTGCATTTACCATCAATGCGTTCATGAATGTGGGGCTTCCACTAGTCACCAAGAGTGCTTGTATGTATCATCCTGGCTTGGACTCTAGCTTGGACTCTAGCAAATACTGACGGATGTAGTCATCTGGTCACTCACGGGATTCGTTGTTATTTCCATCACAATTCTGTCGTGCGCATCACCAAACTACAATTCTGGAGAGTAAGTATAATGTTTTGTGTCCTGCGCACAGAAACTGACTTGTCTAGGTTCGTATTTGGCGAATTCATCAACACGACAGGCTGTATGGCTCTATCCTCCATATAATTACCAGTAAAGCTTATACAAACTAGGGCCTGATGGCGTTGCTTGGCTGCTTGGGGTAAGCTTCCACTAAATCTGAAGCCGAGCATGATCGCTGACTTGTACCAGCTGCTGCAAGGTGGCTTCGGTCTCACAGGTTTTGTACGTGATCCTTGTGTCTGATAGAACCGCTTGACTGACAGTAGATCAGGACGGCGTTGCACACATGATTGAAGGTAAGCCATTAAACGAAAGATGATTAAAGATTTATACTGACCTGTGCCAGAAATCCCGAATCCCTCAGTGATTGGACCCAGAATCATGATCGGATGTGTGGTTATCGGTATCACCACTGGCCTTATCTTCCTCATCGTTTTGCTTTTCGTTGCAGGAGATATCAATCTGGTCATCGCGTCTGCTGCGACACCCCTCCTGCAGATCTTCTATGATGCGACAAGAAGCAACGCGGGATCGATTTGTCTTCTTATGTATGTTTTTAACCACTTCTAAAGTCGCTTAATAACGAGTGCGTCAGGTTCCCCTTGGTCTGCACTGTCTTCGCCGCAACCACAATCATGACCACAAGCAGCCGCATGGTATATGCATTTGCTCGGTGAGCCAAATATAATTACCCAAAATATCTATTTGACTAACGGCCAGGACAGAGATGGAGGACTGCCTGCTTCGCCTTTCTTTAGCAAGGTTCACCCGAAGCTCCAGGTCCCACTTAACGGGCTGTATATGACTATGTTCTGGGTGATCGTATTCGGATGCATCTTCCTCGGCTCCTCGAGGTAGGTGCTTTGCCCCGGCACGCCGTGCTAGCGCTAACACGATGCAGTGCGTTCAATGCGATTACCTCTTCGTCAGTGGTCCTGCTCGATATCGCATATGGCATCCCAATCGCGATCAACTGCCTGCGGGGCAGACAAATGCTCCCCGAGAGACCGTTTGTCCTGCCGCAGACTCTTGGCTGGGTCGTCAACCTGGTAAGCTAACAGTCTTCAGCTTCTTGAGGTATCTAACACCTACCTAATAGATTGCACTGGCGTACATCTCATTGACCACGGTGCTTTTCCTGTTTCCTCCTGAACTGCCTGTGACGGGCAGCAACATGAGTAAGTCGTCCGTTCCTAGTCGGCCCCAAGATACTGACCCGAGTCCAGACTACTGCGTTGCTGCCATTGGCGTTGTCATCATCATCTCAACGTTCCAATGGATCGTTGACGGCCGAAAGAACTTTACTGGACCGCGCGTAGATGCCGAAGTGCTAGCGGCGGTGGAGGGTCATGGCGGTCCGAATATTGACCAGACTGCTGATATTAAGGGGGAGAAATAGACTAGATAGGATCACCCAGAATGAGGCTTATACAAAATTGAGCACGCGATAGTCTAGCAGCGGCGATAGCGCTATTTCCGTGTAGGGCGGGTCCATTACGTCATTCATCCCAACGCAATCCCCAGCTTTTCCGCTCTAGCCTCAACCTTTAGCTACAGCTTGAGCTACAGCTTGAGCTTTGTACAGACTACAGACACCCTCTTGATGACGTACATGGATATCTAGCTGTATAGGCTATCAATCACCCTTAACCTTACAACCACTCATAAATCCACCTCAACGCCAAGCTTCAAGCTCAACGAGATCCACCATGATGGCGCTCAACTTTCTCAAAAACCTGCTGCCCTTGGACGACAGGGTCTTCAAACTTCCGCCATGTGACGCGATCGAGATCGACACAGCGCATGAAAAGGCTGCCCGAGCCCTAAGGCATCTCCTCAAACTCAACCACGCCAACCATGCCATCCTCTGGAACGAGCGCAAATTCCATAACCACACGCCCCATTCATTGTGCTCGTTCTTTCTATTCGGTGCCGATGCCAACGATTTGAATCGTTTGTATGAGGCGGAGTCAAAGCCGTTGGACGCCTGGAGCGATTCGCCCGGGGAGATTAGCACGTACGATTGGAGGGATTACCTGGGGAAGAGAGAGTGAGATACCCAACTGTCATTGTTGTATGTACTTACAGGGGTTTAGGTACCAGAGAGCGTACGTTGATTTCTTCGAGGATGAGCTCGTTCGCCACGGCTACGACTGGAAAAAGGTCGTCTCCCACTACCTGTTCTCTGGGAAAGAACCTCTTTTCAACTCCTTGACCTCTGATCGTATGTGACAGCCCTCCATACCCTGATATATACTCATCGTGATAGTCGGACACCCTCTCATCCACCTCGCCTACGCCTTCGAATTCTCCAGCCGCGAAGTCGCAATGGAAGCCCTATCACTCACGACAGTATGCCACGGCACAACCCACAAATACCTCGACGACCCCTCCTATTCGCAAGCCGAGGCCTCCTACTACTCCACCTCGCCTTTTGAAATCCTCCAGAAAGTTCGCGCTGACAAGCGCCTAACCAACCTATTCTCAGCCCCCGGCGACCACAACACAGAGATCGTCTTTCGCGACGCTGAAGCAACAATCCTCGACCACTGGAACGCATGGAGAATCACACCTGAGAGCGACCCCATGAAGTCATTCCGAGAAAGCCAGGAGCTTGCTGTTGCATTATTAACAGCAACACTGAGCTCCGATGTCCCCGACGCAAAGTACGACTTCTTCTTCGTCCACGTCCTTACCACTAGCCATGCTGTGCGAGTCTTACTCCCGTTGATTCCCGCCAGATTCCAGATCCCTCTCGTGCGGCAGTGGTGGCTCATGACCCTGGCTGTATACATTGGGCAGCTGAGGCCGGAGATAAACCTCGATTCTGTGCGGAAGTATGATACCCAAGGAAAGAACTGGGGTTATATTAAAGATAAGGCTCTCCACGGTGCGCATTCCACCGAGACGCATTATATCAAGGCTCTCCGAGCCTGCAGGGATACAGCAAGGACGTGGGGAGATCCGGATGAGTTCTATCTGAAGGCTGCGGTCAAGTTCGCGGATGAATTTACGGAATGGGATGGGTTTGTTTGACAGCTCTTCAGATCTGTCAACTATGTATATTTTGGAATTTGTTTTGTACTATATCATTGGTTACTATATCCCCTGCGTCAAAACACTTGTAATTTTCTTGCACTATTATCCATTGCATTACTTTGTGCTTTTCACAACAGGAAGTTATAGAAAGAAATATTATTTGCAGCTAGAATTGCTTTGTGACAAATTAATGCCTCAGGCTGAAATATGGACCTAGGTGTTTGCAGTGTTTGTGCTTTGCCCAGCTCTGCAACTTTTACAGCACAACACAAAACACGATGCTACAGACTCAACATTCAAAATGTCACTAACCTACCCAGATACTCAAAAAGACCTAATTGATGCGGACATTCTTAATCTCCACGCCGAATATCTTCCCAACATCCGCCAGGTCAGCCTCCAGATCTCCGCCGCCGGTGCCAGCGATGCTCATCCAGAGATCTGCCTTTCCGCGTCCCGACGCGCGGTGACAGTATCGCTTGAACTCCCAGAACCGACAGGCTATGTCTCAGAGACGATCAAGTTGCCCGCCAAGGTAACGGAGAGCTCAAGTCGTCTATTAAGCAGCGCGACGCGAAACAGCGCGGCAGGCTCGAATGCAGGGAGCGGGAGGGAATTCTCGTATCGGATGCAGGTCGATGATGCGGAACTGACGCAGCGAAACGCTGTGGAAGAGCACATGGATAGTTTTGTCCCTTGGTCTGCGGGAGATATGCGGCCGTCTACGAAGTTACGGTGTACGCGGTGCGAGGAGGTAATTCTTGACAGGCCGTCGGATTTATCAGATGAGGATGGGGCGTCGCATACGGGCTGGGTGTGGAAAGACCTGCCTAGTGGAAACTGGGCGGAGATGATGGATTTCTGGCACTGCCATAAGCCGGATCCGGAGCCGCATGAGAAACAGGATGCAACTAAACAGCTGACTGAGGATGAGAACTCCAAGATCAAGGGGTATGGTGCGTCGAATCAAGTTGTGGCTACGCCAGGGACGGTGCTCGTGGATGTGGCCACTTTCTTGGTCTACGCTCTAGAGTGTAAGGGCTTGAAAAAGGTGAGCAAGGGTTGCCCTATTCTTTTCCTCTGATGTTTTTTCAGTATGCGCATTGCACAAGTATATTTACTTTTGATGGGCACAAAGAAGGAGACCTTGTCTCTTCCATGATCAGGCCTTCGATACAAATGCCCTAGAGCAATATAGTCTTGCTCTGCGGTCACTGGCATAAGGGCGGCCATAACAGCGAAAAGCTGGGAAACCTTGCAGTTATCCTCATCTGATGGATTTGCACTGTTTCCTGTCTTTGTTTTGTTCACCTGCTGCAAGTGTCGAGAGTGAGACGGCGCCTCGTCGTTTCTTCGTTGCTCAGGCCAGAGGCATGGCATCAACGCGATTATGACAAGGTACATGAGGGGTCCTACCAGTTATTCTAGTCTGTCAAGTAGTAGTTTGCGTCAATGAAACCTCACTTGCATCTCATCCCTGTTCCTTGATTCATAAACGTCTCTGCCCCCTGCTAATTCCAGCACTGCCAGGCCCCGAAGGAAAGTCTCGATGGCTCTTCTCCGTCTGAGGCGGAGCTCCTCTGCAACAACTGCAACACACTGGTCGGCGTGGAAGACACGATTGCCAAAGGCTGGAGGCTCTTCAAGACAAGCCTTTCAGCTGCCAACAATCTTGAAGATGGGAACTGGGAAGCACACCCTACAGAGCTCATTGTTGCAGCTCAGCTGTTGGAACTCATTGAGCGTGAAAGTGCGCGAAGGTTCATCATCCATTGTGGGAAAAAAGAAGGGCTCTTGGTAAGCATCTCGCTGTTCCCCATTTATTCAGTACTCAGCTCCCTCTACTGACTCCTATCCTCTCAGATATGGGTCTTCAACCCAGACATGCGCTTCTCGAACTCCAGCTCCCATCACAGCATCGCCTCACAGCGAGCCATGAAAGTCTTCTTCCAACACGCGCCCAACGTCGCAGCGTTACTTCACCCAGAGCCCGGGAAAACCTCGTCATTGTCTTTGGAAGAACTCAGACTGCCCATGGGCACCTATGCTTCTCTCACCGCGGCACTGGAGGCAAGCAACGGCATGCTTCCTCCATCGGCGCGCTCCTTCCAGGAGAGTTGGCGGGTAGGCGTCCTGCACCGCTTCGAGAAAGCGTTGAGGCACACTTGAGGAAGGAACGTCGCGGTCCTTAACAGAAGATCGTCTACGGCCGATTTGTTGTTCTCCTCTTCGTGCCACTGTGACAGATTTACTGGCATTCATCTTTCTGCTTGTCTTTCGCTTAAAGCAGATATCAATTATACCAACAGCTTACAGCCTGTGAGTGTTTTGGACCATGTCTGTGTACGGACGAATGCTGATCATTGCTTAGTCCATACCAATCTTCAACATTAACAATCTTTCACATTACCAATCTTCCCCATGTCTACTTACACGCCGGCGTTCTCGCCTACAGACGCAACGAGTCCGTACCAGACAACGGTCGGACTGGAAACTGCGAAAAACCGAGAATGCGAAATCGACATCGACTCCCTTTGTGAAAGATTCGAGAGACTGCACATTGGAGACGAGACCGAATCACCCAATCCCACTACTCACACGCCAAGTTACACCATATCCACTACTCACACATCAAGTTACACCACGTCCACAAGTCACACACCAAGTTACACCACATCCACTACAAGTTCACCAAATCAGACCAAATCCACACCATCATGGCTTCTCACTAATGCCATGAAATATACCCACCGCCTCCTACGTGTCGAACATTATGAACATGCGGTTCGCCAGTACTACAATGCTGGAAAAAGGTACATCTGCCGAGTCATCAAGGATGATGACTGGAAGAAGGCGGTTGACCAGCATTGGGGAGAATCTAATGGTCCGGAGGAAGACAATTGTACGCGTGTTGCGGTCGATGGCAAGATTGGTAATCAGTGATTCCATGAGCGTCTGAGCGATTCCGATCATTTCCAGACTGTTACAATGACTTTGTAAGTTTGCTGCATGTTTACAAGTTTTGTTTTGTTCTGTTGTGACCAGCGCAGGCGCTGTGTACGTCTTTTGCTTTTTGTACTATTGCAGGACTCTTTAGTCTTCTGATATACGTTCATTCTTTGGTTTGACAATGCATCTTATTATTAATGCATTACTCTTCTACAGCTTGGATGCCCACTTTGAGACTAAAGATAATGAGACTAAAAATGGCGAGCCATTAACCATCGAATGGCGTTTCATAAGGCCGCTCGGCTTGAGGTGTAATTCTCGCCAAATGTCGTCTCTGGCCGTCAGCCCAGTCAAAGAGGGCACTGTGGCAGGCAACTCGGTTCTGTGGTAGCGAGGTTAGCTTTCGCGAGGTGGAAGGAAAGGTTAGCACTTACATCCCAGACGACAACCGTGCCAGGGCGCCATCTCACGCGGGCCTGGATGTCCTGTGATAAGGCAATGTGGTCGTAAAGGAACTTCAGGAGGAAGTCTGATTCCTCCTTCTTATAGCCGACGATGTTGCGGGTGACTAGATGATGGGTTGGTATTAGCTTTCGATGGACAGTTGAAGGATGATCAGCCGCTCAGAAAGATTCGACGGGTTATAATAGGTAGGGCAATGGCATCATACATTGCGGGTTAACAAACAGGGCTTTCTCCCCCGTCACAGGATGTGTCCTCACAATGGGGTGCTCAGTCGAAATGGGGTTCCGGCGAGCAATGCCGCCCTTGTTGAGACTGTTATTTACCTGCTCGACACCGGAGTGCACAGCCTTGAGGCCATGCAGGCGCTTGCGGAATTCAGGCGAGAGACGCTTGTACGCCTGTGCCATGTCCGCGAAGAGCGTGTCTCCGCCGCTCGTGGGCCCATCGAGCAAGTACAGGAATGTAGTTCCGGGCGGCTGCACTTCAAAGGTGACGTCGGAGTGCCAGGTGATTGAGTTTGTGTGGCCGGCGAGGAAGTCTGCGCCGCTGGTGTCGTCTGCCCCGCGGTGAACGAGGTGAATCTCAGGGTAGCCCTTGGGAGCACCAGAGGCTTGGTGGATGTGATGACGGCCGAAGTAGCCGCCGAATTCGAGAGCCTTGTCGATGGGGAGGTGGGCGAAGTCTTGATCGCGGAAGGCGACGACTTTCCTCTGCGCCACGAAGAGGGCGAGTTGGTCCTTGGCTTCCTTGGTTAACTGGCTTAGTTGGATACCGGTGACTTCGGAGCCGATGGTGGGTGTGAGTTCATCGAGGTGGTAGGATCCATTCTTCGGGAAGAGGTCTGGGAAAGCTGGGTTGGCGTCTTTACCGTGGTCGTAGTGCTCGAAGGGCTGGAGTGGTGGGTATCTGAGGAGATTATATTAGATCAGTCCCACTAAATGGATCGAGGTATACTGACCTCTCGGTCTCGTTGTCCCAAACGGGAAGATAGTTAGGGAATGATGCAGGAGGCTGCTTGACAGTGCCCTTTAGTTCGTCTCCATGCTTGTATGTCTCTCCATAACCGATCAGGTTCTCCTTGTTGTGCCCTGCGTTGGTCTTGAGGGCAGTCTTGATTGGGGCCCGGAGGCCAACGTGCTCAGGAGTAGCGATAGACGGTGCCATTGTGAAGCGAAAGGGCTAGTACTTGAGAAGACTGTTCTGTAATGTCTATAGACGTGTGTCCGCGGACCATGAACAGGTTATATAGGTCCTTCATCCTATCCGATTACCCGGTTACAGGCACTCTGGCGCAATGTCTGCGGGGTATGATTGATTCTTGTCAGAGTCCCGGATAGACGTCGAGTCAGAAAGGCGGGGTTCACGACTTCATGGAGAAGGAGGCGATAATGGTACAGAGTGCGCATAATGTAATTCGTGGTAGCATCCGTAAGCAGAGTTCGGGCGAGACTTTGCAGATCAGATATGATGGAGATGCCTTCAACATGGCGTGATGGAGGCGGGCGATGAGCATTCTGATATCAGCAGTGAACTTGATTCGGCTCTCAGACACTATAGAAGCTGTTTATCAATCTTGGAGCGGCATGGTTTGAGACTGAGTAGCAGTGAAGTGAGGCTAGAAGAGAGGACGGAGATGGCGCCATTGTCGCTTTTATTTGCGCAACGGCGAGTCTGCTTTCTCCCCACTCCAACTCCTGTCTCTGACAAGCTACCCACAAGTCCACTCCAGTTCCACCGTCGTGTTGGTCGATTAAAATCGTCGCTCTGAGTCTTCTTTATTGGACTTGAGGGGTTCTCCTGGAAAGTTATTGCAAGTAAGATCTGAGTCGCTTAGAACAACCCTAGGAATAGGGATTCTTGATAAACGCTAACGACCGGCTCGTCTAGACACCCTAATTGATCAAATACAACCGGGCGCCAATCGCTGTTTAGCTCGATGTTGTGACGAAGGCGAAGATGGCGACATGTACTGCCATCACGCCAATCTTGGGGCTGTTGGAGCTTCAGTCCGCACAGAGCTAGAATGCAACTAGACAATCGTCTGGTGTTGTATCTCTCTTCTTACTCGTCGGCAATAACGCAACTGCCGCACAATTCGCGTGATATCAACTCACAAGCAGCTCTGAACTATGCGCATCAAAGCAACATCTATGACTGGCCCAGTCCCGAACTACAATGGGTACGAGAAGAAACTTTCTCCATTGCCTCCTGCCCCAACCTGCTTGAAGCCCATCCTGTTACACTTGCTACGGAGGCCACCGTCATCCAGAATTAGCACAAGCCGGAGTTGTACCTTGCTGCCCTTTGTGCTACCGTACTTGCCATTGGTCTGATACTAAGTCGTTCCACCGCATGCGTAGCTACTGAGCTCTTGAGGCGTTGGCGAAGTGGATGTTTAAATGACGTGCTAGATAGGCGAAGAAGCAGAAAGCAAAAAGCAATCATCAGCATGGGAGGTGGATGAGAAAGAAGCTTTAAATTCTCCGGGCGCCCGTATTACGGAAAGAATACTCTCGCCAATCTTCTTGGTATATCACCCAAGGCTTCTGATTTGTCTGCCGTTATGGCGAGCTCTATCGACAAGATGGCCATCAATGATGCCACCGTCGGCAACGAGATTATTGCCCCTGTCAGTGATAAGAAGAGTCCAGATGTGGTCGTCGATTCAGAAGCTTCCTCAGATGCTGGAAACAAGGACCGCAGGCGGATCAGGGAATACAATGAGGCTGCTTTCGATCAATCGGAAGACCCAAGGTTCTATAAACCAATCCCCGAGTATGAAGGCATACACCGCTGGGATCCCGACTTTGACTGGACAGAGGAAGAAGAGAAGCGGCTAGTCAGAAAGGTAATCACTCCTCTTCAATTGCAGCTGCGACATGGTAGATGCTAAAGCTCGAATTAGGTTGACTGGAGAATATGCACCTTTGCTTGCGTCACATTTTTTGCGTTACAGCTGGATCGTGGCAATGTAGTCCAAGCGACGTCTGATACCATGCTTGCGGATCTTGGGATGAACACAAACGATTACAACACCGGCCAAACAATCTTTTACTGCGCTTTCCTTTTCGCAGAACTCCCTTCTCAGCTTTTATCTAAGAAGCTCGGGCCGGATCGATGGATTCCCATTCAGATGTTCTCTTGGAGCTTGATTGCTGCTTGCCAGGCTTTTCTTAAGAGCAAAGGCGGATACTACGCTTGCAGGGCGCTTTTAGGGTTATTCGAGGGTGGCTTGTGAGTCATCCCAACTAGTCTTTAACTACCACTAACAATCATCAGCATTCCTGATACGATTCTTTTCCTTTCGTTCTGGTACAAGTCCAAGGAGTTGCCCATTCGTTTGAGCTACTTCTGGGTCTCCTACCAAGGAACCGCCATTATTGGTGCCTTCCTAGCATTCGGTCTCCTCCATATTAGACGGGAAGATGGGACCGGAGGCTGGAGATACCTCTTCGCTTATGAAGGTCTGATCACTGGAGTTATCGCTATTGTCGCCGCGTTCTGGATGCCACCGTCACCAACACAGACCAAAGGTATCCTTCGTGGTAAGGATGGGTGGTTCACCGAACATGAAGAGAAGATCCTGGTCAACCGAATCATCCGAGATGACCCTAGTAAAGGATCAATGCACAACCGTCAAGGAATTACTCCAAAGATGTTGTGGAAAGCTCTCTGCGATGTGGATATGTGGCCCGTCTATTTGATCGGCCTCGTGTGGATGATACCGAACACGCCCAGTACCAGTTACATTTCATTACAACTCAAGTCTCTCGGCTTCAACACTTTCCAGGTCAACTTGATGACTATCCCGGCTTACGCGCTGTTTATTGTCAATCTCCTCTTCTGGACGTGGATTTCCGAGCGCTTCAACGTACGTTTCCTCCTCGGCATCGTCGCCGAAGTCTGGTGCTTGGTGCCACTTATCGCGCTTGCTGTTCTCCCCGACAACACCAGTCCATGGGTGTTATGGATTTTGAACGTGATCTTGATTGGTGCGCCATATGTGCATGCTATTATTGTGGCCATGACCTCTCGGAACGCCGGATCAGTGTCAACAAGGACAGTTGCCAGTGCATTATACAACATGATGGTGCAGGTTTCCAACATCATTGGTAACAACATCTACCGAGAGGACGACAAACCGCATTACCGTGTTGGAAACCGGGTGCTTATAGCCCTCGCTTCTTGGAGTCTAGTTCTATTCATCGGCGCAAGATATTACTACGCGTGGCGCAACAAGTAAGGATTGCCAATAAGCTTCATACTTCTTTATGCTTACCAGGTTACAGGAAACGGGCAGAAATTTGGGACAGAATGTCGAGCACCGAGCGGGCGGAATATTTGGCTGCTAACGGCGATAAAGGAAATAAACGGTATGCTTCCATATTTGATATGCCTTGTGAGTTTTACTAAGTGTTTTCTAGGCTCGACTTTAGATTTACTTACTAGAAAGATGATACCGGATGTCGGACTGCATACCCTAGCGTGAGTAGCGGGCTCTGCAGGGCATATATAGACTAGATTATGTTTATAGACCCATTCGACACCTTTGTATGAAGACTTGCAGGTGGTCAGGAATACAAAAGAAATTTCAATGCAGCTAAATTTATCTTTATAAGCTCATTCGGATTCAGCCAGTAGTTTCTGGCTGGCTAGATTAGGGCTGCGATGTTGGTACCGTAGAGCATTTATATAACCAAGTCCAGGACCGGCTATCCTACTACCCTCACTTCTACACCTCATACCGTTCCAGGTCATAGCAAATTCCGGGCATAACCGCTCGGTGTGGGCCGAACGAGAAGGTACCTATAGAGCCAGGGCTACTCCAACTACTCCTGCCTGCCATGCAACGTAATGAAGCAAACATACCCTCGCTAGCCGCGTAGCATTCTAGCAACGTCCTATTCCCCAATTACATACTCGCACCCCTCATCCCCAATCCAAACCTCGTGCCGCTTGCCAGCAGGCACATCCACCCTGGCCCCAACCCCAAACGTCTCCTTCCTGACCTCCCCATTGTGCAGATTGGCATTATCATCGGGATAGGTTATCGTCAACGTCCCGCGACGGATAAGATGCGTTGTTAGTCCTCCATGCGTATGAGGCGGATAGTATGCGTTGCTGTTCCTGTCAGCGACCATCTTCGCCAGTGTAGAAATGGAGTACTCGGCTCACCTCCCGTCGGCCCAGGTGAAAACATGCTTGAAGCCCCAGTCTTTGACAAGACGTTCGCATTCGCTGCGGGAGCCGATGGGATAGGTTTCTGTCATGATTATCAATGTGCGTGATTTGGATTGATGTGAAGAGGATGGAGATACAATGGTGGTGGGGATCGTTTGGGCGATGACGTCGTTCAGGAACACCGAGATTGATGCCTTAGGAAATATTTGCCTGCAAATTAAGGCTACAATATCGATAGTTAGGAGCTGCCGAAAATGGCAAGAACCCGTTGGACCCGACTGGAGCAAGAGCTGGAGCTCCAGCCAGAATCATTAACCACAGACCTTTTGGTTCACATATGAACAATTCCCAACTCAGTGCTATGCTAACGCCTGGCATTTGTCTATGTACATTGACCCGTTGGACCGCTGACCAATTGACCCATTGACCCGAGTTTCTCCGTCTCCAGGTACATTAACCCCCTTCTGTCGCATGCATTGCTTCCAGGACGTGCCTGCTGGAAAGCCTTTTTCAATGCGACCAAGATGACGTTTCTCGGGACGTTCGCCTCAACTATGTCGCTGCTCGCCCCGAGCTTACGCCAAGCATGGGGGGACGCTGCATCGCCCATGCCTTGAAGCGGCTGTGTTGGAGCGTTGAGGCGTCTTCCTGCCGATGGCAAGGGCCTTCGCTCTTCGAGGTAAGCATTCCGTTATCTCAAATAACTCTAAGTATTTGTCAGTCATCGATGCTGAGAAAACTGCTCTTTTAGCATACCTGCACTTGCTCTCGGGCTCTCAGCAAGCTGTCCCGCATACATGACAGTATTTGCCTGGAATAACCCAAGTCTCTTTGCCAGAGCCTTGGCATTTTGGACACCGGACACCGGGCATCTGATGGAACGGAACTTTGTCAGTCCTGTCAGGAAACTCTAGGCATACTTTGACTACTCACAGTCATTGTGTCGTTGCTCCCTGGACCATTAAGTGGCTTCACAGACGGATTGGCTGAAGTCCTCCGGACAGACTGTGGAGATTGTTGATCAAGGGCAGGGTGTTCGAACATGGCTGAGGCTTGCAGTGGGGAATTCAAGTGTCGAGGTTTGAGGGGCTCTGTTTGCGTTTTCTCTGCAGAGCTTAATCGTTCGAAACCCCTTTCTTATATAGTTCGACCTCTGGGCAATAACCTGGGGCTACGGTGGGAACGCTGATTATCACTGCACGCCAATCCTTTCCTGTGGCCCGGGAGATCTTCGAATTAGCTTGGACCGATCGATTGGGGTGACAATTAGCCTGGAATTCAAATCAATACATCAAAAGCGCCATCATCAAAGGCGCCATCGTATGTCGACCCCTCCCGCCGGCCCCTTTCCTCAAAGTCAAATGCTCTTATCAACATGTCGTGTCATATTCAGCGGCAGGATTTGTTCGGATTGTTCGGATCTTCCCGTCCATGACTTGCATTCATTCCTTGCGAAAGGCCAGTGGGTCGACTTCGAGCACGATATGTACATCTGTGCTGAGACCCTGGACTGTCAGTGCGCCACCTCCAAAACCTTGATGTCCATGGAGCGAAGCTCCTTGGAAAAGCAAAAACCAACGCGAAAAAATAGCAGCGGAGCCACCGATCTGACAGCCGATAGTGGGCCGCCATACTTTGGTTACTTTTTATGCAACTTTGATGTGGATTCGATCATCCACGAACATCAAAGCATACTACTTGCATATGTGACTCGTTCGCAATTCAAGCTCACGAGGTCTATCCCAGACTCCTCTCTTTGAGCTTCCAAAAGGCGAGACGCAATTAGCCCAACCGTGTGATAAGCATCCGGTCATGATGATGTATAGGGGAGAGACAAAGCCTGTCTGTGGCTGGGTGGATCCTGCCTAGGGCGGCCCGTGACAGCTTGTGGCCCCGGCGTTACTATCTACGCCTCACCAATTCTAGTGCGGTCAGCGGTCATGCTACAATCCCGCTATACATTGTACCCAATCACAACATCAGCCATGATGCAGAGACCAAGAGAAACTCGAGCTCGGCTAGTATTGACACCTGCAAGACTGCAGGGGAAGCCCCTGTTCAGGAACGCCACAGTCGAGGTAACCTATCAACCCAGAACCAAGGGCATGGTTTATCCATAAAGCTGCTTTTTGGGTGCTCAATCCGGCGTCGAACTATATGCAATATGAGGATTTCGGGTCCCAAGCCCTCGGAGTCAGTCGAAACAAGCCATACCACTTTCGGTGTCTTTCTCGTTGTCAAGTTCTACGTATTTAGATTGCCGAGCCGTTCCTGCAAGGCGCGCCATCACATCCATGCTACGGAATGACCGACGACCGTGGTCCGGCGTGGGCCTACGGAGTAGGAATTGAATGAACGGGTACGGGTACGTATTTCTACGGAGTATCCTTTCCTGTCGATCACAAACCAGTCTCAAGTTTTCTTAGAACAATGCATAGATTCTAGAGCATACCGAAGCTTCGGCTCCAGTCGTTTTTGGAATGTTGCACCGACTGGCGATCTCCATGGTTGAGCCGGTCGCTTTACATGCACCGCGGGGCCCAAGTTGAGCAGCAGGTTCCTGGCGCACTCATCAAGGTCTGGGGTAAATGTGCAGTTGAGTCCTCGAGAGTCTCCACCAGCCCACTTATCGCAGCATGGATCAGTAGATTTCTCATGCTCTAGCCTTTGCTCCTGGGTGATGCGGCATGAGCATGGAATTTCTTGTCACGCAAGCCGACAGGGGTGTGCTGATAACCTGGCAATCTGCTGATATGGTAATTATTGATGCATAAAGGAAGTGGAGCTGGACTCGGCATTGAGTTCATAATCCTTGCTCCTTTTTGGAGCCAATCCAGGTGGTGATGATGCACAGCACAGGCCACAGCGTGAGACTCGAGTAATGCAGGACATTTTTTTTCCCGACGACTCCCGACGTCAACTCACACAATCCCTGCTTCTTTAAAGGCAATACGAGCAGATCTGACGCCTAATAAGTCACTGCTCCGTCCCCAATCTTGATGTTGCAAATTCCAAATCGACGGACAAGAGGTCCAAGAGCCAAAGACCCGTTCCTCACGCTAATCCGCGCCAGTCGCCTGGATTCATCATCACAACAGCAAGGCCCATTGGATTCGATATCCATCTACTATTTGGAATGTGACAGGTCAAACTTTTGGGCCAGCAACCATTTCCTGTCAAGTCATGATTCTAACTTTGGCCTTGAATCGCCATTCCCAGTCCCGTTGTCCCTTTTCTTCTCTTTCCTTTATCGGGTTGGATTTTTTTGCTTTTTCGACTGACCCGTCTCTCCGGAACAGGGAAGGTGGCGCGGTTGATATTGCTGCGATCTACCATCCCGGGTTTCAGACCTGTTCGAACCAAAGCCCGCGCCTTGAACTGTTCAATGAGAACGCGAACCTACCGGCTCTCGATGAAGGTCGCAAATCACGGATACTAGTTCCCTCTCCCAGAGACCTCACACCGCCAGTTAGATGTCTTTCGGCAAATTTACCCTTCGCGAATCACCACTCTCCATTGACCTACTGACAATTCTCCAAACTCAATTTCAATGGCTTTCCCTGTTCTATGCAGCGCATACTCCGTGCTCGAGATAGTACAGAACACCCTACGGGGTTGTGGGTACGCGATTGTTTCAAGTGCGAGGTCTTTCGACTGGCTTACTCTACGCACTGTGCTCTAGGCACTGAACGTCGTGATCGAATACGAAATACGACTTTCAGAGCGAGCTGAATGATGGATGTTGTTCGAGTTTCACTCCCGGTCTTCCATGGTCTTACGATTCATGGCGAGGACTATCTACTCGAGGCTTGCGCCATTCCTCGACATCGTGCAATATCGACCTCCGTCAAAGACGATAGATCAGCCCGTAATCCACACTTTGATCGGAGCTGAATGAGCGGATATCACAACGTACCGTCTCCGCCGTTTCCATCGCATACTCCAGGGAAGCGAGATGAAGCGAAGCGAAGAAATCCGTTTAGATACGAATCTAGCTTTCGGATTTTATGGCTGATCTAGCAGGTTCTACCGTCACCAGTATATGCTGGTCAACTCCGCAACGCGACAACGCACTCCTCAGCCGCACGTGCGGCCGCTGTAACCCACAAACCATGCGCCATGAACAGTAAACCCCTCTCAAATGGGATCGATCGCGCCCAGTGCTCAGCAGTGGGTGTATCACCTCTCTAAGCCATCTATACCCTTTCAACGTGCTCGTCAGTCGGCGACTTCTCAGTAAGCTCGTCGCCTTTGACGCCTGTACCAAGCGCACCACCCGTCTCGGCAGTAAGCCGACGGACATGACCGAGCTTCTTCCGCTCCTTGTGCAACTCTTTTGAGAGCTTGACAGCGCCTTTCTCCTTGTTGGTAAAAAGGTAGTCGATCTCCTCGAGGGTGAAGTTGGCTGTCTCGGGATAGCAGAAGTATACCAGCGGGATGAACGCAAAGTTGGTGCACATGAAGATGAGATATGCCTTCCACTGCAGACGGTTGATGATGACCGGCGTGATCATGACGACGAAGAAGTTCTTCGACTGTTAGCACAAACCGCCGGAGATGTTGTGAGTAACTTACCCAGATCCAATTCGACGAGATGCCAACCGCCGTTCCCTTTGCGCGCGCATGCAGAGGCAGGATTTCCGGCACATACACCCAAGGTATACAGTTGACCGACGCGCCGAAGGCGAACATGTAGACGAAGAAGAAGGCAACAGAAGCAGAGGAAGTCGCTTGCTCGTTCTCCTTGCCCTTGAAGCTGAGAAGGATCGAGACCATCATCATGCAGATTCCGAGCGTGAGCGATCCCCATATCATGGGTGCGCGGCGACCGACTTTGTCGACAAAAAAGGTTGGGAAGAAGCTACCGAGCACGAACATGATTTGGACACAGCCACCAAGTATCATGGACAGGTTCGGACTCAAGCCGACGTTATCGCGAAGAACGGTAGGGATGAAGTAGCTATAGGGTGTCAGGTTGCTACCGTAGACATGATGGGTAAGCTCTAGGAAGGAAGGCGTACACGATGAGGTTGATACCGCCGACTTGGTTCATAAATTGCATTCCGTAGCCAAGGAGCCTGGATGGCAAAGTTAGCACCCTAATCTACCGTCGTAGATTTGCCGACTTACACTCTGCGTCCGGTCGAAACACCATCCGGCTTGAGAATGTTCCTCCACTTGTACTCGCCCTCTTTTGTCTCGATGGCCAAAGCCTCCAGGATCTCGGTCTGCTCGGCCTGGATCTTGGGGTCATCTTTGGGCCTGCCATAGACGTCGCTCAGGATCTGCAAGGCTTGCTCGTTCCGTCCCCTTTGGTAGCAATATCGAGGCGACTCGGGCACCCCGAAGACGAGAATGATGACGACCTAGCGGAGGTGAGTATCGAACCACAATATCTTAAGTGGGCGAGACTTACAAATGCAAACAGCATCTGGCAAGCAATAGGAAGTCTCCAAGCGATCTGGCCGCCGACGAAGCTCATGCCGTAATCGAAGAAGTAACTTTCAAGTTAGCTGCGTCGTCTAGAAAAAGCAAAAGTGAGGATACAAGGGCATACCTAATGACGATACCAACACCCACAAGCAACGGCTCGCTGCAAACCAGCTTGCCACGCTTTGACGCCTCGCACAGCTCCGCCTGCCACATGGGCACTGTCGACGTCTCAATGCCTGTCCCGATACCCGCGACGAATCGACCGACCATCATATGAGGCACGCTATATGCAGATGTCTGGAGGGTTGCTCCGACCTACAATGAGGGTCAGAGAAAGTACAGCGCCAGGGCAATTGTTGTCGTACAATGACCCAAAGCATCGCAAACCACATCGCGCGCCGACGACCGAGTTTATCGGCGAGAAGAAAATTGACAACGCAGCCGCTGAAGCAGCCCAGGTTATAGATCGAGACGATGATTCCCATGAGACTGTCATTGGGGTGGTTCATGTGGTCGAGGAAGTTCTCATTCTCGACGATGCCGGAGAAGACGCCTTGGTCGTATCCTACCGTACAAAAGTGTTAGGACTCGGCAATATAGAGTCGAAGGTTCATACCGAAAAGGATGAAGGCCATGCCGCAAGCAGCCCAGATAGCGGCTTGGAGCGAGCGCCCCGTGCCAAACATGTTGATTTGCACCATTGTGAAGGTGAAGTTGAAAAGCTGCACCGTACAGCAACTGCAGGATAGGTACAGAAACTGTGGGGAGAGGAGAAAGTGGTGCGGCGTGGCAGCCTCGTAGTACTTATGGGACTAACACAGCATGGTCTTTTCCCGAGTAAGAGAAGAGTGAGAAGAGTGGATGACGATGCGGGTGCATGCAACAGCAACAAGCCCGCGCTTTGCCCGGATTGTTCGCTCGATGCGGCATTCCGAGCCACTTCCTCCCTGAATCTCGCGCATCTCCAGACTGCCCCGCACACATGAGACCACAAAATGGAGACAAAACCTGGGGTACGCCAGAGAAAATACGGGGGAGGAGTGTCGATCAACAGCCACAGACCTCCATTTGCTTTTGGGCCGTACCCCGTACCCCGGCGTCCTGAGACAATCCTCCGCCACTCACAGGGCAGAGCACGAAGCAAGTCTGGAATTGACCTGGCCAGATGATGTCAACGTGCCTCGTGAGTTCGCCTGCCTGAGTCGCATCGAAACCTACCAGATCCCAAAAACAGAGCAAACCTGAATCAGAGCGCTCTTCCGCCCTCGGCCATCCTCCGAGATCGCCTGGAGTCTCTCTCGGCTCTCCACATTGGGAAATTTAGCCGGCGGCTGACTTTTCTTCTCCATGGCCAGCCACTCTGCATCCATCTGACGTTATTCCGATACCTATTTCCTGGCAGGCGGATACAGTGACCATGTTCGGCATCGAACCGCCCCCAAAGCGACCGCGACTCGATCAGCAGCAGCCCCCAGTCCCAGCAGAAACTGCGGAGGAGCATGCTTCCCCGCACCCCACAAACACAAGACCACCCGACACCGCGACCATCACCACGCCCAACGCCGACCTCTTCAATTCCTCCCCGGGGAGTTGGCATCAGGATGGCTTTTCGCAGGACCCGGGGTTTCTGGCGTCGCAGGAAGAGTTGCGCGCTATCCTCTTCACGCTTGCGAACTCGGCGGCCCCGACGCGCGCAAGTAGCCCCGAGGCTGCGAAGAGAGAGCTGGAACTAGGTTTGGGGTCTCCGTCTACAATCGCGTCGCGATCATATCAGCACGGTGAGCCTAGTACTGCCACTGCGCCGAAATCGCCACTCTCCAGCCTTAGAAGAATCGAGTACTTGAAGAACTATGTCGCGGAGGTTGCACCTTGGGTGAGCATGCACCACACCAGTCTACGCTGGAAGTAATGTTAACTGAATAGCTCGACATGTTTGACTCCGGTTGCACATTCCGCCAACAGCTCCCTGCCCTGTCGCACTCCTTCCCCGCCCTTCTCTATGCGATGCTCGCCATCTCGGCGCGTCAGATGGAGCGCAAATCTGGCATCCAGGGCTGGTATGACAGTCTGGAGCTCTACCAAGAGGCAATTCGCCTCTTGAGCCCATTGATCCAGGTTCGCGATCCGAAGATTGTGGCTGCGTGTGTGCTACTCTGCTGCCTGGAAATGATGTCTGCGCGGGCGCAGGACTGGCATCGACACTTGGAGGGCTGCGCGGCATTGTTTGAGGCAAGTGGGATTCACGGGTTCTGCGGGGGCTTGTTGCAGGCTGTCTTTTGGTGCTATGCGCGGATGGGTAAGTCGCTCGTATTCTGGAAGATGTCTCCCTTTCTGAAGTCTCTTCTGATCAATCGCAGACCTCTGTGGCGCGCTGATATCGGACGGGACGAGAACCACGGTGCTTCATCCCTCCAAATGGCTTCCAATGGGCTGCCAGGAGGAAGACGCATACAGGCTATTCAAAGAAGCACGGACCCCGGACATGCACGCCAACTACGCCGTGTACCTCTCCGTCAAGACAACCGAGCTTGTTTCCGCTCGAACGAAATTCATCGAACTCGGCGAAGACAACGGCTGTACGACAGAAGTCTTCGCTGCTCGCTGGACATCGCTTTGGAACGACCTCCAGACCTGGCTAGCCGAACGACCTTCAGAGCTCCTCCCCATTCAGACAATCTCCCGCAAGCCATTCCCGCATATCCTCTTCGTACATTGGGCCGCCATCTCTTCTAACCAGCTGTATCATACTGCTTGTATCTTGCTGCTCAAAATGATGCCGAAGGGGTTGCGGATGCCACGGTCACCAACGCTATCCCTGCTATGGCATGCGCGCCGGATTTGTGGGATCTCAATCAGCAATAAGCACCAAGGTTGCCTCAATAATGCGATCCAGCCGCTTTGGATTGCTGGGCGCTTATTCAGTCATGCGTCGGAGCATGAGCAGATCGTCAAGATCATTCGCGACATCGAGGCTGAGACTGGTTGGGGCGCTTGCTGGCGGATTCGTGATTTGGAAATCGCTTGGGGGTATAGTGTGAGTGGCAGCCGTCGAGATACGACGATGAATCAACACTTCTTAGCGACCGTGCACCAGGACTCGCCTCAGCATCAGCAGCATGTCGTTGTGTGATCGAAATCGCCCGTCTATGCTGAACCGCTTATTCGAAGTCATCACCGTCGAGGAAGGACCATTCCTCGCGCAAAGTCGTGAGATATTCGCCCACGCCCCACCCAGTCAGCGCCTGGATTCGTTCAAAACCACGCACAATCTCAATCTGTTGAGACTCGTGGGTCATATGTCTCGCGGCGTGGAGGAACGACGCCAGAAGACACGGATCCCAGCACTCAGCGCGGTCATTGTTTAGTGCGATCCCGCACACCCGATGTGCGTGCCACAGAGGAGATAACACCGGCGAGCGCGGTTGATGGTGTCGGCTCAGCAGCGCGGTGGCCATTCGCGGCTTGCATTCCAGCATGTGAAGCATCGCCGTATGATATAGCTGAGTACACAGTGCACCCGCACCGTTAGTGAATAGGAGCGTAGGAAACTCGCTTCCTGCATTCAGACCATGGCTGCCATCATGGCTAAGCTCGACCATAGGCTGGAACTCCTGCGGACGAAGGTAGTGCCATTGGCTCAACCCTTCGAAGACCTGGAGCCAACTCTCTGGTCCTGGTCCTTGCCGGGAGACGTGGGCAAGGTCGGAATCCTGCTGGTGGTAGATATTCAGAGCATTCCCGCAAAGCCAGAGCAAGACTTGGGCATAATGGCCAACTCGTTCGTGAGTGTTTTCTGTGTGGGCAATGAGAGACAGGTTTGGTAGGGACTGCGTTGGCAGGTGTACTCGTAAAGGAGTATTGTTTGCTAGGGACTTTCCTAGATCTGTTTTGATCAGTTCAAACATTGGTTTTCAAGAGACTTGAAGATGCGTACCCATTCGCAAGAACATCCAGAAAATTGCAGAATCCAAATCCAGTTCGTAAGCCTTATTCTCTAATGACAGCAGCGGCTCGTAGTCAGAATCACGCGAACGCCCATACCCAGATTCAAAGTCGTGCTCAAATCCATCACTGCCCTTGGCCCATGCCCTCGCAACATCCGCAACGAGATCTTTTAGCTCCCTGAAAAGCAGCAGCAACATTACAATCGTGAAGCTCTCAGTAAAGTCTGGAATATCGGAGTGCTGCGCCACCGTATCCTCAGATTGAGCCCCTTGAAGCTCGTGCGTGAAGGTATGAGACTCGGCCTGGACGTCCGTGTGGCGATAATTGCGACCCTTCTGCACTCGCAAGCAAGTCTCAGAAAGAGCTAGGAGTGCATTGAGAAGTCGCCCGGAGGACGAGTTAACGGCTGTCTGTAGCGCGGTGATACCAAACGGGTGGCTCAGGTCATGAATGTCTAGCTTTTTGTGGATGCCTATTAGTTGGTTGGCTTGAGAATGAGTCTGAATCAAACAGAAGCGATGCCTGATTCTCGAAGGCAAAGGAAGGGGATCGTACCCATGGCGCAACGTTATATCGATAATGCTGTAGCAGTTTCATCTTCGATGATCCAGAAATTGGATTCGAGTTTGACATGTCATGCACGTGGGAATGGGATGACGCTTTCGGCGCCTCCATATCAAAATTCAAGATTGAGTGAGCAGTAGGACCGGATATGCCCTGGTCTACCGCCGGTTGTAATAACCCCTCAACAAAAATAGGCGGCACCGCATCAAGTACCCTCCCTGGCGAGCCAGCAACCAGGTCTGGACCTGTCCGTCTGCTCTCAAGGGCGTCCGGTCCAGCGGATAAGACGCCTGTGATAGAGCCAGTCCCGCCACTAGGCGCAGGCAGAGGCTGAGTGCCCAGCGCCAGGAGACCTCGCACAGCAAATTCGTCCTTCGCGCTGAATGTGCTCTGCGCGATTGGTGGTTCGAGAGTGACTGGCAGGGTTGAAGCTGAGTTCGGATGTGCGCTAGCGTGGCCGTCGAGTTCCCATGGTGCGAGGGTTGTGCGGTTCTGAGTATTGGAGTAAACGTCGGGATACGTGTGGTTGGATTCTGTTCCTCCTTGGGAAAGTCTGGTATGGCCATCATCTCTTTGTGTCTCCCTGTCCAAGACAGGGTTGGAGATGGAATGCCTGTGACTTTCTTGTCCGTGCCGTACACTCCGAGACGGAGAAGATGGGGGTAACGGTGGAGGAGTATTCAACCCGGTCGACTCGGGAGAGGATACCTGCTGGGTGACGAGATTATCAATCGAGAGAGGGTCCTCATTGACAAACTGAAGCCCATGCAGAAACATCAGCAATCAAAGCTCTCAATCGAAAACAGACTGGGATCGGTACTCACCTGAATCTTGCTGTAACCCCCTTTCTTTCGGATTGTACCATCCTCATCCGTTGACACGGTAAATGAGTTTTTAGCAAGGAAGGTCACCTGCAAGCCGTAACTGCAGTCAAAGTTCTTGTCAATGCAGTTCTGGCATCGTGGTTTGCGCTCGTCGCCTGACCAGTTGCCAACGTAATGATTTAGCCATTCGTTAAGCTGTAGTCTCCATAGAAGAGGTCAAGGCATTGGGAAGGGGTAACGAGAACTTACACTTGCGCCTTCGCTTCCTACACCGCAAACAGCCCGTGCGACATCGCGTGAACTTTGGAGCCGTTGTGGGGCGGGACTCGTTTTGTTTATCATTGTCGTTATCAATGTTTGTCGAGGCAGATGCATGCGCAGAAGCAGAGATGGAATCTGTCATCATGTCCAAGTCCTGCGAGAGGTTATGAGGTCAGGCCATGAGGGATGCAGAGTGCAGAGCTGGAAGGAACGGCGCTTGTGTGTATCCATCTGGCAGTGCTAAGCGCTAGTCTCGGCTGGCTTTCCTGCGCTTCGGGTTGCCCTTTTCGGAGCCTTCCCCAGATCCTGGCTTTACCCCGCGTGCGCGGAGATGAGTTCCTCGCGGAGTGTGGTAGGTTTCTTTCTAATTGCTGTGCCGAGGTACATACTACTTTATGCGCTTGGCATATCAGTCAGAAAGTGATGAAGTGAGGATCCCCTCTATAGCCCCATCGGCAGGTTACATTATTAACTCGAGATGATAGTCCAGGTATGTCCATTGATACAACTCTGTAGGCATGCAGGTGGCTATGACTTCTTGCTAGGCGCCAGTGAGTCACTTGCACAACGTATGACGTTCTGTCCCCAAGCACCTCCCCTTAGAGGGCTGTTTAGTCGCTTTCCCTACGCTCATGAGATGGTCTTGGTGATCCGAACAAGAAGGAAACCACCTGAATCCGATCCATCACAATTGTACAAACGAATTATGCGGTATCCCTCTTGCAACCGGGTCAATCGGATACAGGCCCAGGAGGCTAACGAGTCGCGTCCAATCTCATCGTCCTTAACTTTAAACCTGCAAGAAGAAAAAAGTTAGCAACCAAACCCAAACGCCTAGCACAAGTGTGACAACGAACCTGACAAAGGTCAAATCCTCAACGACGCCGGAAAGAGTCGGGAATTGGAGAACCTGAGAGCCGAAATCCGGGTTGCTGCCCTCCGCGGATTTGATGACGCGCTTGTAGCTCGTTTTCTCGGAATCAGTGCTGTCGTCGCCCTTGAGGTCAGAATTTGCCGCGTCCTCCGGCGTTTCCACGTGCAGGTAACAAGCTACATAAGGGTGGAATCCCTTTTCATTCTTGTCTCCCGGAGGTAGAGCCAGGTCCTGGCCCGCTAGAACCTCAATTGAGAGGTCGACAGTCCGACGAGTAATAGGCGCAGACTCTGGTTCTGTGCTTCGATAACCTTGAGGCTTAAGAATCCAGCCTTGTTCTCCTGCGAACATTCCCTGGTTCAGCATCATGCCCTTGTCCGAGTTCTGCCAGTTCAGGGCCACGATCTGTGCGCCGCGACGCCAGAAGAAAGTTGGGTCAAGGTTGGAGGAGTTAACACGAAGGCCGTAGGGGTAGATGCGCATGAAGTACTTGCGGTTGTGCTCGAATAACTCTTTGCCGTATTTCTCGTCGGCCTGGCGGGCTGCTCGCTCTGAGAGGGAAAATACGTGGCCGGGAACTTTGGCCTCTGTTTAGGGGTCAGTAAGCAGTTCAAAGCAAGTTGAGGTGCGCAGCTCATACCGGGTTGACTGAATTGCCTAAAGCTGAAGCCCTTGGTGAAAATCGCATGCCGACTTAGAGAGTGGAGAATCTTTGCCGGCTTTGCAGGAGCTTGTGAAGCAGTTTGGGCAGATGCACCTGCTGACTTGCTCGGCGCCAGTTGCTCCAGGTCGTCTGTGCGGTCATCTACGTCTTCCTCGCCTTCAGCAGAGGGTGGAACCCATTTGACCTTTACCAGGATCTTCCGCTTCAAATCCCTAAGAGGTGGCGGCGTCTCCATGGCCTCCATCTCCGGCGTGACTTGGATCAGCAACCCTTTGAACGCATCCTCCATGATCTCCACCATGATCTCTTGCTGCTCGAGCGAAGCATGCACTTCTAGACTGACGATAACAGGTAGATCGCTGACGACAAACGCACTGTCACGAATAGCGTAGCACACTTCCCGGAATGTCGTCCCCTTCGTAAGCGTATGACCGTGGAGCACTTTGGGCTCTAACCGTATCAGTCCTACGTTCGCAGGGCCCGGAACTTTGCCCTCATCTGCAGGTGGCTCGCTGGATGGCGATTTTCTTCCAAATAAGCTGCCTAGCTTGGACTTGACCGTCCTCTTCCGTTTCGGTATCTTGGGCTTGTCTTTGCTCTTCTCGTCATCGGAGCCTGAGCTGCTGCTGCTGCTTGTACCATCGTCGTCGCTGTCAGAGTCGGGCTCTCCATCCCAGACATCAATCTCGACGCATCGGCATCCACTTAGTAGGGCCTGTTGTCATCAGCAGCCGCCCTCTTCAAAAGTATAGATAGTATCGCGACCCACATCGGTGTAAGCCGTCGCAGCTGCATCGCTGTACAGTTGGTTCCCAGTCAAGTACGTATTATGGCTCGAGGAGATATAATAGTCTGTGATCGGCGCAGAGTCGTCTGGCGGGCTGGCGGTACGCAACGCAGCTGCTGAAGAGCTAGCCATGTAGGCATGAAACGCCGCCAAGGAGCTGAGCGGATCATTATCACTCGTGTCGTGTACATCATGCTGGATGTCCTTGATGAAGTTGGAGCTTGTCGACGTCAACGAGCTGTATATTTGGTCCAGGCGGGTCTGGAAAGAGGGCGAAAATGCGGTTATGGGCTTGGTCGCGGGGGCCTGGGACGAAGGATCTATGGCGATTTGGCTAGTACGTTCGGTGATCTCGTGGACGGCAGCCATGGTGGTCCGTAGATAGATTATCTGCAGGTCAACTCCTTGCACGATGGAAAGTTCACCGACAAGTCGATAGTTTGAGGCGTAGCTGCAGCCGGATGCTGAGAACCGTAGCGAAATCGTCGATCAGCAGCAGGAACGTGGATGTTCACGCAGCAGAACAGTGAGAGGACAGGATAGATTTCGGAAAAGAAAAATCAAGGGATAAAGAAAAGTGACAGCAGCTGAAGCTCGAAGGACAGCTGGTCGCTCCACTCATGGGGCGTGCGTGGCTCGGCATGAGCCGTGGCCGCCTGAGGTCGCCAGATGATCATCCTATGAGGGGCAGGTTGATGAGGAAGGAATCAACATGTCTCCTTCCATCTCTACTAAGGCTATAGCTGTCCATTGCGCTGGAAAAGATGTTTCTGGCTGAAGTGGATGGTGAGAAGAAGTTGAGTATTTTTGTGCGGGGTAACGGTGAAGCTATTCAGACCCACATTACTATGATTGCCGGTGATCTGGACTTGACAATTCATGTAGGAAGCGGTCAACAATCAGAATCCCACTCCAGGACCTAAAAAATACGCATACGGGGTGAGCTTAGTGCCTCGCTGATCAATCAAGTTCCCGCTTATCCGTCTGACGCGGGACTTGTCGTGAAGTCTCCGAAGCATGCTCCGAATCTTCATTTATATATTTTGATAAATCTAGTGATTCTTGAAGCCAACCACCAACTCCAACATCGATAGTGTAGCAATTCTATCCGCAATGACAGAACAAACCCCAGTGCACTTTTTCGACCTTCTGTCAGACCTTTCTGGTATTCTCACTGTCTTCGCCCTACCTAGGTACTACACATGCTGACGCCTCCAGGACCCTCCAAAGCATGGTCTCCCAACACGTTCAAGACCCGCCTCATTCTGAACTACAAGGGCATCCCATACACCCAGACCTATGTCTCCTACCCTGACATCGCCCCTCTGCTCAAGGGCCTGTCTGTTCCACCTCACCCGGAGGGAACCGCGCACACCGACTACACCCTGCCAGCCATCGTTCACCCCTCGGTGACCACAAACCCATCCGGAGCCCTGATGGACTCTCTCCCCATCGCCTGCCACCTAGAAGAACACTTCCCGGAGCGACCCATTTTCCCATCAGGGGATGCCAGCTACGCCCTTGCGGTCTCGGTCAACAGAATCATGCGTCTTGTTGGGTTTGCGGTGTATAGGCTCGTGCTCGTCCCTATCGCGGACATTCTCGACCCGCGGGGGAAGGAGTTTTATGTTCGAACCCGTTCGGCGACGTTCGGTAAGCCGTTACAAGAGATCCGCCCCAACGATGAGAAGGAAATCAAGGAGATGATCGAAAAGGCGAAGACGGAGATGGGGACTTTAGTGGAGATGCTCAAGGGCAGAACCGGAAAGACCGGCCCATTCTTCGAGGGCGACAAGGCCGGATATGCGGACTTCCTCGTGATGGGATTTCTGATTTGGTTCAAGATTGCGGATGAGAAGATCTGGCAGGAGATGATTGGACTGGGAGATGGTGAAATCAAGGCCTTGTGGGATGCCTGTTACCAATGGGTTGAAGGACAGGGCGAGGACAAGGTCTGGGAAATCGCACAGTAGATCCAGCAGTGACCGAGCGTCAGACGCACAAGTAACAATCTAAGATGCATTGCAATTCCATTTGCCGCTTGTTCGAGATTAGAAAAATATAGATGCCATAGAATACATGGTGAAGCGGTCAGCATAATGTACACCCAGTTATTGGAACACTTATATAAGAACATTGCTTCCTGAACCAGCGCGCTTGACAAAAAAAAAGAGAACTAGAGGCCGCTCAAGAAGTTGGCCTCTCTGATTGCCTTCCTCCGGGCTTCCCTAGCACTCTTTGTGATCTCGTGTCGCTTCTCCAAACTCTCCGCGGCCTCTTGCAGCGGGTCTACTGGGGCCTCTCCATCACGGTTGTACTGTGCGGGCGTGATATCCGTAGCCTGTTGGTGAATGGGGATCTGGACAGGTAATGTCGCGGCACGAGCGGCCATCTTCTTTTCGTAACGCTTGCGCTGCTTCTTGTTGAGGGCTAAAGGGAACAAAGTCAGCATTTGAAAAGAAATGTCTTTCAAACCAGAAACATACTGCTCGGATCCACGCCGCCCTTCTTAGCCTCCTTGCCCGAAGAATCCAGCAGCGACCACAGCCACTCGGGGTACTCGGAGTCCTCCAGAGCCACGACATCAGGTTTGTTCTTGAAGTAATTGAGACCAGCCAGGGGTGTTCCGGCAACGCATGAGCTCGGGGCGCGTTCAACGGGTTTGGTAGCTTTTGTAGGGTTCACATCGACATGAACACCTCCCGGGGTGCTCAAGGGTTGCGACACTCCAGGGGTAGCGGAGGAGATAGCGGAGGGAATGGTAATGTCGTCGCCGATGGGTTGGCGGGATTCGGGAGGAGGAGGAGCAGCTGCTACCGTAGGCTTTCCGTCGCTGTAGTTGCGGAATTGGACTCGTTGGCTGACACTCAACGGAGTTGTGAAAGTCTGGGGTTGGAGCCGGGTCAGGATGCTCGACCGGCAGCGTTGGCAAATCATTTTCATGGCGGGTTGTATGATTGTCGTGATGGAGTCCGAATATATGGAGCGACCGCAGGAACTCGCCAATAATGCTACACGATGTTGAGGTTGAAATGTCGCGACTGAGCAATTGTCAAGAATCTGCGGATGAAATTGATGCCAAGCCGGAGGTGAGGTGCACGTGACTAACAGAATGCCGATCACGTGCCAGGCTCATCTACGCCTTTCCTAACTAGGACTCATTTTCATTATGGATCAAGTTTCAGTCCACATCTATGAGGCTCACAACACAAACAATCTGCTCTACCTTCTGCATCACTTGCATGTCGTTGGCGGGTAACACGAAATAGATGATCTTCCCAACAGTATCTTTGAAAAAGACGAGTACAGCACGACCGCGTACATTTTGCAACCGTCGTGGTAACAAGCATCAACAAGCTGCAAGAAAACCTTGGCCGTACGGCTTCGCACTCCTTATCTTGCGGACGAGGATTCCGATTCTGTGTGCATGTCACCTCGCCCAGTTAGAGCTGCAAGATTTATCTCTGCTCTTCCCTGAACAGCCATCTGTGCGCACATGGCATCTGGAACACACTGCAAGGCTTGACGGGCCATATATCAGGCTACGTGCATCTGTCCCCGGACTTATAATCCTGCAGTATCGCCCGCCCACACAGCTTCTCTGCGAGCCACTTCTCCGCATGCTTTGGCAAGTCAATAAAGACAGAACCCAACAGTTGACATACATTGGGAGGTACAACGCTCCGCAGTCAGGGCCCACATATGTCATGCCACAGAGGGGTACCTGACGTTCGCTTTGAATGTCACAAGTTGGAGATATTTCGGAAGCAGAGCACGTTCCTCCTATCAGACTTGGTCGATATCGTTCGACTTGAGACTGGGAAGATGGTGATTCTTCTCCACTGACAAAGGACAGTGGTTCATTCACCACAGACTTTCGGCACGGTCCCTCTCAAACTAAACTGCGAACACTATGCAAGACTATCTGCTTCTCGCCACGCATGCTATACCATTACACAAGAAAGACTTCTAAAGAACATGGAAAGAAAGAAAATCTCTATCATTGACAAGGGCGAGATCCGCGAGGCCGCCATATTATTAGACAAGATATACAAAGAACCGCCCAACGCCTATTATCATTATATATCACCGAGCCCTCAATTTTGAAAACCTCAAAGAGGCACACCACTGACTTCCAAAAACTTACACAGACTGCCACAAGCATCTGTCAGTGACTTTTCAGTCTTCCATCGGAGCTCCTGCTCCGACCTATCGGCAACGGCAACACAGGCCCCAACATCTCCTGGGCGTCGGGGAGCTGCTTTAACAGGGATTCGCTTGGAAGATACGCTTTCCATGGCGTCGACGACCTCTTTGACCGAGTGTCCGCGTCCGGTGCCCAAGTTGAAAGCGCGAAAGTTCTCGACCAATTTTCTTTCGTTGGCAACATCGAGGGCTGCGATATGCCCCCGAGCCAAGTCGGTAACGTGGATGAAGTCGCGGACGGCGGTTCCGTCTTCGGTCTCCCAGTCAGTGCCAAACATGGAGAGTTCCTTGTACTCTCCTGTCATAACCTTGACCACCACCGGCAATAGGTTTGTGGGAGTCTGCTTGGGATCCTCTCCGAGTAAGCCTGATTCGTCGCAGCCAATTGGGTTGAAATATCGGAGTGCTACAATCGTCCACTCCGGATCCGAAGCAGCCAAGTCGGCCAATATGGCCTCGCACATCCATTTTGTGCGTCCATATGGGTTAGTGATTCCGGTAGAGCCGGCTCTAATGGTTTGACCAACTCCGTCGGCGCCGTGGAAGATCTCGTCCTTGTGCGCGCACAGCTCTTCCTTAAGCGGAAGGCCGGACGTGGCCAAGGTGCCGTAAACTGTTGCTGATGAAGAGAAGATGAAGGTTTTGATGCCGTACTCTCCCAAAGTCGTGGCAAAGTCGATGAGACCGCTAACGTTGTTTGCATAGTACTTCAGCGGGTTTCTGATGCTCTCTTCGACTGCTTTATAAGCAGCAAAGTGGATTACACCGGAAATCTTGGATCTGGGAGAGCCCCATCTTGATTCGACTTGGTACTGGTCGAGAAGCTCCCTGAGTGCGGCAGTGTCGCGATAGTCGTGCGCAGCAAGATGCAGGGCTGGCATCTTAGTGCCCTGCTGGTCGTGATGCTTTTGTGCCAAGTGCTGGATGCGGTCGAAGACGCTTTGGAAAGAGTTGCTGAGGTTGTCGATCACAATCACGTTATAGCTAGCCTTGAGCAGCTCTAGTGTTGTGTGACTTCCGATAAAACCGAGCCCACCAGTGACAAGGATGTACTGCCGCAGGGGGAAATCCTGCAGTAAATCGTCGAGGTTGCCGTCAAACAGGACAGACGACTGCGTTGCCGGCGTGTCCACGCATACGGGAGAGCAGGGCTCCGCAGGGGAGCTTGCGTCTGATCGACGAGGACTGTCCATTGTTGACTTTTGGGGCCAGATATTGAGCAAAAACCAAGAGGTGGGACAAGGGTACGAGGAAAACGAGGGGTTTTATCCAGTCAACTTTGACGGAGAGGGAGCGACTTGGGGGTGGCGGCCAGAAGACAGGAGTCCCAAATTTTTATACTCGGTCAAAGTGAGGCCCGAACAGTCTCTGGGCTGCCGTTGATGTAACCACTACGGTTTCGAGTCAAGGCAGGCGAAGGTATCGTGAGTCGTGACTCGCCTAGCACATAGACTCCCAGAAGCGAACGACTGCAGGCAGGGTCAGAAGTGGCAGGGAAATGGAACCCGAGAGAAAAAAAGGAAAGAGAATAATAAATTAAGAAAGGTCAGCACTTTTTGATGCGAATGGGCAGGAATAATGCTGAAGGCGCCCGCGGTTGGCTAGTATCGGACGACCTTCTAGGCGCCTCCACAGGATTGCAGTGCTATAAGCCAGGGAGGAAGGGACTTTGATTATTCGCTTCGCCGACGGCTGCAATTACTACCTTAGAGACCTGCTGCACGGTCTAAAACCCGATCCACTCTATTTTGGGCGGCGGAATTTGGCGAAAGCAGCAGCAGGCCTGGCTCCCTCCAGATCTCCCCATCCAAACTTGGGCTCAGAGGGGAGTGGCCATGGCCCAGCGGGGCCACTTTTTTTAAACTTGCTCTGGCGCGCCCCCTTTGTCGCATTATTCTGATGCGCTAGACTGCTCCATCTGCCCTTCATCGAACTACATACAGAATGGCGACAGTCAAAGAACACGTGAGGGAGCGAGGGTGCCTCCGCAGCCGGCGCTCTCGTTTTATTGCGGCCGCCCTCGTCTTTGTCGCGATCCTCGCAATCGTCCTTCCCACGTCAATTATAGTAACCCGGCGCAAGGATCATAATAATATGGGCCCAAAAGCAAAGGTCTTTGTACCTCTCTATGTGTACCCCGCTCCGGGTGCGTGGGATCCGCTGGTGAATGTGTAAGTTATCATTTTGCCTAATTTGTTCTATTTTCCCTTGCACCTCTGGCGGCCTGGCGAACCCCTGTCCGTCAGACATGAGCCCTTAGAAATTCCGGAACCCCCATGCGAGCGCCATCAGCCGCCTGCAAAAGCCACCACCGTGGGACAGAGGGCGCCTGTGATTTACCGGAAGCTGCAGCTAAACGCCGGGTCTAGGATCACTGAGCACCCGGACGTCAACTTCACTGTGGTTGTGAACCCTGGCAGCGGGCCGGGGCCGAACCCTTTGCCTGATGCGAACTATACACAGGAGATTCCCAGGCTGACGGCGCACGACAATGTCCGTGTGCTCGGCTATGTCGCCACGACCTACGCGAAGCGCAACATTTCGGCGGTGCGCCGCGACATCGAGACGTACGCTAACTGGCCGACGCTCAGCGGCAATTCCAGCCTTGCCGTTCGGGGAATATTCTTCGATGAAACACCGCAGCAGTACAACGAGACCGACTTTGCATACCTGGACAATCTCACCGCGGTGGTGAGAAACACCCCTGGGTTGGGGCCCGACAATTTCGTAAGTGTGACGCTCTGCCTGACTCACTGAGCCTCTACTACGTCCAATCTATTTTATTCTTGGCGGTCTCATTCTGTGACTTGTTCTAGCCCGGAATTGGATCGATCGTGTCCCAACTTTTCCTCCCTCGGTGAGGCCGTTGCGCAAAACCCGTGCTGACTTGCGATAGGTTTTCCACAACCCCGGGGTCGTGCCAGACTCTCGCTACCTGTCGACAGCTGACTCGACTGTCGTCTTCGAGGCAACATATGACACCTACTTGGAGCGCAACGGGGCCAGACTGTTTGAGGCGATCCCCGACAGTGACCGGAGCCAGCTCTGCGCCGTGATCCACTCGCTTCCAGACAACGTGGAAGGGTCCGACCTGCGAGAATTTGTCAAGCAGGTGCGGCGGATCGCGGACGAGATTTTCATTACGCATCTCAGCACGAACTACTACGCCAGCTTTGGGAACAAGTGGGACGACTTTGTGAGCTTGATGGCTCAGTAGTGGCCAGTGCCAGTGGATTGGTCCGAACGGAGTATAGATGAGGTGTACAAGATTTCGATCTGTGTCCGATCTGCTTGCAGACTGCAGCGAGCGCTTGGGCTGTCCAATAAAATGCTTGTCAGCCTTGAATGATGTGAGACTCATCCCGTGGACGAACCCAAACCAGCGCCTCGTTGCGCCTCTCTGCGTTTTTCGTTCTTTGCTTTTTCTCCGTTGACATGGCGTGCCCTGGTTTTGTTGAGTTCGTAGACCTCGCGCTGGAGTGGGGACAATACGTAGATACCACCCGCGTAATTTTCAAGACGCCGTGTCACCCACGGGTCGTACCGTCGCTAGCTGTCTGTAATATTTGTCAGCACTATTTGTGCGCACGTATTGCATCTGATTGCAGGACACCGTCATGGTCACGTCACACCATCGGAGTCAATCGCAGCACCAGATAATAATAGCAGAGATGTAAGTGTAACTGTCGTGGGAGACTCAGAATGACAGGCTGCCAGAACGCACGACATGCGCGGGGGTCCAGAAACCTGCACAATGGCCGGCGAACACGGCGCCGGGCGAACAGATGGCGCGACCTTGATCCGTGGTCCACTGCGTAGCTTGCTGCTAGTGGGCCGCTGCCAGCACTCCAGACTCAGAGTCCAGACATCCTTGCACCTGGACTCCTAGTCCGTACGCGGAATCTCCGTCCGGTCCCGATCTGGCCTGGCTGGCTGGCTGGCTGGCCTGGACTGGAATTGCCTGAGATGAAGGGTGAGGTGAGAGGCGCGAATGTCGGGGTTGTCTGGTCTGGTCTGGTCTTGGTAAGACTAAGACTAAGACACACAGCATTAACGGCCGTAGTATGACTATCAGACAACAATGTGTCAGGTCGTCGTCAGAAATAGAACAGAGGCAGAGTATAGCATGTTGGCTGTCGCAGAGTGTCTTGCAATCGTCTGATGGGTGCCTGGCGTAGATATACGGTGATCTCGGGTCGGGCTTTTCCTGTGCGACGCTCGGAGAGTTGAGGGCAGCTGCATTGCATGCTGGATGCTGTACGTTCGGGGGACGGGATGTTCTACAATAGAACACAGATGCGACGCTGCATTCTGGACTATTGCTGCAGACAGACAGACTATTGACGGACACGGTTGACAATACGAATTCTCCGACCGTTAGTTCCTCGTTCTTCTGGCGTTCCGTATTCCATTTCTCCGAGATCTGTCAGATCGCGTAGCCCTAACTCCTTGCGTACATACACCACCCTCACCTGAACCCCAAGTCTTAATCTAGTCCCAACTCAACCACCTGATATCAACCGAGCTCTCGCACATTCTACCCCTTTTTCCATCCATCGAAGCCTCAAGCCACACTCTTGTCCGAAAGAAGAGACCCAAGCGCACGGCCAAGCGACACGCAAGAAAAGCCAGCGCAGCCACCAAGACCCCGTACCCCGTAAACTACGAGACTACAAGACGAGCCTGAGTCAACCGCAAACGCTGGCCGTCGCAGGCGGCGACTAGATGCGAAGCAGGCATGCACCCGACCAGCTTGCCCCGATCAGGAGCAGCGCGACTTGGCATTGGCATTGGCATTGGCATTTCCAAATTTCCAAGCAGACCGGGCGTCTGATCGAGCTCTAGCAGAAGTATCTATCACGGACGTTGAGGGTGCCGTTGGGAGCTGGAACCATGGTTACGAGGTACGAGTTACGACTCGCCGTGACGAACTACGGAGCCTGGAGGAAAAGGAAAAGTCTGCCCTGGATAGCAGACTAAGTCTCCTAAAAGGAGTTAGATGTGTCCGTGACAGCGTGATTGAATTCTTCACGCCAAGATAAACTATTCGACTAGCGAGTCAGGCAAGGCCCCGTCTGTTCCTTCTTGAACTTTCGGGGGTGATCTGTTTGCCGACTAGCCCTAAGTGCGGGTAGCACGTAGATTAGGTGTGTGGCCCTCGTATCTCAACGTGGGATCTCCATCGCTTCTTTGTTCCTGTTCCTTCGACATAAGTTCGACAACTCAGCCTGAGGAGTGAGGACAGAGGACAGGATGCAGTTTACCTCTCTCCCTTCCACCGCCGTGGAAGCATCACAACAAGGCCAGCTCAACATTCTTGGAATCCCGGCTAGACTCGCCTAGACGGTGACCAGAACTAAGGTCAAAGGCCCATAATTTCGCCGGCCATTGCCGGGCGCACCCACATAACTAGAGAGTAACTCGCATGGTTGACTTGCGCTTGCCATGCTAAAGCCAAATTAACTTGATTTCCAAGCCTAAACTCTGCCGTGACGATACCCCGAGCCGTGCGAGATCGATCGGCGTCTCAGAGTCCCATAGCCCATATTTTTAGACGCTGCTGGCCTTGGTCCTGGTCCTGGAGGAAATTAAGCCCAGGCTTCTCAGGACCTTGGTGGAATCGCGCACTTTATTTGGGGCCTCGATGGGCTTGGGAAGTCTTGGGGTTTGAGTGTGAAACTGGGATTTCCGTGGTTCGATGGATGGTTTTTGGGAATCTTGATGCTATTGGCATTGCTGGCTGGGGCTCATTCAGGGGCAGCTTGAAGTTTGAAATCTACAGAAGAGAGAGTCAGTGCGGTCGATGGAGAGAAAAAATCTGCTTGCTAGCCGCTGGACTTGGAGAGAGAGCATGGATGCATGACTCCAGAGACCAAGGTGATACGTCGAATTTTGGTTCGGGAGCTAACGAGTCGATTGCTCCGTGCTCCACCGTATTTTCTACCCGTACCTGGTTTTGTACCAGTACACAGACATGTACCGGTACTTTTGCTGCGCGTATTTTACCGCTTGGCTTGGTATCAGATCTCCGTACTGATATGTACCGGTACATGTACGCCATACAGGTACCTCAGTACCGGCTGAAATACCAACGGATAAAAAGTACGCCTACTACAGCCACAGCCACAGCCCGCAGCAAACGAGGACGAGGCTGGCCACGTCTGTAAGAGGCGGGCG